>NC_137204.1:29534722-29717222 GCF_960531495.2 Zeus faber
ATCATCATCATAGTCATATGACTCATCATCATCATCATCATCATCATCATCATCATCAGACTCATCTTCATCATCATCATCATCATAGTCATATGACTCATCATCATCATCATCATCATCATCATCATATGACTCATCTTCATCATCATCATCATCATAGTCATATGACTCATCATCATCATCATCATCATCATCATATGAATCATCATCATCATCATCATCATCATATGACTCATCATCATCATCATCACATGAATATCATCATATAAATCATCATCATCATCATCATCACATGAATCATCATCATCATCATCACATGAATCATCATCATCATCATCATCATCATCGCCATCCAAACATTCGATCCCTCCTGTTGTATCTGGTCCGACTGGAAAGGCCTGCTCCTCCGGCTTACTGAACAATTTAACCGGCTCACTGTAATGAAGGCGTGATCCAAGGTCACCCTGGTTACCACGGTTACCACGGTCACCACGGTCACCATGGTTATCATGGTTACCACGGGTACCATGGTCAACATGGCTACCACAGTTACCATGGTCACCATGGTTACTAGGTCAGGAATCAGAATTTCCAGAAAATCACCGGAACGTGTTGCACTTTTGTACTGATACTGTGCATTAAATACTTTTTATTTACTATCATATAATCATACACCACTGACTGACTGTGTAACTGACTGACTGTCTAACTGACTGACTATGTAACTGACTTACTGACCTACTGACTGGCTGTCTCACTGACTGACTGTCCAACAGACTGACTGATATGGTTGGATGACGACCGGCTTGCCTTTAAATGACATGATAAATGACATCATGTTAAATGACATCATGTTAAGTGTCTCTCTCTCCATCCAGGGAGAGCTTCCCTCCGTCCTACCTGAAGGAGCTGGACTCTGCGCCCCCCTCGCCCTGCTCTCCACCTCCACCTTCTCCACCTCCTTCTCCAGCTCCCCTGCCAGGGCTGCTGGATGAGCACAGCCCCGCCCGCTTCCCTGGTGATGTCACACTGCGCTTCACCAGCAGGTGAGATGAGGTGGCGTGGTGAGCTCAGGTGTTCAGGTGCCGTCAACGTTCACTTATCACGTCAGTGTTTATTCCTGGTCAACGTGTGTGAGTCTGGGGCCACGTGGGGAGGTCCCCAATATGTTAGCATACGTTCCCATGACAACTGGATATCTTTACCACATTAATAATAATAATAATAATAATAATAATAATAATAATAATAACAGTAATATTATTATTATTATTATTATTATTAATAATAATAATAATAATAATAATAATATATATATATATATATATATATAGTGTTATATATAATTATTATTATATGAGGCAGCAGGTGAAGAGTGAGTTGTTGAAGTTGATGTGTTGAAGCAGCGTAAGGATCTGAGCCACTTTGACAAGGAGCACATTGTGATGCTGGACGACTGGGTCAGAGCATCTCCACAAGCACAGGTCTTGTGGCTGTTCCCGCTCTGCAGTGGTTACTACCAAAAGTGTCCAAGGAAGGACGAGCGCTGAACCAGCCACAGGGTCACGGGGCCCAAGGCTCATTGATGCAGGTGGAGAGTGAAGTCTAGTCCGTCTGGTTCGATGCCACAGTAGAACTACTGCAGCACAAAGTGGTGAAACAGTGAATGTTGCTGTGATAGAAAGGTGTAGAACACACAGTGCATGGCAGCTTGCTGCGTATGGGAGCTCACAGTGTCCACGCTGACCCCTGTCCACCCCTGAAAGCCCCTACAATGGACACGTCAGCGTCACAACTGGACCATGGAGCAGTGGAAGAAGGTGGAGGTCTGATGAATCATGTGGATTTTATTTTGACATTTTTTGGTTTGAGGAACATGACAAAGAGTTCAATCCCACGGAGCATCTGTGGGACGTGCTGGAACAACAAGCCCGATCCACGGGGGCCTTGCGGTGCATTGAAGTCGGCTGAAGCTGTTCTCTCGATGCCACATCAGTTTCAAGGATTCTGACGCCGCCTGCGATCGCTTGGCTTGACTCCGACTTTAAGTTTTAAGGAAATACCAGCGCTTTCCTTCAAATATTGGCACGAGCTGAAAGTACCGGATTCAGACGAACTGAGACCTTACGGAAAGAGAAAGGAGTCAGAGTCTGGTTCCCTCTCTCCCTGGGCTCTCTTTGTCCCGTCCTCCACTTCCACTTCCTCTTCCTCTTCCTCTTCCTCTTCCCGTCGAGCAGGAAGCGGTCGCTTTCTTTTTTTCTTCGTTTTGGATTTATAAGCTCTGCACTCTTCTCATGGTCCACTTTGCTTTTCGAGCGAGTGACCCCCCCGGTTCGACTCCCTCCATCACATCTGTGTGGTCCGTCCTGGAGGCTGATATCCAGCTGTGGCGGTAAAAAACAACAACAGAAGAAGAGGAGTTGGAGGACGCGTCTCGCAGCTTGGAGGACGCGTCCAGCAGGCAACGATTCAGGAAATAAAACATGGAGTTGAATCATCGGAGAGGGCGGAGGCGGCACCTCCCAAATGACACAAGCTGGCTGCTGAACCTGCAGCTCACTGCAAGGAACATGAGCATTCTATTCTATTCTTAATGGGTGGAGGCACTGACTGACTGACTGACTGACTGACTGACTGACTGACTGACTGACTGACTGACTGACTGACTGACTGACTGACTGACTGAAGGATGGAAGCATGGATCTATATCCATGTAGCATCCATCAATCATCAAGGATGGATACATGGATAGACAGACGGATAGATACTGTAGATAGATAAAAAAGATAGATGGATAGACAGACTGTCTGTCTGTCTGTCTGTCTGCCTGTCTGCCTGTCTGTCTGTCTGTCTGTCTGTCTGTCGGTCTGTCGGTCTGCCTGTCTGTCTGTCTGTCTGTCTGCCTGCCTGTCAGTCAAGTGTCCCCCCCAGTAGTATACTAATAGTGTATACTACACTACTACTACAGCACTAGTATACTATTACACTACTACTACTACTACTACTACTACTACTACAACACTACTAGTATGCTACTACACTACTACTACTAGTATACTTTTACTACTACACTACTGGTATACTACTACTCACATCCAGCTGTTTAGAATACGCTACACATGATAGTTATTATACAACTACTACTACTACACTACAATATATACTACTCCACTACTACTACATTACTACGACTACTCTAGATGTTACTGTCAGCTCAGACTTTGTAGGGTTTCCCATGATCCTCTGGGGTCCTGAGGTACTTTCCTCTTCCTGTCGGAGCTGAATACTTCATAGATTATTTCTCACAGCTCTGTTCAGTATCCAGCGTCTCTGGGTTTAGTAACACTACAAATAAAGATTAAGAACTAAACAACCACAACGTTAAGCCTCTCTACTCTACCGCTACTCTACCTCTACTATACCTCTACTATACCTCTACTTTACCTCTACTATACCTCTACTATACTCTACCGCTCTTCTCCCACTACTCTCCCACTACTCTACCTCTACTATACCTCTGCTATACTCTACTGCTACTCTACTGCTACTCTACTGCTACTCTACCTCTACTATACCTCTACTATACCTCTACTATACCTCTACTCTACCTCTACTATACCTCTACTCTACTGCTATTCTACCTCTACTATACCTCTACTCTACTAAACCTCTATTATACCTCTATTCTCCTCTACTCTACCTCTACTATACCTCTACTATACCTCTATTCTACTGTACTCTACTAAACCTTTACCTCTATTCGACTCTACTCTACCTCTACTCTACCTCTACTCTAACTCTACTCTAACTCTATTCTACTCTACCTTTACTCTACTCTGCCTAACCTCTACTCTAATTTACCTCCATTCTACTCCATCTATACATCCCTCTACTGTACTCTACCTCTACTCTACCTCTACTCTACCTCTACTCTACCTATACAGTAATTCTATCTCTACTCTACCTCTACTCTACTCTACCTCTGTCTCTACTCTACCTCTACTCTATTCTACCTCTACCTCAACCCTAGCTCTGCACGACCTCCGTTCTACTCCACCTCTATTTCCCTCTTGTGTACTTCTACTCTATTTTAGCCCTACTCCACTCTACATCCTTCTACTCTACTACTACTCATTTCAGTTGATTCATAATTCAGTTAAATTATTAACGTCATCAATGGCGTCAGTAAGGCCACATCTTAAGAGACCCCCCCCCCCCCCCATGTGTGTGTGTGTGTGTGTGTGTGTGTGTGTGTGTGTGTGTGTGTGTGTGTGTGTGTGTGTGTGTGTGTGTGTGTGTGTGTGTGTGTGTGTGTGTGTGTGTGTGTGTGTGTGTGCAGTATGAGTGTAGTTGTCATGTGTCACTGTACAAGCTGCAGGACTGTCCCGTACGAAGGGGGCGGTGAGTCGCCCGTGGAGCGACACGGTCCATGACAGGATGGAAAGTGACTCGACAGCTCACGAAATGTGATGTTGATTTAAAGCCACAAGCAGCCAGGACCGGGTCCCGGACGTGCGAGGGCCGGTGGGGGCCCCCAAGAATCGCCGAGGAGGAGTTTGGGGAAAGCACAGAGCATGAAAAGTGACCAAAGCCTGGCGTGGACGCGCCCCCACCGCCTGACGGAGACTCTGTCCAAGGCTTTCAGCGCTGACGGTGTCTGGCCGACGCTCGCCAGGTTTGACGCCCTCGGAGGAGTTCGCCAAAGTACGAAGCACGAAAATGACCGAAAACGGACTAAACGGACACACCTTTAATCCAATATGGCCGACTTCCTGTCGGGTGTCGGTCACGCGGCGAGGTGCTTTTTTTAAGTCGAGTGATGTCACATTCGTGGTAAAAAAGGTTGGATTCTTTTATTTCAATTTTTTTAAATGGGGCGTGGGCGGTCATTGTGCCACGCCCGCGCCCGGGACCCGCAGGGTGTGAAACGGCGAGGCGGGGCCGACGCCTGTGCAGCGTTTGGTGACTTCTCCGGTTTCTTGGGGCCCCCGGGAAGACGAGTGGAGGAGGCGGCCCCTTCCCCCTCAGCCCTGCGCGCGGCCCCGCCCGTCCTGCGACTGGAACACAGAGCTCTGCACGTCCATATGTTCTCTGTCGCCGTCCCTCCGGAGCCCCCTCGGATTCCAGGGGCCCCTTATCAGATGGCGGCTCCCGGCACGCTGCGCCCTGATTGGTCCATAGACAGGAAGTGGGCCATCAGAGCCCCCTGGGGGCTGGGCGGCGGCCGGAGGAACTGTCCTGTAAACACTCGCCTCCGACACATTCCTCCTGGTCGTCCTCCTCTCTTTTTTTAACGCCTCTCCTCTGTCGTTCCTCCACCTCCTCCTCCTTGTCCTCCTCCTCCACCTCTTCCTCTCCCCTCCATCTCCTCCTCTGCCCCCCCCCCTCCACCTCCTTCTCCTTCTCCACCTCTTCCTCTCCCATCCTCCTCCTCCTCCTCCTCCTTCTTCCTCCACCTCCCCCTCATCTTCCTCTTATCTTATGCCTCCTCCTCTTTCTCCACCTTCCTCTCCCATCCACCACCTCCTCCTCCTCCTCCTATCTCGTGCCTCCTTCTCCTCTATTCCTCTTCCTCCTCCTCCTATCTCATGCCTCCTCCACCTCCTCTTCCTCTTCCTCCTCCTCCTCTTTCTTCTCCTCCTCCTCCTCCTCCTATCCCGTGCCTCCTCCTCTTCCTCCTCTTCCTCCACCACCTCCACCTCCTCCTCCTCCTCCTCCTCCTCCTCTTACTCCTCCTCCTCCTCCTCCTCCCCTGTTCCCTCTCTCTCCTCCGTATCGAGCTCATCGGGTAAACAGAGGGATATTTGTGTAGTGGAGTCATCACATTCTTCTTGGTGCTACATCATTATAAGACACGACTTAGTCACCAGTACCCTGCATGTGCAGGAACCAGTTTGTTGGGTCCCGGACCACCCGGGGCCACCCGGGCCACCTGGGCCACCCGGACCACCCGGGACCCCGGACCCGGGACCCTGGACCACCCTGACCCGGGACCGAGGCTGTAAGACGTGGAAGGAGTTCCGTGGGTCCACAGATGAGGGCTGGCCAGCGGGGTTGGGGGCAGGTCTCATCCTGGCTCTGTGTGTTCTGAAGTGTGGTGCTGAGTGGACCCCATAGGAGGCGCTGTCAGCTCTGATGGCAGAGGAACACATGGTTCCTCTGTTCCGCCGCCAGCAGAGGAACTATGCGTGACGATTGGCCAATCAAGTTCAAGTTTATTTTAACCGGCGTGTTTCTGTGGAATCCTGGATCCTGATTGGTCGATAGCAGCAACCAGCGCTGGGTTATTCCTGAATAAGGACGCTGTCTGTTAATAACAACCGTTGCCATGGGAACCACTTCTCCTCCTGGTTTCACGTCCCTCGTATCACTCCGCTACATGCTAATGCTAAAACTAGCTAGTGGCGCAACCTGCTGACGCTCCATAGAAACTACAATGAAGACTTGAAGAGATGAATGAGGAAACGTCCAGTTTGACATGAAGAACAGGAAGTACTTTGTGGAGCTGAACAGTTCACTATGCTGCTGCAGCATGACATTAAACTAGTTATAGCATATGCTACGACTAGTGATTAAGCTAGACATACTAGTTATTAAACTAGGACATGTTAGTTATTAAACAAGATATACTAGTTATTGGACTAGTCATACTAGTTATTATACTTGACATACTAGTTATTAAACTAGAATACTAGTTATAAAACTAGACTTACTAGTTATTATACTAGACACACTAGTTATAAAACTAAACGTATTAGTTATAAAACTAGACTTACTCGTTATAAAACTAGACATACTAGTTTAATTTGTAATCAGTATTCCACCACCACCACCACCACCACCATCACCACCACCACCACCACCAGCAGCAGCAGCAGCTGGAGGAGCAACATGCAGAGCACCAGCACAAACATCTCAGATTCGAATCCTAAAAAGTCCAGTTGGCATCACCGATGAGGAGCTTTGCATGTATAGAAATCTGGAGATTCCATTGTACACCTCCCTCCCCCCCTCCCTCCCTCTTCTCCTCCTCCGTCCTCTCTTCAAGATCAGTTTCCTGCCAGATCACATAGATTATTATTATTATGGTCTGTTTCCCACGGCAACAGATAAGGTCTTTGGGATACACCCTAAGTGTGTGTGTTTGTGTGTGTGTGTGTGTGTTTGTGTGTGTGTGTTTGTGTGTGTGTGTGTGTGTGTGTGTGTGTGTGTGTGTGTGTGTGTGGCGTGCAGACGTGCAGACAGACAGATAGACAGACAATCTGACATGCCAACAGATGTGCAGACAGACAGACGTGCAGACACACAGGCAGACAGAGAGACAGACGGTCTGTAGGTTCATTGTCTCCTCAGGTCTCATGGTTCATCATGGGTTCTCTGCTTCCCAGCGGCGACAAAAATCCATTTCTCCCTCTCCCTCCCTCCCTCCCTCCCTCCCTCCCTCCCTCCCTCTGTCTCTCTCCCTCCCTCCCTCCCTCCCTCCCTCCCTCCCACTTTCTCTCTCTCTCCCTCATTCTTCGTGTCATTGATCTTTTAGTTGTTACGTTCCTCTCAGTATCTTTAGCAACAAGTCTTCCATTATCAACCTCCCTCCTCCATCCTCCCTCCCCCTCCCTCCTCCCTCCTCCCTCTCCCTCTCCCTCCCTCTCTCTATCAGTGGCTCAGACAGCAGCTGACGGAGGATGTTTACTTTGGTGTTTTTATCGTTGACCTCGCCTTAATGACGCTTAATTGCCCGCTTTGCTTAACGAGCTCCGGCCCCGGCGACCCGGCCCCCCGGCCCAGGGGCCCGGAGTCGGAGCGACGGGTAGAAGGGGGCGAGAGGACAAGCGGAGGCAGCGGGACCGGGAGGTTCCCTTCGGAGACGCAACCCGAGCGAGTCAGACCTGCCAGGATCCATCTCCCAAAGCGGATTTCCCCCGTTGAGTAGGAGGTTCTCCAACAGGCGGCGGCGGCGCGAAGGAAGCGTTTCTCAACCCGGGGCTCGGGGGACCGTGCCGGAGTCCCCGTGACATCACCTCCGGGACGCTGGACTTGTTCCTCCTCGTTCCTCCTCCCGCTGAGGTGGAGTTTTCAGCTTTGATTGTTTGTTCCGAGCGGAGTCGACTCAATCCACGGGAGGTTCTCCAACAGACGCTCTGTCGTCTTTTTGGGGTCTGAGCGCCGGCCGCTGGCGTAGGCGTTAGCCCAGCATCTAAACCATGGAGTTCCTGGGGGCCCTGTACCGCCGCAGGCTCGGCAGGAAGCAGAAGAAAGCCGACCTGGGACGCTCGGACGGGGCGCTTTGCAGGTCGCCGTCGGAGACGAGCGTCAACAGCCTGGCGACGGGCCTCATCTCCAAGGTGCTGAGGCTGACGTCCAGGTAAACACGCGCGCTCGTTCGGGACGACTGGACTCTGCCCGCGGGGGGGAAGGTGCAGCTCCGACGGAAAACCACGTCCACGCGTTGAGTCACTTTCTGGCTTTGTTTACGTAAAGAACCAAGACTGGATCCAGCCTCTGCCCAACAACCAAACCAAATCAGACCAAACTAGACCAAACCAGACCAAACTAGACCAAACTAGACTAGACCAGACCAGACCAAACCAGACCAAACCAGACCAGACCAAACCAAACCAGACCAAACTAGACTAGACCAGACCAAACCAGACCAAACCAGACCAAACCAAACCAGACCAAACTAGACTAGACCAAACCAGACCAAACCAGACCAAACCAGACCAGACCAAACCAGACCAAACCAGACCAAACCAGACCAGACCAAACCAAACCAGACCAGACCAGACCAAACCAAACCAGACCAAACCAGACCAAACCAGACCTGTCTGTCCGCCTGTATGTCTGTCTGCCTGTCTGTCCGTCTGTCTGTCCGCCTGTCTGTCCACTCAAGTTGTCAAACTGTCTACGTCACTTTGGTTCATTTTGAGTTGGAGTGTTATTTTGGGAACCCGTCTCACCTCAGGCCTCCGGGGTGTGAGACATCCCGTTGCGCTCAGGGACTCGTGTCCCTCATCCTCTCGTGTTGGTGCCGAGCTGCATCAATCCAAACTTTTCCTATATTTGGGAAAGTCGCTGGCCAAGGGCGCGCGGAGGCCGAGGCGATGATGAGCAGCCGAGGGATCCAGGAGACGTGGACACGTTCATGTCCCCACTCCGATCTAGAGATAGAGTCACATCCTGTTTACTGTAAGTGATGATGGCGGCTATAGATGAAGAACTCCTGGAGGCCGTGAGCTCCATACAGATGTTCAAGTTCAAGTTCAAGTTCAAGAGATTATTTGTCACATAGATACACATACGGTCGTACATATATGCAGTGAAATGTCATGACACCCGGTGATTAGGCACAATAAGCTCTATAAGCTCAAAAAATACAAAAAAATACCAAAATGTGCGTAATCGACACGAGGTGCTTGCGCAGGCAGCCGCAAAGGGAGGCGCCACAATCGCGATTCTGGGTTCTATAATTATATAATAGAGATGTGGTGGAGATGATGAGGATGATGATGGCGGTGTGTTGATGAAGATGGCCTCCTTATGATCATTGGGAATGATGATGATGATGATGATGATGATGATGATGATGATGATGTCAGTGGTTGTATTTGAACTGAAAATGGCCTACTGCCATTGTCCAAGTCTCCAAAGAATCCTTGAAAGTTCTTGGAAGTTCTTCAAAGTTCTTTATAGTCCTTGAAAGTTATTTAAAGTTCTTCAAAGTTCTTGATAGTTCTTTAAAGTTCTTTATATTCCTTTAAAGTTCTGTAAAGTTCTTTATATTCCTTTAAAAAGTTCTTTAAAGTTCTTTATAGTCCTTGAAAGTTATTTAAAGTTCATTGTAGTCCTTTGAAGTTCTTCAGAGTTCTTCACAGTACCTGAATGTTCCTGAAAGTTCTTCCTCCCAGCTTCTCACCCTTGTGGCCTTTTCTTTCTTTTTTTCAAACTCTGTTCTTTTTCATTAATGTCCTGAAGCTCTGCACACGCTGCTCGTCATGTGCTCTGCAGCGTCACACGCTCGGCTGTGTGTGGTTTCCCCAACAACGACGAGGCTTGACATCATCAACACACTCACACACACACACACACACACACACACACACACACACACACACACACACACACACACACACACTCTCCGTCACCGTGGTTTTTCTGGCTGTAGTTGTGTTTGCTCCGTTGGCTGTGCGGAGGTTCAAGGTGGTTCCACTGTGTTTCTGCTCCCAGACGCAGTGAGCCCTCATCACGTCCTCACTCCTGGCACTCAACCAAGCTGGGGGGGGGGGCCGGGCAGGACCCCGCCCTGATGGAGCTCCCCCCGGCGGCGGGCACCGTGGGCACCGCGGGCACCGTGAGCGGCCCCTGGCAGCACAGCTACCACGCCAGGTGGGTTGTTGTGTCTCCTGCCTCTACGGCTCTCTGTACACGTTCACTATCGATGGAACTGAAATGTTGCCCGAAAAAAAAGAACGAACGCACAACAACAGAGCGGTGCGAGTGAAGTACCTGCGACACAACACCTCCTCCATGTGTCAGAACACCTCCTCCATGTGTCAGAACACCTCCTCCATGTGTCAGAACACCTCCTCCATGTGTCAAAACCACTTCCTGTTCTTAACATGAGACTGGACACTTCCTCGTTCATCTCTTCCATTGTAGTTTCTATGGAGCTCCACTAGCTAGCGTTAGCATGTAGCGGCGTGATAGGAGAGACGTGAAACCAGGAGGGGAAGCGGTTGCCGTGACAACGGTTATATTAACAGACAGCGTCGTTATTCAGGAATAACAATATCGACCAATCAGGATCCAGGATTCCACAGTGACTCAGGTAGAGAGTAAATAAAGTTATATGGACAGGAAGAGAAATAAAGATCAACAGAGAAAATAAACACACACATATATATATATATATATATATACCGTACATCTGTCTGTCTGTCTGTCTGTCTGTCTGTCTGTACGTCACTGTGTGACCCAACAAGTCTCTCAACCGAAAACAATACAATTACAACTGTTGAAAAGAGGCCTGAGCCACTGCCCCTCTCACCTACTCCACCCTCTCTCCTCCTCCACCCTCTCTCCTCTTCCCTCTCCTCCTCCCTCTCCTCCTCCTCCCTCTCTCCTCCTCCTCCCTCTCTCCTCCTCCACCCTCTCTCCTCTTCCCTCTCTCCTCCTCCCTCTCCTCCTCTTCCCTCTCTCCTCCTCCTCCATCTCTCCTCCTCCCTCTCTCCTCCTCCTCCCTCTCTCTTTCTGTTTCTCTCTCCATTTTGCCAAAATATCAACCATTCATCACAACAACAACAACACAAACTCAGAATTAGTTTGTTTACACTAAAGAGAGAAACATGAGAAACAGACAAACAAGTCAATAAACAAGATAAGTGATTTTATTATTATCATTATTATTATTGGTATTATCATAGTTGTCATCATTGTTATAGGTTATTATATTTTATTATTATTGTAGGTTATTATTATATGTTATTATCATTATACGTTACTGTTATGTGTTATTATTATTATATGTTTTTATTATTATATGTTATTATTATTGTAGGTTATTATTATATGTTATTATCATCATAAGTTATTATTATTTGTTGTTATTATTATTATTATTATTATTATCATTATTATTATTATTATTACAGTCCATAGGGCTGTTTGTTGTTATTGTCCCGGGAAGATTCTCTGACTTTTGAAATCTAGAACTATCTGGGAAACCAACTTCTGCGGTTGACGTCTTGCTTGAAGCGTGTTGTCACAAACACCTCGTGGTTGAAGTTTCAGCAGAATTTAGCCAAAAAACAACCAAATTTAGATCGGTATGACCGAGACGAGCCAATGCATTTGACGCCGAAGTATGTCCATCCCGACTTAAAGGATGTGGAACACAGCAATGACACAATCAAGAAACACGGTTGAGGTGTCGTTTGAACCGCTATGTCACAAGGATCTCATGGTTAAAATGGATCCACATACGGAGCAGATATTAATGAAGCACAGAACAACTTTGCCATTATTTGTAAACAAAATGAAGGAAATGATATTTACAGTAAGACGCTTTATGACATCATCATATTATTCACTATAAATAATATTTACAGTAAGATGCTTTATGAGGTCATCATATTATTCACTATAAATGATATTTACAGTAAGACGCTGTATGACGTCATCATATTATTTACTTTAAATGAGATTTACAGCAAGATGCTCTATGACAACATCATATTATTTACTATAAATTATATTTACAGTAAGACGCTTTATGACATCGTCATATTATTCACTATAAATGATATTTACAGTGAGAGGCTTTATGACGTCATCATATTATTCACTTTAAATGAGATTTACAGCAAGACGCTTTATGACATCATCAAATTATTTAGTATAAACGTACAGGTTGTGATTGAGAATGTCCAGTTGGACTGTGTCCAGTGTGGGCGTGGACTCGGTCACTCTGTAGTGTTTAGACGTTACCAAACTATGTATTTACATGTATATTTATATAACCTCTCACCTGGTAGATGTCAGTAACATTGATATTTTTAATCCCTAGTCCACATTACTTTGCCGGGTTCATGGAAAATAAAAAAACATCAATCCACAGAAGCCTGTGACCACGTCGAGTCGAATCCAATGAAATGTATGACTGAGGGATGTGTTCAAGAACCAGCGAGGCGTCGGTAAAACAGAAGCCGTGAAATGGTAATTACTCACAGGAATACCACAACTTTTTTTGTAAACGTAACTTACTGAAAATGTAGTTCAAGTAAAAAAGTCAACACTAAATTGACTAAATTGAATTAAATGAATAGATCATAATTGAGGTGTATGAGACACAACGTCAACTAGTGTCACAGAAACTCCAGATGTACTTACATACAACAAGTTAAGTTATAACAATGAAAATATTTTGTTTAAAGTAGAAAATGAACAACTTTTTTTTTAAATAAATGTCAATTATTCCATAATAATTCTAATGACAAATTAATGTTAAAGTTCCAATGTTGTCTGCATTACAATAGAGACAAGTCAAATATTCAACTGAATTTTCCAATTGTAGATTTTAACAGACAAAATACAATAAAGTAGTAACTACAAATAACATCTATTTATATATTAAGAAAAATATTATTATTATAAAATATTGAGAATTTTTTGTCAAATAATAATGTTGCATGTTTCTTAACCATTTCTGGTAGTACATGTACAATTATTAAGCAGATATCCTGTCGATTTAGTGAATTCATATTATTTGATAGTTGACATCTGGTTGAAATGGAAATCACAAAGTTGGATTCCTGAATGGAAGTTATTACATGATGTTTAGAAGTTCAGTAGATTTCGCAGCAGTACACAAAAAATAAAAAATGGAAATGTGCCTAAAAGGAATAAACTGGAGCTGTGTATTGCATCCTAGGGATCGCCATGATGTCCCGTTAGAAGTTATGGTCATTGGTTGAGGATCCGTTGAAATGGGAGGGTTCCATACGCGTTGTTGTCCAAGTTCCATCCACAACGATCTCTGTTTGTATCAGGAAACGTTGATAAAACTTTACAAAACTCCAAAAATTGGAGCACATTGGCGTGACGTTGAGAACACAGGCCCGTTGTGACGTCACGAGCCAGCGCTTTGTAACTCCACGGGTGGTCCCTGAGGGGTCGTGAAACTCTGAAAATTGTAACTCCTGCTGCGTTGCACAGGACTGAGAGGACTGTGACACGTACCTCACAGCAGCCAACTGGGCCCTGCAGTGCTTTTATTCTCAATCTTGTGTTTTTGGGGCTAAAAGTATCTGGAACAGGACAACACAGCACACACAGACATGGTTGAGGTCTCATTCGAACCGGAACGTTTCAGACGTGTTGTCGTTGGAATTTGATCAATATCCAGGTTTGTACCAGAAATGGGTGAAAAATTATATAAATATATATATAATTATTATTATTATTATTATTATTATTATGTACATTTAAAATCAGAACTGTCCAAATTAAATGTTTACTTTTTGATCTGATTCCCTGTTTCAGATTCACATCCCAATTTCAGTTCTGATAAAAAGAAAGATACAAATAGAAAGAAAATCATGAAGGTCAGGAAGCAGCTCCAGGGCTCAAGCCAACCACGGTTTGAAGAGAAAAGTGATTTAGTTTGAAAAGAACAGCTGATACACAGAGAGGGAGGGGGAGGAGCTTACCACCGTTACCATGGAGACACTGAGCGGAATGTGTGTTTGTGTGTGTGTGGGGGCGGGGGGGGTTTGAGGAATGTGTCCTGACGTCAATATCATCATGAAACACACACACACACCCACAAACACACACACACACACAAACACACATACACACACAAACAATAAACACACACAAACACACACACACACACACACTAATCACACACACAATAAACACACACACACAGCACACACACTCAAACACACACACACAATTAACACACACACACAAGTAACACCCATCCAGACTTCCTCCTTCCTCTCTCGCTGGTTCAGTGAACAAGCTGCTTGTGGATCTGAAAGAGTTGAGGTTCACATCTTTTGTCTTGCATTTAAATGATCCCACGGTGAAGCGGTTGAAACACAGCAGTTTGTTGTAGCGGGTGGGACAGGTGGAGCAAGCCTGGAGCAGACACCTGTCATGACAACAGCTCCTCTCCTGTGTGTGTGTGGGGTGATGGGGGTTTTACCTGTTGCTCCTTGATCACTCTAACAAGCAACAGGCGAACAGCCACCCTGACCCTGGGCCCAGCTACCTAGAGCCAAGACAGGTGTGGCTGCTCAAACCACACCACCCACACACCACATCACCAAATACCCAAAAATACAAAACAGAAATAGTCAAATATACAAAATTTACAAATGCAATTCTATGCACAGGATTAATAGTTCATAGAAGTTGGAATGGCAGACACTTTTAGAACGGTGCTGATATCAGCACTGTGTGTGTGTGTGTGTGTGTGTGTGTGTGTGTGTGTGTGTGTGTGTGTGTGTGTGTGTGTGTGTGTGTGTGTGTGTGTGTGTGTGTGTGTGTGTGTGTGTGTGTGTGAACATCTTGCAAATCAATGTGAGTTTGTAAAAAATGTAATTATTCCTCCCGCCCTTCACTCCCCCTCCTCCCCCCTCAGTGCCTCCTCCACAGACCTCTCTGGGGGCTTTGACTCAGGGGGGAGTTTCCTGAGGAACAGTCCGGACCAGTACAGCTCCCGGGGCAGCATGGAGAGCCTGGACCCCCCCCAGACCCAGCACCACTCTGGATCCCACCAGCAGCACCACGTGCACCTCCACCAGCACCACCAGCAGCAGCACCCCCTGATGGGCCTCCACGCCCACTCCGGACCCCACCCGGCCTACGCCTCCTGCCACCAGCTCTCCTCCGCCAGGTCCGTGGAAACGTGTCTGCAGTGGAGAGCAAAGAGAATTATTATTACATTTAAATAATAATAATAATATACATTATCAAATGATAAATTATATATATATATAACATAAATAATACTATTAAATACAGCAATAATAATTAGAATAATAATGATACTGCTAATAATGATAATATTAATATAAAATTACAATAATACAAATATGATATCAATTATAATGAACGACAAAGTCTCATCAATGACATTGTTCACATATCGAGGAAGAAAAAAATCGTCAAATAACGGAGAAAATTTCATATCACAAAATGAGACGTAAATGTAAGACTCTCTCCGAGCCACTGACGCCCCCCAAACCCACCTCCAGGTCGTCCAACAGCATCGACCACCTCCACAACAAGCGGGACTCCGCCTACTCCTCCTTCTCCACCAGCTCCAGCATCCCAGAATACCTCGCTTCCGTTCCGTCCTTCAGCCCCGAGCGCTCCTATTCGCTGGAGACGGTTCCCCAGCGGGGAGGAGGCGGAGTCGGGGGCGGGGTGATGGACGGGGGCGGGGACATGCGGCGGGCCGACGTGCGCTGCATCAGGACGGTGTACGACGCCCAGCAGAGCGTCTCCAGGGAGCACGAGCTTAGCTCCGCCTCCGTCCGAGGCACGAGGGCGGGGCTCGGCAGGGACCTGCAAGGTAAAGTTATATATATGCCCAAATAAGGAGTTCCTGATCTAAAGCACATAAGATGAGATGAAAGATGAAATAAAAATACAAAAAATACAAAAAATACAAAAAAATACATAAAAATACATAAAAGTTAACATGGTCAGCACCACGTTAACTAGTATGTGAGCCCAGGAGTGTAGTGATCATAGTGTCCCTCAGATATTATGATGATATAGAGGATATTACATTACTGATAGAGAGGATATTATTACGTTACTGATAGAGAGGATATTATTACATTACTGATAGAGAGGATATTATTACATTACTGATATAGAGGATATTATTACATTACTGATATAGAGGATATTACATTACTGATGTAGAGGATATTACATTACAGATATAGAGGATATTATTACATTACTGATATAGAGGATATTATTCCATTATTGATATAGAGGATATTACATTACTGATGTAGAGGATATTATTACATTACTGATATAGAGGATATTATTACATTACTGATATAGAGGATATTATTACATTACTGATATAGAGGATATTACATTACTGATGTAGAGGATATTACATTACTGATATAGAGGATCTTACATTACTGATATAGAGGATATTATTACATAACTGATATAGAGGATATTACATTACTGATGTAGAGGATATTACATTACTGATGTAGAGGATATTATTACATTACTGATGTAGAGTAAACCATGATCGTAAGCGAGACGTTTTTGTTGTTTTCAACTTTCTAGTCATTTTTCCAATTTCAAGTTCAAGTTCAATTTCAAGAGGGTATTTGTCACATACATGTACATACGTTCATACATATATGCAGTGCAATGATATGATACGTGGTGATTACCCACAATAAGCTCTATAAGCTCTAAAAATACTAAAAATACTAAGACGTGCGTAGTCGACACGAGGTGCTGGCGCAGGCGGCCACAAGGGGCAGCGCCACAATAGCGATTCTGGTGCTATAATTATATCGCAGTATTAATTGCTTGTGTTGTATAAAATATACATTTAAATCCTCCAAAATGAAACTGACCTTACCACCGGCACTTCCCTCGCAGGATTTTCCAAGTACTTACAACAACGTTGTAAACGTTCTAATTGTGATCACTTTAAGAAATGCAGAAGTGACTTGGTCGTGACGGAGGTGCTATAAATATATATTAAATAAAAAAAAAAGGCATTTGCCAAGAACACAGCTCCACTCTGCCAGCACTTGGTCGTTGCGTGCGAAACAGGAAACCCTCGCGTGACGATGACATCATCGCCGTATCTCTCCGCCGTCGGTCCCAGGCTCAGAGGGCGGGGTCTGTTACCGTGGCAGCAGCGGGGGCAGCAGCAGTGGGGGCAGCAGCAGCGGTGGCAGCAGCAGCGGGGGCAGCAGCGGGGGCAGCAGCGGGGGCAGCAGCGGCGGCGGGGCCCCGGCCTCCAACCGGCACAGCGTGGGGCCGATCTGGGGCCAGACCGCCGGCCGCAGTTCCTACGAGAACCTGAGGGGGGCACCGGCTCCCCCGCGGCGCAGCGACAGCTACGCGGCGATCAGGAACCATGACCGCCACGAGAGGCCGGTGTCCTGGTCCAGCCTGGAGCACGCACGGTCCCTGAGGCGAGTGATCAATGCAGCATTTCATCAAGTCTGACGTTACAGAGCGATCACCTCCAGGGTTTCTGTCTGATTGTTGCAACCAGAAATGCTAAATTTCGGCTTTCCTCAAAAAATAAACGACTGAATATGAATTCATTTGCATGAAATGTGTTCTAGCGTAAAACAATGTTCTTTGAAGTTCTGTGATGTCATTTGATGTTCTGTGATGTCATTTGATGTTCTGTGATGTCATTTGATGTTCTTTTCTGATCTTTTCCAGGTCGCTCCACAGAGGCTCCTGGCATCACTCCAGTGGCTCCGTAGCTTCAGGTGCGTTTCTTTCATCAGATTGAAGTCGGTTTGACACTGAATCCGTCAAACGACGGCGCGCCCCGCCCCTCCGCAACTAGCCCCGCCCCTCCGCGACGAGCCCCGCCCCTTCGCAGCATCCAGATTTCCGCGTGTCATCGGGGCTCCGGACACGTTGAAATGTTTCGCCTCTCGTGATGAATTTGGGACCCACGCTACGTCGGGAAGTCACAGTTTTTATTAGGACTGGATTAAAACTCAGTAAATACCTGTCGTATGTAGAGTAACGTCGTTGTTGACGCTAACGCCGGGCGTCGCCGTATCTACTGTCAACAAATCTATGAATCGAAATCTCTTCTAAACAAGCGTCAAGGTTTTCTACGACGTACTGTGGGATGTGGAATCGGCCACTAGGGGGCAGTTGTCCTGTAACTCCTTCCCCCTCCTTGTCTTTCAGCTAAAGGCTCGTACGCCGCAGAAGGCCAGCTCCACACGGTGATGGAGAAGAGTCCGGAGGGCAGCCCCACCACCAGACCACGACAGGGCGGAGCCTTCGTCCAGCCCGGCTCCGCCCCCGTGAGCCCCGCCCCCTCGGGAGCTCCGCCCCCGCCTGGCCGCCTCGTGCTGCCCGGGGGCGTGTACCCCGTCCCCCCGCCCGAACCCCACGTCACTCAGGTGCCCAGCTCCGCCCCCAGCCCCGCCTCCGGGGTCTACCCCGCCCTGGGGAGGGAGAGCGGCGACCGCCCCCTCTACCAGCTGCAGGGGCTAGGAACGAGGGATGGAGGAGGTGGAGAGGTGGAGCGATGTGGGGAGGGGGAGACGAAAGAAGCAGAGAACGGCTTCCAGAACGTTCTGCCATCCTCGCCACCGTCCTCCAATCAGCTCAGGATGTCAGCAACAGACAGGTACCTGACATGCAGCAACATGTAGCGGGCCTCATTTTAACATGTAGCAACATGTAGCGGGCCTCATTTTAACATGTAGCAACATGTAGCGGGCCTCATTTTAACATGTAGCAACATGTAGCGGGCCTCATTTTAACATGTAGCAACATGTAGCGGGCCTCATTTTAACATGTAGCAACATGTAGCGGGCCTCATTTTAACATGTAGCAACATGTAGCAGGCCGCAGAAACATGTAGCAACATGTAGCGGGCCTCATTTAAATGTGTAGAGGTCCGCATTAGAGACTTGTAGCATGTAACATGTCCTAAATTGTCTTGCAGACCGGGTGTGGCCCCCAGGGGTGCTTTTGAGAGCTGACACAGTTTTTATCTTTTATATTTCATATATTTGAATTAATTAAATGCGTCTCTCACCAGATCCCAGCAGGAGGACGTCAACCACAGGCTCTACAACAAAACCACAGGGTGGCCGACAGAGGGTCAAACTGGGCCCTTAAGGCCGCCAAACCAGGGGCCCCCCAGTCAGATCCTCCTGGGCCACAACGTGGACTTCCAGACCCAGGGGACCCAGGGCTGCAGGCCCGTCTCAGCCCTGAGCTCTGGAACAGAGAGGAGGGATCCCGTCACCCCCACGCAGCCCAGAGGAGATAGAAGCAGGTACAACAATAATAATAATAATAATAAATATAGCTGCAGGCAGAAATACACAGGGTCCAGTTTAGTGGTGTTATGTACCTCCCGTCCTTACAGAACCATGGATCGGCCCCACCCTGAGGACGCTTCATCCACCAGGGTGGCCCAGGGTCAGGTGGCATCGCCTGCTCCTCCACCCACCGTCCACCCCCCGACCGTCTCCGTCCGCCACCACAGTGACTCGGCAGCGCTGCAGCTCCAGCAGCACTGGGACCCGGACCGGGACCGGGAGCACCCCCTGACCCGGCTGGAGAACGCCCTGGCCGAGGTGCAGCGCTGCACCAGCCCGGACGCCGTTGGAGGCAGCGGTGGCGGCGGTGGCGGTGGCCGAAGCCTCTCGGTGCTGGAGAAAGTGAGTCGCTTCGAGAGATGCGACCGCAGAGGAAAGCAACGCAGCCACAGCACGAACCACAAGAGGGTGAGGGAACACCCACAGCCACAGCACCGTGATTTATATCAGGTTAATAACACGGAGCCTGGTGCAGCATTATTATGTTACAATGCCACATTTTGTAATGACTTGCCAAAATGCAATATATATGACCTTTGACCTTTATTATTATGTAACAACACCCACATTGTGTAAAAACTTGCCATGACAGTCAAATTCATTACATTATTACACATTTATTACATTTTGGCCACCTGCATGTTGAATACATTTGACTAAATAATACAAGTTAATACCAGAACTTCATTATTTACTAAAACAGCCAAATTTAGTAATAACTTTCCAAAATGTAATAAACATCTTATATATTATATATACCAATATACAAACCCCGCAATATGTAATATTTACTTTGTAATATGTAATAACCACCACATTTTGTTATCATGGCTATAAAAAATACAACAAAACTTTGTGTTTTGTGTAATGTCTGAAAAATGTTTGTTACAAAACACAGGGCTTATGATACGCAATAACAGAGGCCACATTTATTACGTTTTGGCAAGTTATTATAAAATTGCGTCGTGCCTACGACTAATTTATGGTTCCTCGTTCATTCGTTTTGAATGACACGTCTCAACGTTTGACTTGTTTCGTCGCCCAGAATGAGCACAGTGAGAAAGGCAAGAGCGCCCCCTGTGGAGCGGAGGACCTGCGGAACATGCTGGAGAGGAGCGCCAACGGAGCCAAAGCCCACCGGACGATGAGCTACCGGGGAGGAAGCAGCGGCCAGACACTGCACAGGTAAAAATATATATATCCAGTATATAAATGTATACATTTTCTTTGGTCATAAATCTGAGATTCTGTTGATTCAATTTGATTAATATCGTTGAAATACATTATCGCTGAGACGGCTCACAAGACGATTCTATATCAGTATATTGGTTTACTTGAAGGTTTGGGCGGATGGGGTCCAGGAGGTGAAGGTCCCTAGGAGGTGGGGAGGCCGGGTCAGATGGGGTCCAAGTGGTGATGAGGGTCACTAGGAGGTGACTGAACCTTCAATGATGGTCCATCCTCCCCATTTGTCCGCTGCTCCCAGGAACCTTACGGATCCGGATGCAGGGCTCCAGAGGAGCTGTAGTACCTTCCAGCTGGGAGAGGTGGAGCAGTGGGAAAGGGGACCAGAGTTCCTCAGACGAGGAGAGCCTTCGATGGGCGAGAGCGGCCGAGAGGGCCCCTGGACCCCCAGGCCCCAGGACCTGCAGGAGATGCTGGGCCCCATCCAGGACTCCAACTCCTTCAACAGGTGAGACAGTGGATGTTGGAAAGCAAAGCACATTAAAGTTCCACTGATGATAGTTTTGTTTTGAATTTTTTATTTGTTCTTCTACCAAGAACCTACAGAGACTCTCTGAAAGACGCCCAGTCCAAGGTGCTCCGCTCTACCTCCTTCCGAAGGAGAGACCTCAGCTCCACCTCAGCTCCTCCCCTGGACTCCTCTGCTGCTCCTCCTCTTCATTTCCCAACCTCCAACCACCACCACGACAACACCACCACGGCCCAAAGCAGCCACCCTTTAACCGGCCCTGCTGCCAAGCACCACTCTCTGGAAAAGAAGGGCCCCAAAACCATGCCCAAGCCTCAGGGTCTGGTCCTAGTGCCAGGATCGGCCCGGTCCTCCTCCTCGTCTCCATGTCCCCAGGTCACCTCCGCCCACATTCCCAAGGAGCGGCATGCGGTCAGCCCCGAGGTCCGGGGTCCGAGTCCCCCGGCGCTGCCCAGCGTTCCTCCGGTGGGCCCCTCGCTGCCGTCGCGCATCTGCGGCCGCAAGCGCCTGAACGTAGAGCAGAAGAAGAGGTCCTACTCGGAGCCGGAGAACATGCACGAGGTCGGGGTGTCCGACTCGGAGACCGCCGCCCTCTTCAGGCGTGGAGGAGGTAACTTGAGTTAGTGCTGACCTTACTCTGAATCCGACAAACCGATCCGGCTGGATCACAGCCCGCCCCCCAGTGTCTGTCACGGTGCATGTGTCTGGATTTCGCATCCCATGGAAGAGCTGGCTAGTTTGCTCAGCTGGACATCTACCCTTTCCCATGAACAGGAGTTTGAAAACTTCCTTTCTATAGTGTTTGCTGGTACGCACAAATTTGAAAATATAATGAATATAAATAATTATACCGCTCGTATAATACATAATATATTACACATAATGCGAATAAGTAAATGATATTGCTGGTCCTAGCCAGGGAGGCACTGTGAAGCCTGCTTTATAATCACCGCAGCCGTAGTGTGGTTTAGTAGTCATTGTGGCGCTCGTGACAGTGCCGCACATCGATTTGACGCGAGGGCGCGCACCTCCCACCTTTTTGGAGCAACACGGCGTGCGCTTCAGATCCGTTCCTCAGGACTTCTTTGTAATGTTTACAGCAGTTCTTTCAGTTCCCCCAGCGCCCCCGGTCTTTCATGAGAATATCGCCGCGCCATCTGCAAGGCAATGCGCAGCCGGTGCTCTCTGGTTCTGCGTGCACCATGGGCCACACGGCTCGCTAGAGGTGACTATCAAGTTTTACAAGACTGTCATACGTATACGTGTACATTTCATGGCGCAGGACCCTCAACAAACACCAACGGATTATGTCATGAACATTATGGGTCAGAGGCAGGGCCAGGATCAGCAAGTTTGTACGAGAGGCGACCAACGTGAGAAGCAAGTTGTCTAAAACGAGCAATCGTTCGGAAGAAATAAGAAATGTCTTTTCTTTCTTTTACAACTAGTGGATATGATTTCCTTCCATTTAGAAGCTGCAAACCAGATGCCGGTTGACATCATAGAGGTCATCGACAAGCAGTCGCGGTTAGCCAAAGTAGTTCATGCTGTTACTACATATGTTTTCAGCATTTACCATCAGCATGAAGTCAACAAATTGAAATGTATTTTCAAGCTGCTTTATTTGAAAGAATCGAGCATTAGGTGCAACACAAAGTAGAGCGGTCGCGGAGCATTGAACCCGATTCATCCAAAGTGCATTCTTGCACAAAATATACCCTTAGTCTTGCTGCTTGGAAGTGCTTTGAATGATAAGGGTAACTGGGTCAAAGTTCAGGGGATTTTAACTTTGGTCATGGCAACTTGGTGCAGATTTCGAGCAGCCATGTTCAGCCATCTTGAAGCCACCGTTGAGGCGTCCTTCTGCAAGGGCCTGCCGGAAATATTGTGATAATATGAGTTGCACAAAAAGCATTACAACCCTCGGACAGCGAGGCTGGAACATGTCCCCGGTTGAGATCCACCACCTCCACCTCTCTAATACCTCTGACTCTACCCTTTTCTCCAGAGACCAGCGTGGCAGACCGCAGGAGGGCTTTTGAGTTAGCGGCCAGACGCAGTGTCAGTGGTGGACCACCACAGAATGCCGCTCCACGCCCGGAACTCCGCCAACTCCAGCAGGATGCCCTGGCCGAGTACGTGGAGCGAAAGAGGTGGAGGAGGAGGGATGAGGAAGGACACGGGAGGCCGCAGAGACCCCACAGCGCTTACATACAGCCTGACACCGACAGCAACACAGGTAGGTGGAGAGATGGGAGAGAGGGATGGGTGACTGGATGGATGGATGGATGGGTGAATGGATGGGACAGATAGATGGACAGATTTATTGATAGAGGGAGGGATGGATGGATGGATGACTGCTTGAGGGATGTACTGTACATATGAATGGATATTATGGTAGATGGATGGAAGATAAATATAAGAATGGATAAACGGGTGTGTAGTTCGATACACAGATGGATGGATAAATGGATGATTAGATGGATAGATGTATGGATGGACAGTTGGATGGATAGAGGGATGAATGGGTGGATGGTTAGATGGATAAATGGATGACTGAAAGATGAATGGATGGAGGGAGGGATTAGATGGATGACTAAAGGATGGATGGCTGGACAGATGATTGATTGACAATACCAAAGTACAACGGGGTAGTAGTAATAGTAATATACTTACCACCAAAAGGGACACAACAAGCTGAAAAAAGCAACGAAAGTAACAGAAAACCAAACAAACGAAAAGAAGAACCAAGGTACTTACCTAGATACTCGCCATCCAAAGTAACACCGAACATAGAAGAAAGCAGTTGGATAAAGAAGAACTCCAAAAACGTAATAAGACTTAAAAAGAAGAATCTTTATTTGTCACATACACACACACACATGCACATGCACATGCTTTGGATGGTGCCGGTGAAATGAGGTCTCTGCATTTAACCCATCCTGGCTTGTCCTTCCTCCGGGGGGGCAGCCAGGAGCAGTGGGCAGCGTTCGACGACGCGCCCGGGGTCCTGGTACCAAGTGTCCATTGCTGGTCGGACGATGGTGATGTGTGCATATTTTTGGGTAGGGGTCCTTGCTGATGTTAGATTGAGGAAACCCCCATGTCAGCATGGGGAGAACATGCAAACTCCACCCTAACCCTAACCCTAACCCAGAAAGGCTCCAATTTGGAAGATAACCCGCCGGAGCACGGTGCCAACAGCGCCCCAGGCAGGAATCTAACCCAGGACCTTCTTGCTGTGAGGCAGCAGTGCAATGCACAGGATTCCTGAAAAACCATGATTCAACCCTAAAAGCAATTGCTGAGGGACACACTGAGGAGTTGATCCACTTGCCTCATGTGAAGGGTGTATAGACTTTAGAAGGCTGAAATGCCTGATGATCCGGAGGTACACGACTGATGAATGTGTCCTAAATTCCTCATGCACACACGACCCTCTGACTCAGGACTTTAAGTCGCAAAACCTAATTTTAATCTTGAACACGTAGTTAGTCAAAGTGGCAGCATGCCCTTCAGACATAGGACACAAACCTGATGGTAAAGAAACCAAAAATCCAAACTCAATCTAACACACCCACAATAACAGAAGAAGATTCCTTACAATATGTTTCCTCTCGGGGTTTAGCAACAAGGGAAGCGTCTTGAGGAAAATTGTCGGCCGACACGGGGAGAGCCATTGGATAGTTTATAACCAAACCTAACCGCAACCCCCAACACCTAACCCCAACCCCTAAAGCCCAACCCCTATCCCTAACCCCAACCCCTAACGCCTAACCTCAACCCCCAACCCCTAATCCTAACCCTAACCCCTACCACCAACCCCTAACCCTAACCCCCAACCCCTAATCCTAATCCCAACTCCTAATCCTAACCCCAACCCTTAACCCTACCTAACCCCGACCCCTAACTCCTAACCCCCAACCCCAACTCCTAACCCCAACCCCCAACCCCAACTTCTCATCCTAAACCCAACACCCAACCTTAACCCTACCTTACCCCAACCCCTAACCCCTAACCCCAACCCCTAACCCCAACTTCTCATCCTAACCCCAACACCCGACCTTAACCCTACCTTACCCCAACCCCAAACTCCTAACCCATAACCATACGCCTACCATCAGTTGAGAAATCCAATGGATAAATTCATGTGTAAGATGTTCTGGACATTCGCTGGTTGTAGTCCATGGCACATCAAGAAGTAGGACCATCTGGGTTTCTCCGACTCTTCTCTCTTTAATATTCCAATGACTCGCTTTCTTTCTCTCCCCTCCACCCAACATCCACCTCTCGGACGTTTCTTTCCCTCCACCTCTTCTGTCGTCCTACTATTTAGGTTACTCCTCGTATCCAGATTCCCTGAGTCTCTCCTCCGCCTCCAGCCTCCTGTCTCTCCAGGACTCCTGCCCAGACCGACCCAGCCTAACCCCAGGAGAGAGACACCTTTCCTCCACCCTCCCTCTCGGTTCCTCTGACCTCCTGAGCCCAGAGCGCGACCTGTTCTACCCAGGCAGGGTGACTGCTCCCAGGCCACCGCCTTCAGGGTAAGCCCTGGGCAAACAGCAACCCTGGTGTCGAAACTCCTTCCCAAACAGGACTTCTCTATTCTGCAGTTGTTGTGACACGTTTTAAATACTTTAACAGGAGGTAACTATAGGAAAATAACCTTAGCCGTGATGCTAATGCAGCATAAAGGAATTGCATCCTTAGTTAGCAACTTATCCGGAACTTTAATTTTTCAAGCTCTTCAAATACTCAGAAGTTACTTCATGGATGTAACTAGGGATGGATGTACGACGTTGTTTTACCCATTATGAAGTTTGTAAACTTTTAGCGCTCAGGCTGCTTTTTGGATTGGGGACAATTCTATGAGACCCTATTCTTGCCTGTTCCAGTCTCCAAATTCCCAATATTAAGTCGGCCTGAAGATCTTGAACTTGAACCCACTGCCCTATTTGGAAAGATGCCATGACCCTCCTGCTCTTAATCCACTTCCAGACCAGGAACTTATTGCTGCTCTCAGCAAATGTTTTGTATGAGACGGCTTGAGGCCCGTGGGATGTTTGCAGAGGGACCTCAACCTGGACAGATGTTGAGATGAATGAGTTAATTCTTGATTTTCCACTCTGAAGAGTCTCTCCAAAGTTCCAGGGAGAAGATGATAAAGGCTTTATAGATTTTGGACCCATGAACAGGTCTCTGTGTCAGCATTGGAGACAAGTTACTATGGTGGAGGAAATAACATCTTTTATTCTGAAAAACACCAATTCTCAGCTCAGTAACAGTGGACTGAACACTGTGGATGGTTTGGTCCGACTTGGCTGGATTCACCAATTGGTCACCAACACTCCCCAAAACCTCTGCACCTGCTCTGCTGGTGTTGCACGGCTATTTTCTCCTGCTTCCTGCCAATTCAACATGTCAATGACAAGGAAATAGTTTCAACACCCACGGATCAACCATCCTCTGGACCTGAGACACATCCTACAGTCAGTCAACACCTTAACACATTCTGTGGTACTCACCTCCAATCCACCATCAACCTCTCACCCCGTCACCACTACAGTTGTGTTATAGAGGATTATTCCAAAGAGTGCAACTTTGGATGATGGATACCCACTGCCGACTGTGCAGGGCTTACTGGACTGGTTTACTTGAACTACAATTTTCACCATGTTGGACCTCAACTCTGGATACTGGCAGGCCAATATGAATCCTGAAAGCCTGGGAAAGACTAGTGTTCGTCTATGGCCATTTTGAAGCCAGCAACCTGTCGAAGGTTAAGGGAGTTGGTACTGGGTGACCTCGGTGGAAGGACCTGCTTTGTTTACTTGGGTTACATGATAATATATTTGAAAAACCACCAACAACATTTCCAGGACCTCCAGGCAGTCCTTGACGAACTGAGTCTCGGAAAGCTTGGTGTGAATGTGGACAAGAGTCACTTCCTCTCACACAACCACGGAACCCTTAAAACATTGTTAGGCTGTGATGTCCACACAACTTCTGACAGAGTCTGTTGGGGACCTTTTGGACTTCCTTGGTACTAACTACTCCCTTTTTCCTTCTAAGGTCTTCTCCCAGCTCCTATCTAGAGGAGTACAGACTAGCCGAGGGGTCTTCTGAAAGTCTGGGCCGAAGAGCCAAAGGGACCCGGCGGCCTATCCCGCACGGGCCTCTGCCGCTGGACCGGGCCCTTTCCCGGCAGCTCAGCGGTGCTTTGCAGAGGGCCGGCTCGGGTCAGGTCCCCGGGAAGTCCGCCTCCGCTGAGGATCTGCTGGAGGAGCTGGAGGGAAGACGCACAGTGACGCAGCACTTCCGCTCCAGTTCCACACCGGCCGGGGAAGGACCAGACCCGGTACAAGCCTCGGGCGCACCGGCAGTTTGTCACCAAACTGAATTGGCTTCGTTGCTGGACATTTCCACATTCATCTCTTCCATTGTAGTTTCTGTGGAGCGTCACCAGATCGCCCACTAGCTAGTGTTAGCATTTGCATGTAGTGGAGTGATACGAGGGACGTGAAAACAGGAGAAGTGGTTCCCATGGCAACGGTTGTTGTTAACAGACAGCGTCCTTATTCAGGAATAACCCAGCGCTGGTTGCTGCTTCAACAATCATTTGTACAAGAGCAAGATTCTATTCTTTCTGACATCTGATTGTTGCTGTTGTGTACGTCTCTGGATTGATGGTGTGTTTTTGTGTCTTGCGTGTGTGTGTGCAGGTATATTAGTGTGTATCTATGTAAGTCCATGTAGGTTCACTTCCATCAGTCTATTGTTTATTCCCCTGTGTCTCGTGTGAAATCCTAGATCCTGATTGGTCGATAGCGGCAACCAGCGCTGAGTTATTTCTGAATGACGACGCTGTCTGTTAATAACAACCGTTGCCATGGGATCCACTTCTCCTCCTGGTTTCACATCTCATGCTTACACAAGCTAGTGGCGCCATCTAGTGATGCTCCATGGAAACTACAATGGAAGAGACAGAATCACTACATTTACTTACTTCTACAATTAACAAATAATCCATCTATCTGTCTGTCTGTCTGTCTATCTACCCCTCCATCCATCTGTCTACATATCTGTCTGTCTGTCTATCCATCCATCCATCTATCTGCGTGTCTGTATCTATCTATCTATCAATCTATCTATCTATCTATCTATCTGTCTGTCTGTCTGTCTGTCTGTCTGTCTGTATCTATCTATGTGTCTGTCTGTCTGTCTATCTATCTGTCTGTCTGTCTGTCTGTCTCTATCTATCTAAAATGTTTTTGTGTTTTCCAGGATTTTCCTGCAGGTGATCTGAGGATGTTTGGACTTTTCACCAACCAACGTTCAGACGGGTGGGTTAGATACATCTGTGTCTGTCTGCCTGTCTGCCTGTCTATCTACCTACAGTACCTACCTACTTGCCTGCCTGCCTGCCTGTCTGTCTGTCTGTCTGTCTGTCTGTCTGTCTGTCTGTTCTGCTTGCCTGCCTGCCTGCCTGCCTGCCTGTCTGTCTGTCTGTCGGTCTTCCTGTCTGTCTGTCTGTCTGTTTGCCCTCCTGCCTGTTTGTATGATTCCAGTTTATTCTATTTTAAGCCAAATGAGTCTGTTTCTATTCAAGGAATTCTCTGTTTATCGTGTTTTACAAAATTGTTATTTTGGTAAAAACCATCTCAGCCGCCTGGCAAATCATTCAAGCTTCATTCAACTATTCAGTATTTTTCTAAATTTAGTTTGTTTGTTCTCCATTAAAAATGGGAGGTTAACCGGGGCCGTGCAGCGGAACATTCCTCCGGACGCAGTTTGGACCCGGGTCCAGTTTTAGGGTTTGGTGCTACGATGGGAACTGACGGTGCTTCCTAAATAGGTCAAAATACAGTCGCATGAGGTGTGTGTGTGTGTGTGTGTGTATGTGTGTGTGTGTGTGCGTGTGCAGTCAGCCTGTCTATAGAAGCACAAGTGGAAGCCATTTCCAACTGGCTGTTTCCACGGTAACGTTTTATTGTCACTGCAGTGCATTCTGGGATACGTTTACTGACTCTCCAGTCGCTCCGTGGGTCAAAGGTCATTTAAGATCAACCACCTCGGCCCGAGTCTCCATCCGTGTGCGTATTCCAACCGTGTCTTGAATCTTCCTGTTTGTCCGTGTCTTAGGCCGGAAAGCTCCGCCTCCGGTTCAAGCCCCTCCCCTTATCACATAAACCACGCCCACTGCCCCCCTGGAGACATCCAAGGTAACAGGGAGTGCTTTTTATATACATCTGAATAAGTCTACGACAACAAGCGTGAAATATGAACAAATAAATATAAAGCCAAACTGACCTCCGCCCGACCCCTCTACTCCTCCTCCTCCTGTTTTTGTTAATTTTTCCGGTTCCTGGTTCCAGGCCTGGACGAGTCCCATCCGCCCGTCGTATGTAGAGAGCGCCACAGGGACTCGGACCGACCCCGGGCCCACAGCGCCTCCGCCCTGGCAGCCTCCACCCTGGCTGCCTCCGTGGGCCTGCCCTGCCCCTTCTCCCCTCCCCGGACCCCCGGGGGGAGCTCCGGCCCGGACTGGGAGCCCAGCGGGAGGCTAAGCCGGGCCAACCTGGACGCCATCACTTTTCCGGGCGTCACCGTCCCGGACCGCATCGCCGGTGGCGCCTCTAGTGCCAGAGAGAGGGACGACGGTGTTGTCGGTACCGGTCTCGAGGGACAGGGGGCGCTGGGGAACGGCAGGGATGGCCAAGATGTTTGCAACGCGGTCGGTCCACCGGGAGAGCCCCTGAAGGTTCTGTCCGGAGACTCCGGAGGGCCCGGTTCCTCGGACGTCGTCAGGGGAACGTCGCCATCGGGCCAAACCTCGGCGGCCCGGGCGGAGGACGGAGGCGGAGACGAAGCGCGACCGTTCTCGCTCCGCTCCGCCCACCAGCGCCTCTCCTCGCTGAGGATATCAGAGTCCAGCCTCTCCGGCCCGTCGCGGCTCGCGGAACCCATGGGAGAGGACGAGGTCTTCCTGGCCCCGCCTCCACCCAACAGGGAGACGGACATCATGGAGGACCTCCCCCCTCCGCCTCCCACGCCCCCTTCCCCTCCCACTCTATGGGAGGACAACCAGGGCTGCGTCGGCAGGTATGTTTTATCTCCTTTGGACTCTGTGGACCGGGGTTGTCAAGCACGTGGTCCGCGGGCCAAATGTGGCCGGCGGAGGCGCTGTGCGAGGTCCAGTCATACAAATGATTGCAGAATTATCCTAATTATGTTTTATATGCTAACAGTAATGGTAGATTTGGGCCATGGTAAACCGTGTTGTGTGGTTCACACTTTTCATATCTTTAAAAGAATAACAACAGCGCCCCCCGCTCCCTCTGTCCTTATAGTTCAGAGAACCTTGGCAACTCAGTGGCCCCAGAGAGGAGAACCTCTCCCCCAGCGCAGGTGTTGCTTCCTCCCATCCCGGAGCCCGGCGTGCCCCTGGAGCCACAGCAACCAGCTCCGCCCACCACCGTCCCTCCCATGAGACCAGACCCCCAGGAGGCCCAGGACAGCCTGGTACTTAGGTACCAGCACCTGCCCAAAAGAGTCAAGTCCGCCGAGGAACTGCGGGTGGAGGCCCTGGGGCGGCAACTGGTGAGTGTGGATCCATGGTTTTCGATTGAGATATTCAGTATTTCCATTTAGTATCTGGCAGATGCTTTTCAGCCAAGTTGACTTACATTGATGTATATTCATCAAAAAGGCCACAGGAGGGTCGGTCAGGATGGAGGGATTAGCTCAGAGGAAAGCAGTGGACATTAGGGAGGGGTAGAAGGGTAGAAGGGTAGAAGAACCTTTTGACAGAGTGGTCAAAGGAAGAGTTCAGGTCCATCTGATGGATGGAAGAGTAGAAGGGTAAAAGGCAGAGAAGGGTAGAAGGATAGAAGGGGTAGAAGGGGTGGAAGGTTAGTAGGTTAAGGCATAGAAAGAGTGAGAAAGAGAGAAGGGTAGAAGGATAGAATGAATAAAGGGTCCAGGTCCAGCTGACGGATGGATGGATGGACAGGTAGAACGACAGGTAGATGGATGGATGGATGGACAGGTGGATGGATGGATGGATGGATGGATAGATGGACAGGTGGATGGATGGATGGATGGATGGATGGATGGATAGATGTTTAGATGGACAGGTGGATGGATGGATGGATGGATGGATAGATGTATAGATGGACAGGTGGATGGATGGATGGATAGGTGGATGGATGGATGGATGGGTGGATGGATGGATGGATGGATGGATGGACATGTAGATGGACAGATAGATGGATGGATGGATGGATGGACATGTAGATGGAGAGATAGATGGATGGATGGATGGACAGGTGGATGATGGATGGACAGGTGGATGGATGGACAGGTGGATGGATGGATGGATGGATGGATGGATGGACAGGTGGATGGATGGATGGATGGATAGACCTGTTTATACCGGTGCTAACAACTGTTGCCACTAGAGAGCGCTGTGGCAGCCTCCCTATTGGTCGAGCTCCACATGTTGCCTGTTCTGCTGGTTTCCAGTAATAAACTCGATTAAATAAATACAAGCTGTAGGTCTAGAGAGATTCAGAGTAAACAGGTCGTAAAAAACACAAATACCTGACAAATATACTAATGTAAAAATACTTTTATCTATCTCTCTGTCTATCCATCTGTCTGTCTGTCTATCTGTCTGTCTGTCTATCCATCCAGGTGTTGCGTGATCGCTCTCTGGCGCCCCTTCTGGAGACCTGCGGTACTAGGACCACGGTGGAGCTCATGGAGGACGTTTTCCACAACAGTGGGTCGGCCGGGAGGTCGCCGTGGCAACGCAGGGGCAGCCAACGATTGGACGAGAGGTAAAAACACCCACTGGTGCCCTATAGGATGCAAACAGCATAAAGAGCAGCCCATTCACAACAGGTAAATAATGTCTCAAATGTGGGATTTTTTGAACCAAACAATTAAAGTGCTAATCTTACGGATTACCACTTTAAATAAACAGTAAACCTGGAGGTTAACTGTTTCAATGCTGACACAAGGATTTTTTTTTACGTTTCTGGGAAACGTATTCATGATGATGTTTGAAAAAGATAAAAATACATTATTTTATCAGGGAACTGGATAAGAATAGTAGCATTCATCCATCTCTTTAAATAATGGGAGTTGTGTCCTAAATGAACATTCCAGTTTGTATTCTGTTGTATTATTATTATTTTACTATCATTATTACTAGTAGTAGTAGTACTGTTATTCGTATTTTTATTGTATTGTTTGTATTTGTAATGTATATTGTAATGTGTAATGTATACTGAAATACTGTAATGTATATTTGTATTTTATGATTATTATTATTCATATTATTATGATTATTATTTTATGATTATTATTCATATTATTATGATTTTATTGTTATTATTATTATTATTATTATTATTATTATCATTATTATTATCATTATTATTATTATTACCTACTTATAGTTGTCACTTTCATTGTGAAACTTGTGATGAACCTGGAGCTGCTGTTCTGCTGGAACTGATGAATTAGTGCAGCCTTGCAATTTGGGTCTTGCAACACAAGAGGACAATGGAATGATTTATTTTTGGAAAGTGGGAGTGAGAAGTGGAGTTTGAAAGATCTGAGACGTAACTTGAGCATCAGGAACCGTAGAGACACTGTTGGTTCTGTTCGGATCCGGTGACTCCCAGAGTTATTTACTGTACAGCACAGCACTGCCACCTGCTGGACGCCTGGTGAATAGCAGGGCCACCAATCTCAGTTGGCAATAAACAATAAACAAAACATCTAAAAAAGTAAACAATAAACCGAAGCGGTTTTCTATGGTTCTTTGCGAAAGACAATTTAAATTGAGTTTCAATAAGTGTGTACCAAATTCCAAATTTAAACAAGCAGATGGTAAGAGTCCAACAAGCCAGGGGTTCCCAAATTGTGGTTCCAGACCCTCAAAGACAGTCGCCAGAGATGGCAGAGCGGGTCACGAGGCCTTAACCCATTTGGGCTTAATCCCCCCCCCCAAAAAAAAACTGGTACTCGTTGCGATGACGAGGGGCCGACTGCGCCTCCTTCCTCCTTCCTCCTTCCTCACCTCACCACTGCGTCGCTCCACAGAAGCCAGGAAGCTGTCAGGTCTAGCGGGAGTGGTCAGAGTCCTGGTCCAGCACCTGAAGTAGAGACGGATCTGGACGAGGAGGGAAAAGATCTGAACACAAAGAAGGTAAAAATAATACATGTGATTTATTATGAAAGGTGGAGGAGAGGAATGGATGGATGGATGGATGGATGGATGGATTATAACCCCGAGTCCTCCCTCCCACCAGGGGGAGCTGTGTGAGGCTCTGAGGAGCAGCCTGGTCGTCCTGAGGGAGGACAGGGAGGTTCTGGCCGAGGAGCAGAGGAGGCACCGGGCCCTGGGGTCCGGTCTGGAGGCCCTCGTCCAGGAGCACTGCCGACCCAACGAGAAGGACAAGTACTGCGTGTTCATCGGTAGGCGCCGCGTCCCCGCCCCCCGGTGGCGGGAGGGGGAACACCTGCCGTGGACTCGCCAAACACCTGCACGCAAACATGCACAGCTTCCTCTTTTACTTGTACCAAGCCGCGGACCAAAGCGTTGTCCATCCATGTTTCTGGGGTTTTCCTCGGTTTATGTGGAAGTCGCGTGATAGATGTTTGTCGAGGTTGTCGCCTGGTTTTCCCGACCGGGCGTGGCCGCCGCGCATCACCATCCCACCAAAACAAACCAACGCGTCTGTCTCTGCTTGTCTGTCATCAAGGCGACCTGGAGCGCATCGTCAACCTGCTGCTGTCGCTCTGCGGACGCCTGGCCAGGATCCACACCACCCTGCTGCTGATGGACGCCCAGGAGCAGGACGACAGCATGGAGGAGAGGGTGAGACAGGGAGTCTGACTGTCTGTCTGTCTGACTGACTGACTGTCTGACTGTCTTACTGTTTTTCTGACTGACTGACTGTCCGTCTGTCTGGCTGTCTATCTGACTGACTGACTGTCTGTATTTCTGTCTGTCTGACGCTTGCATGATTATCGATATAAATACATTTTCAATACATTTTATTTTCTGCAGTGCATTTATATTGATTAATCTAATTTACAAGGAGGTCGTGATAAGACAACACACATCATGTTGGTTGGTTGGTTGGAGCATGGTCCTAGCGCTGCTGGTGTGATGATGCAGTTCCACATTATGCCCTATAGGTGGAGACAAAGCCCCATGTGTGTTTTATTAGTCTGGTCTGAGATAAAAAACGTTTTTATTCCGCTAATCTGGACGGGTGGATGGATGGATATAGACGGATAACTAAAAACAAGAAAAAGAGGCAGTATAAATCACCCTAAAATGAACAATAATCAATAAATGGAACCCTAAAACTAACCTCGCCCCCTCCCGCCCAGGACTCTCTGAACAGGAAGCGCTCGCAGCTCCTCAGTCAGACGGACGACGCCAGGGAGCTGAAGGACAACCTGGACCGGCGGCAGATCGTCGTCCACCGCTTCCTGTCCGTCTGTCTGTCCGAGTCGCAGCTCGCCGACTACTGCCGCTACGTCAGCATCAAGCCCTCGCTGCTGATCCGCCAGCGCCACCTCGACGACCTTATAAGGCGGTGGGAGGAGCTTCTGGTGCAGCTTGACGAGGGCATGGCCACGGAGGCGGCGGATTGGTCCAGGGGCTTCCCGCTGCCGTCTGGCCCCGCACCTGGCCCCGGCCCCGCCTCTAGTCTGCCGCCCTCAATGCTTCCTGGCTTGGTTCAGGGCCACGCCCACTTGGTACGCCCCACGACCGTGACGTCGCTGTGACAACGCTGCTAATGCTCATGCTACCGGTGGGAAGAAAGAGGCTGTAGCACACAGCGCTGAAGGATCGGAAAACAAATGAAAAGAAAATGACTCAAGAACTCAGTAAAGGCTCTAATTTAAAGAGGAAAATTTAGTTTTTTTAAGTGAATTAAATGAAAGCGGGCTCGGTTTGGTTCTGTCACCGTGGTTACCGTGAGACATCTATGCAGACAGCGTAAAACATGAAACAAGCGCCGTTTGAATGTGCCTGGTCTTATTTATACCTGTTACTGTCACTCCACTGTTGTACTGCTCAATACCCCCCACCCCCGCCATGTTTGGAGTGAATTCACACTGAAATACTGAAATACTGCCATTGCCTTCAAATTGATCTCCTCACGGGATGGGATTCCGCACAGGTTCTACATGGTGCAATCTCTCTGGGGCCCAGTAGGGTTCCCTGTGGAACTCCTTCAAACCGTTAACACCTTCTGAAGGAGGTTACCAGATTTCGACGGTCGCTCACAGGGTTCTACACACGTGAGGAAGCAGTAAGGTTCCTTCCGGAGCTCCTTTGGTACCCATCAACACCTTCTGAGAGAGCTTACAAGACTTTCAGGATGCCTCTGAAAGTTAAACACTCTAGTGGGCCCAGCAAGGTTCCCCGTGGAACAGTAATTTCTACATACACTGTCTGAGAGAGGTAAACAAGACTTTTAGGTTCCCTCAAGGGGTTCTACACACTGCAATCTCTAGGGGTATCAGTAAGGTTCCTTGCGGAGCTCCTTTTTTGACTGTTAACTGGTTCCAAGAACTTTTGGATCCCTCGTAATGTTCTACACATGGCATTCTCCAGAGGACCCAGTGAAGTTCCTTGCAGAGCTCCGTTGTTGAACATTAACGTGTTCAGAGAGAGGTAAAAGCACTTTTTGGGATCCCTCAAAGTGTTCTCCACACTGCAATCTCTGAGGGAAGCAGTAAGGTTCCTTTGCAGAGCTCCTTTTGTGCCTAGCAACACCTTCTAAAAGATGTTACAAGACTTCTAGCATCCCTCAGACAGTTCAACACAATGCAATCTCTCCGGGCCCAGTATGGTTTCCCTGTGGAACCCCTTCTGTTATTGTAAACGCCTTCTCAAGGACTTAACAAGCTTTTGGGGAACCCTCACAGGATTTAAAACACTCCAATCTCCAGAGGAACCAGTAATGTTCCCTGTGGTGCTCCTTCGCTGAATTACCACATTCTGAGAGGTCCTTCACGACCGTGACGATTCCCGCGGATTTCCTGGGAAACACATTAGGAATGTTTTCTTTTGGAAGGGAACCACCGGGGTGTGGTCTCCTTCTGGACAATATAACAACATAACGAATCCTCTTCAACCTCACCGTGCCGCACCGCGTTGTACTGGATGTCCAAACTGCTTCTAACTGGTAGAAACCTGGTGACTCCCAAAGAAAATGAATAATTAGACCCTGAGTTCTCTGATTGGCTCAAAATGCACCTCCTCTGTGATAAAATGTTATAACTGCTAATCTGCTTTAAGGTGACCACGCCCCCAAGGAGTGTTTAGAAAATCCACATTATTACTTTGTAATTGTACAACATTATACTGTAACCTTAATGTAATCACTACTGCTGCCATTAATGCTCCTCCTTCCTCTTCCCAAACCTGTCGCACTTTGTTGCCATCTACTGACGGTCTACTGACAGTCCGCTGACTTCTACTGACGGTCTACTGACGTCTATTGATGTCTACTGACAGTCTGCGGAAGTCTACTGACATCTGTCGAAGGTCTACCGAGAGTCTGCTAACGGTCTACTGACAGTCTACTGATGGTCTACTGAGAGTCTGCCGATGTCAACTGACGTCTGCTGATGGTCTACTGACAGTCTGCCAATGTCAACTGACGTCTGCTGATGTCTACTGATGGTCTAATGACGTCTGCTGACGATCTACTGACAGTCTGCTGACGTGAACTGACATCGGCTGATGTCTACTGATGGTGTAGTGAAGGTCTACTAACATTTGCCGACGGTCTTCTGACAGTCTACTGATGGTCTACTGACAGTCTGCTGATGTCAACTGACGTCTGCTGATGTCAACTGACGTCTACTGATGGTCTAATGACATCTGCTGGCGTCTACTGACTTGTGCTGACTCACTGCTGACGCCTACTGACGTCTTTTGGCGGTCTACTGACAGTATATTGATTTCTGCTGGCGTCTGCTGACATCTACTGACGGTCTGCGGATAGTCTATTGATGGTCTACTGACGTCTATTGACGTCTGCTGACTGTCTGCTGACAGTCCACTCACTACTGACAATAACAGATGCTCCACTGAAGTCAAACGTCTGAGTTTTCCCAGAATGCTTTGTAACGTCTATAAAGTATTTTGTTAAAGTCACGTTTGGGCTGAGATTCTGTTGGAGTTCACCTCGTTGATCTGTGTTTTCATGCTAACTGTTGCGCTAACTTCAAAGTTTCTCTTTGTGGTGAAAATGTAGCGATGCCGTCTACAACTGTACTTTACTTATGTTCCATAAAATGTACTTATTTATTGAAGTTGAATGTATCGCCAGAGAGGCTAGAGCCCCCATCTGACCCTCTGGAGTGCCATTGAGCAAGTCATTCAATCTCCACCGCCCAAGGAGGCTCTTTTTCTGCCGACAGGATAAAAGTTTCCCATTACAATATTAAGGGATAAGTTGACTACTTTGCTATTTTTCTGCTGCAGCTTCTCGCTGTGATTCAGTGCAGTCCAATGAGCCAAACGATTGGACTCAAAAAAAACAACAACCTTTAAATCTCCTTCTTAGAAAAAAGGAAACTCACAATATTGACAGAAAGTTTTTCTCTGTTAAAATCGAAAGTAAAATGGGTCACATGAATTTTATCAGATTGTTCTGGGTTTAATTGACTCTTTGACAAAATAAACCAACAAAAATGTAGTGGACAAGAAACAGGAAGTTGTGTAACTTCCTACGGTCTCTTCCGTCGCTTCCTCCTAACCCTAACCTACTGCAGGCAACTTTTTGCTCTGTATCTACTGTGGAAATTGCAAAATGTAGTTTGAAATAAAATATAATACTAGTTACTTAAAACATATAAAAAGGAGAAAGTTTCAAATTAAACTTGTTTTTTGAAGTCGTAAACGTTTGCCCCATTGGACTGCATTCAAAGACACCCAACAAGATCCAACCTTTAATGTTGCAGTTGGGCTTGCATCCTATTTATTGTTAAAAGTTGTAAATAATTTGGCCACTCCCAAGCTAATAGAATACCATCACATCTAAATATCAACACGAAGAATTTGTCATTTCATGATAAATAAATATTAATAATAAACAGAAATACATGTAATGTAATGTACAACAGTTAGCATGAAAACAACTTTTTGGACTCAGAACTCCCAAAGTTTTTGTTTCGTTAATTTTATTCTATTTCAAAATCTTTATATTCTGGTGGGGATTCTGACTTATGTCACACTGGCAACTTCATTGTTTTATTTTGCGTGCAGCTTTTTACCACTTTACACAAACTCCACGGCGATCCACACTGATATTGTTTGTGTTTCATTTTAGTTTATTTACTTTTTTTAGTTAATTTCCCACGATACATTTTGGCTGTTGTGAGTGTATTCGATTGTACTGTTCTGAATTTAAATGTATTAATGTGTTTGCTTTATGAAATGGAGGACGAATGGAAAACGCTCCCTCTGTTTTACAAAATAAATCTATTTTTTAAACACAACATTTGTCATTGCATTTTCTGTTTTGGGAAGATTGTTTAGAAACTCTCAAAATTGTTTATAAAAATTGTGGGTTTTTTTTTCTTTGTCCAAAGTCTTAAAATTGTGTTTTTTAAAGATAGAAATGTGTTTTAATATCTGTACTATGGTAGGGGCACTCTGTGTGAAGGGTTCAGACACTGCCTTTCAGTGCTGCCGTCATAGATTCCACCCAAGTCACCACCATTGTTCCTTAAATCAGATGACCGGAGGAGACAACATCACTTGGTAAGACTCATTGGCCCAAAGATATAAGTCGCTCTAAGAGGTCTTCAGGGTTCAATGCAGAGTGACCTTTAACAGGCTCCACCCTGAGGGTTGCCGGAGACCAGGATCGACTGTGAAGGCGACCCGGCCGATTCGGCCATCTGACCGGATGTCGGATGGCCGAATCGACTCCCTCTCCACCCTGATAGCCGAACAGCATCACCAATAGTGGCTGCTGAGAAAAGACGCTGGAAGCTGAGCGCCTGAGGTTTGGGAGTTCAGGGTTCGATGCCAAATGAGCTTTTGAAGGACGGTACCCCGCAGCCTCCGGGGGTAGGGGTTTTCCGAGAGAAAGCAGCGAAACATTTTGGAGTTTAGTTAAGAGTTGAGAGGTCATGTGTGTTTTGAAGAACATCAGGCAATACCTACGCCCGGTATTGCGGCCGGAGGGACTGCCACCTACTGAATACTACACCACCACCTACCTACAGCATACTACACCACCGCCTATAGGTAGGCGGTGGTGTAGTATACAGAAGGTGGTATGTTACTACCATCTAAGGTGTGTCAGAATGCAGTCTACTGATTTACCATCAGTCTGTCTGACATTAAGGTTTAGGTGCAGTGAAACAGCATCCCTACTGCAACTCTGAGGTGTTTCAAAAAGTTGCTCTCAGAAAACCCCCTGGCATTGGTGTTTTTCAGAGGTTTGAGGGTACCTTATACGTATTTTTCAAAATCATACTTGGCACCGAACCCTGAAATCACAAACCTCAAGTGCTCACCTTCAAGCAGCTTTCCTCTTTGAACCAATGAGTCCTACTAAAAATGGGTCGTCTTCTCCAATCATCTGATTGGTAAAGGTACAGGACTTGGATGGAAAAATGGAGACTTTAAACTGTGAAGGCAGAGCTTGAACCATCACGCCACTAGGTCACCATCACGCTCCACCCTTGTATTCGGGCGCATTTAAACGCACCATGAGGTGCGGCCTTTCGATAGCTCACCTGGCATCCATCCCTCGAGTGCTAGAAACCCGAAACCCGCCGACAGCGAGCCACTGAGTCTTTAGAAGCTTGGTTGTTTCCTCCAATCATTTGATGATTGAAGACAAGACCCAGGACTTGGGTGAAAAAGGGGCACTCTATAGTATTTTCTCGAACGTACTGGTACTCTAGAGGGCACTCTTAGTGTTTTCTCTAACGTACTGGTACTCTGGAGGGCTTCTATAGTGTTTTCTCTGATGTATTGGTGCTCTAGAGGGCACTCTATAGTATTGTTTCTAACGTACTGGTACTCCGGAGGGCACTCTATAGTGTTTTCTCTAATGTACTGGAACTCTAGTGTTTTCTCGAATGAATTGGTACTCTAGAGGGCACTCTATAGTGTTTTCTCTAATGTACTGGTAGTCTAAGGGCACTCTACTGTCTTCCCTAATGTAATGGTAATCAAAAGTCACTCTATAGTGTTTTTTCCAACATACTGGTACTCTAGAGGGCACTCTATAGTGTTTTCTCTAACTCACTGGTAGTCTAAGGGCACTCTAAGGGCACATTCACTGCGTTCTTTCGACCAAAGGAGCATAACGGAGGCTCTCTCTCTCTCTGACAAGAGTAGACACGACTTCTCAGCTGCAGCAACAATTCACCTTAACTTCACCATGATATCTTCAGGATTTCTCCAAAACGACCCAACAAGTCAAGACAACTTTATTTATAAAAGCATGTTTGCCTTCAAACACAAGCAGGTTTGACCAAAGTGTCGTCAAAACTACATTCAATAAAATAAATCATATGAAACTGAACTTGCTCTGACGAAAACCTCACTCCAACCTTCATGCACAAGCACACAAGAGTAGACACGTCTCCTCAGCTGCAGCAACAATTCACCTTCAACATCACCTTTGTTTATAAAAACCTGTTTGTGTTTAAAAGAATGTAAAGAATGTGTCTTTCTAAACTTACGGCTGCTGTTAATGTGCCCGACAGACAGGAAATCATGATGAGGGATCCAAGAACTATCATGATGTTTCTGTTTCCCATCTATTGATTTCATGTTGATGGATCATATTTCAAGCTAATAATTGAGGATGTTTTGTGCAGAGTTTAAATAAATCTCTTGAATTTCCGGTTTTAATCAATGCTTGCAGCCTCATCATGTATCAAAATCCAGTTTATTTGTGTAAAATTAACAAAATCCCAAAAGTCATAAAAAAATAAATGCTGTTCTTTTAAATCAGTGAACAAGTTCAACAATCCACTGTACATTGGTTTTGACTCCCCCAAACCGATACACTGAATAGAGTGATGACCACTTGACAAATTCAGGAAAACATTTCCCTCACCGTAAGAAAAGGTCACAATTCCATATTTCAAAAATCCCACCACACCCCCGTGCTATCAACATGTCACTGCTTTTTAAAGAGAAAAGTGCAAATTAGTTTGGAAAATAAATCACTTTATCCCGAATGCAGCCTCTTATGTCAATGTAAACTCAATATAACCTAATCATCAGCCAGGTAGAAACATAACACCCACTTATCCAGGAAATAGGCCTCTTTGGTCATTCATGTCTCACAAGGTCATTGGACGTCTCTGAAGGTCATTTGTGTCTGAAGGTCGATCGCGTCTCTGAAAGCCATACGTTTTTTGATTTATCTCTTGAGGTTGCTCACAACACTGAAGGTCATTTGTGTCTTTTCTTCTCTGAAGGTCGATTGTATCTCACGAGGTTTAATGTGCTTCCCTGGAGAGCCAGTTAGCACGGGTCAAGCAGAACCCAAAACCAATGTTCAGAGACTAAAGACTTTAGATCAGCTGATCCTGTTGATACTGATCCTGATCTGCCTGAGAAGGTCCAAGTCACTGCGACTTGACTTCACACAAAGCTGGTGATGACGGGCAAGTCTGAAAATGCAACGTTATGAATTATAATTCCCATTGTTCCTCAGATCTCAGGTAAACCGATCCAAAATATAATATTAATACAAAATACCCGGTATGTAGGACTGGTTCTGTGCATTTCAGTTCTACATACAGTGAACATCAAACATTAGGAGGAAAAATAATACAAACCCAAAACATTTGAACGGTGAGACTAAATAGTGAATAGCGCACACAGAGTGACAATCGCACACAGAGTGACAATCGCACAATGCCCTTCACGTCTGACTTTGTCGGCCATGTCGGATGTTTGAACAGGAAGCAGGAGGAATCAGGTGCATGAACTGTGTCTTGTTTGGTTTGAAGCTTCGACTTCAACTCCATGCATTGAAAGTAGAGTCGTAAAAGGTCGTTTTAAACAACATTTAACAACAAGAAACACAAAGGTGGGGTCTCTCTCTCTCTCTCTCTCTCTCTCTCTCTGTCTCTCTCTCTGTCTCTCTCTCTGTCTCTCTCTCTCTCTCTGTAGGCTAGGAAGTCAGTTGGTTAGTCAGGCAACAACCTAGTTTCTGATTAGGAACTAGCAGCCAAACAGTCTGTCAGTGATGTGATGTCAGTCATCCTCTCAGACAGAGTTGTCCGCCTGGTGTCCGTGGAACCTGAGCAGTGATTTGTGTTTGAGGAAGGCGGCGATTGACGACGACCTCTTCACATCGGCCGACATCCCCCCTGTGGCCGGGCGGCTGCGGTGCGGCCTCTCTGGTGACGAAAACGAGGCGTGGCGGTGAGAGGCGGGGCTCCCGTCTCTGCCCTGCGTCAGCGTGGCGGGGGAGGGGGCCCCCAGGAGCCGCAGCAGGTCCACGGCCCGAGGTGGCTCCAGGACCTGCCAGGGCTTCAGGCCAGCGGCGTCCCTCAGCCCAATGTTGGCGTTGAACTTGTGGACGAGGAGACGCATCATCTTCTTGCGACCGTGCATGGCCGCCAGGTGCAGCGGGGTGTAGCCGCAGGACGAGCGGGCGTCCACATCCAGCACCAGGCCCGCCTTGCTCACCCCGTACCTGGGCACACGGAACAAGTCGGATATCAGGAAGTAAAAAGTACAAATACCCTGACGCAGAAGGACTCCAGAGAAAGTACCACGTCGACATTTCTACTTTTGGAAAAGTAAAAGTAATGGTCAGTTTCCTGATATGAAAGTGTGTCAGCCAGCCAGTCGGTCAGTTGATCGGTAACACTACCGAGGTTTACAGAAGTCGGACTTTACGAGCCACTAAAAACCCGAGGAACGTTAACAGATGCAGTGGAGAAGAGGTACTAAAATGAATAAATAAATAAAAAAACACAAAAAGGCAAAGGAAAAAAAAGTTTTGTTTTTTTAAACCAAACAAGCCTCGGTGAAAAGGGGAAAGACAGTCGCTCTAAAAACGCTTTTACAGGTCTGAACAGATAGCAAACAGATTTAGGGACATAAGAAGTTTTGCTGTGGATACCACTGTAAACAGAGAGCGAGGGTCAGTAGCCTGCCAGAGAGAGATAAGACTAGCGCTTATTGTATTGTCTGCGCGCCACTAGAAAGGTTTAAAGGTTAACCTCAGGCCTCTTTGAGCCTGGAAATAAATAGCTAATATTGAGGTTGGTTATTCAACTTACAGGTTGTTTGTCTTGGAAACGTGGTCTGGTTGTACCACTATACAGTAGCTAGAGACCTATGATATCCTCTGGTTTAGTTTGCTGGCAGAGACAGAGTAAGGCATGAAAAATAACTATATCAATTCTGAAGAGGTGGGGAGGAGTAGCGCACCCTCTCTAGATCTCCACCATTGTTAGACGTGTGGCAAAGGTTGCCGGTAGGAGAGGACGCTTCTCATCCTGCAGTTTGGCATCTGAGATGAATTAAGTCTGTTCTACAGGAGGCCTAATCTTCTGGGGAACAAATTAAACACTATATGAGTCTTTGAAGCCATACCAGGGATAAAATAGTGTTTAAGCTATCTGACCCATGGGAGGCTGAAAGAGAACAAAACAAGGTGGGCTTGTTAGAGTGAGCTTCCTATCTGCCTGAACCAACCGAAGCACAAAATAAATTCAAATAATATATAAAAAGAAAAATAGTTGAAAAGCAATGAAAAACAATTACTGGGAATAGTATGGTTGAGAAAAAAATAAAATTTAAAAAAGTTTTGAAGTTACCTCTAATAAGGTTCTTTGGAAAAAAAAATGTTTTCACTCAGGGAGAACAGGGAGAAAACTTAGGGGGAAAAAGGTGGGAATTTAGATTCTGTGAGAATTCCGCAGCAGGCAGATTGTTGAAAAAACAAACTCTGGGAACGGTGCCAGTAAGCAGATACAAATGAACTCTGATTTCTTGGTTAGAAGGAGAAACATAGTTCAGAGAAAACAGAAAAGAGATTAAGCGCTAAATAAATAATGGAAAAAAGTGTCAACCGCTGTCGAGATGTTCACAAAACACCCACTATTATCAAAAGAGATCCAAGAATGCTCCAAAAAAGTGGAATAAAAGAACAAAAAATAACCCTACCCCATGGCCAGTGGAAGGAACATTTGACATTGATGTGTGTGCGTGGATAGACATCCTAATAAAGAATCAAAATTCAAAGGAAAAAAAACAAAACTAAAAGGGAGCGGCAGTCTCTCTACAGTCTACAGTGTGGTAGACAGTACGGTATAATCAGACCAATTGTTGGTCTAGTCTGCAAAGAACACACTCTACAACTAGACACTATAAAAGGGTATGTAAAATGTGTATTTGACCAGTCTTGTCCTCTGCAGAGGCAAACTCAGATCTTTTTATAATAACTTATCTTAAATGAAAGGACCTCTTCTCCAAGGTGATGTTTCCACCACACCAACACCACCAACAGACGCTGAACCAAATACAAAAGGACAGCTGGCTGGCCCATGGATTCAAAACCGCTGGCTCACTCCAACAATGTTTTCAAAAGGCCGGCTCATTTAAGCGTAGCTTTGAGAACCCTGGCTCATTTGACCGTGGATTCCAAAACACCGGCTCATTTGACCAATGGATTCGAGAAGGCCGGCTCATTTGATTGCTTGCCGTGGCAGACGATCAGGTTAAGATTGGTTCATGGTTTAATCTGAGCACATTTGTGACCCACCACAGCAAAACCTGCATTGTCACACATTTCTTAAATGGCCCGGAGCAGCCAAATAAGTTGAAAAAACCTTTCTTGAAGGAAAATTTGATTTTTCCAGATTTGTGTTCCTTTGTGGATTTCTTTTTATCGCTCAATGTTTTTTCAAAGCCGGGTTTGATTTATAAATAGTAGATAAACATTAAACCGTGGAGTTAAATGTTCCCGTTAGATGAAACACAGTTCACTTACCGACACGCCGATCGATGGTTTCCTTTAATGCGAGAGTCCGGGTGAAGATCATTCCTCCATATTCCATGTGATGTGAAGTCACAATGTGAAACCGTTTTGATAGAGTTCAACCTTTAACTCTTAGGTTTTTAATACACACACCTGGATTCATTGTTGTGTGGGCGTAACACGTGACGAAGAAAAGCTGACGTCACTTCTGTAAACAAGAGGCGGCGCCTTTGGAAAACTTTCAAGGTGATTATCTCACAAACAGGGTTTGCTGCACCCTCGTCATTGACAAAATATTTGCTTGATTCGCACTAGTGACACCTTGTTTTGAAGCTCTGATTCTCCACTTTCGAATGAGGTGGGGACAAAAGAAGTGAAACAGCACCAAAAGTACCTAAAATCTGCGGTGGGTCACATTTTGTGTATGTCTTTCAATTAACCCAGTACAAAATGGTCAAAACATGGCAAAAACAAGAACGTAAGTCGTGTAGAAGGCGTCGTGGGGGCGGAGGTGGGCGGTACCAGAGCGTGTTGAGGACGCGGTGGTCTCCATGCTTGGCGATCCAGTGCAGAACGGTGTAGCCAGAGATGAAGTCGTGCCTGTTGAGCAGCGACGGGTCTTCACGGAACAGCGAGTAGATGTCGGTCCAGGCCCCCGCGGCTCCTTTCACCAGCCAGGTGTGTTCCCTGTACTCCAGGGGCACCAGCGACTGGGAGCAGGAGAGAGAGTATTATTATTATTACTATTATTATTACTATTACTACTACTACCACTATTATTATTATTATATTTTTTTGTTATTATAATTATATTGTTATTATTTGCATATTGTTCTTATGATTTTAAACTTGATCTATTATTTAAACATTTTAGCTTAATTTTGTCAATTTTTAACATTTAGATCGACAGATTTACTGTTGATTTCCATTTTTTGCTTGTTTCTTGAAAATTATTGAGTTCATTTTTATGTTTATTATCAAATTGTTCTGATTATTTAGGATAATTATTCTTGTTTATTTTTATTCTCTATTGCTAATGTTTGGATCTATCTGTCTATCTCTCCATCTGTCTGTCTTTCTATCCATCCATCCATCCATCTGTCTGTCTGTCTTTCCATCCATGCATCTGTCTGTCTATCCATTCATCCGTCTGTCTGTCTGTCTGTCCATCTATCCATCTAGGTCTTCACTGGTCTATCCTGGTCCTGGTCCTGGTTCTGGTTCTGCTCCTGGTCCTGGTTCTCTGGACCTCCTCACCTGCTTGTGTAGATCTTGAGGAGGAAGAAACTTCTTCCCTCCGCTCTTCCTCCCTGATCCACCTGGAAAACATGGATGAACAGAAGACATGAAAGCAGTTCCTCTGCACCGGGGTTCACTGGTCTCAGACTGGTTTCCGACTGGTCTCAGACTGGTTTCCGACTGGTTTCAAACTGGTTTCCGACTGGTCTCAGACTGGTTTCCGACTGGTTTCCGACTGGTCTCAGACTGGTCTCAGACTGGTCTCAGACTGGTCTCAGACTGGTCTCAGACTGGTCTCAGACTGGTCTCAGACTGGTTTCAAACTTTTTGAGGTGTATACAATGTATGATCAGGGTTTTGTGAACCCGTGGGTTTTAGTATCGGCTGAAGAAGAAAATAGTTCCATGATCAGAGCAAAAAGCTGCATAAACGAATAATTGATTGAATGAATGAATGAACACTGAACATGCTGGTAGCATTTAAGCGCTTGATAGATAAAGTTTGTCGTCTCTTTAAATATTTTTGATTTTACAAAAAGAGCCTGACGAGTATATTTCTGTGTAGATTGCGCCTTAATTCTGAAATGATTTTAACGGGATGAAAACACCGTTTCTTTGCAGCCCTGCGCTGGTGGAGTTTTACTTATTTTTACCGAGCGACTCATCGAGAACAGGCTCTGGAAAAGGGGTGGAGCCCTGTCACCGGCGCGACCCGAGCGCTCCCTGCGTGGTTCCTCTCACCTGGACCGGCCTCCTCCTCCAGCTCCGCCAGGTCCCGGAGGCTGGGGCAGCGGGAGGTGGAGGTGGAGGCGGAGGAGAGGGAGGAGGAGGAGAGGTTGTAGCGCAGGCTGAGGGAGGACGACAGCAGCAGGAGGCGGCTCTGCCGGGCCGACACGGCGCCCCCTCCGCCCTCGTCGGGGAAGGGCTGGTCCAGCCCCGCCCCCAGGCTGCGGCACTTCCTGCTCCGCAGCCTGCCGCTGACCCGCCTGGCGACCGCCGGGCGCTGCCGTGGCAACGGCGACGACGTGGAGCCCCCGCTGGACTCCGCCTCCTCCCGGTCGTCAAGGAGATGACCTGTCAAGTGGCAAACGGAACCGATGAAAGTCTGGAAAGCTGAAAGGTTAAAGAGATACTCCGGTTGCTGAGGCAAACAGAGCTCACAGAAGCTAGGCTAGTTGATCCCATCCGCGGCCATGCATTGAGCTAACACTTAGCATGAGATGCAGGAAGTCAAATTTCCCGATTTCAAAGGAGCTAGGCTAGTCGATCCCATGCATTGAGCTAACACAGTTAGCATGCAACTCAATCTGGTTCGATCCTCTCGTCTGAATCTGGAGAAGAGACAAAAAGAATATTTCCCCCAAAAACGGGAGTGTCCCTTTAAGGTGAATGAAAGGTCAAGGGCGGGTGGATGTATGAGGTGTCCTCCCTCTCAGACCTGTGGAGTGGTGCCAGGGTGAGCAGGAGGTGGAGGAGGGCGGAGCTTCCTCCTCGCTCTCCATCAGGTGTCCGGTGGAGTGTCGCCACGGCGACATCGTCCCCCGCTGGGCTCGATGCATCAGGGAAGGCAGCCTGTTGTCTGAGGAACGCCGCAGCACTTCCTGTATGCTGGCCCCGCCCATTTTCTGGGCTGGAGACAGACAGACAGACAGACAGACAGACAGACAGACAGACAGACAGACAGGCAGACAAAACTATAAATTCCACATCATATGGTTATGGTTTCTCGTCGTGTTTCCATTTAATTTGACTTAAAACCAAAAGTTATTAAAAATTCAATTTAAAATAACTGAACAAACTGAAGCAAATGTTTCCTGATGTGAAATCATAATACAAACTATATATATATATATATATATATATATATATATATATATATATATACATATATACATACATACACATACATACATACACACACAGTATATACACACACATACTGTACATACATATATATACATACATACAGTAGATATATACATACATACAAACTGTATATATATATATATATATATATATATATATATATATATATATATCAGGTATATATTCTGTGTACTGTGTTCTTTTTAACCCCGACTGGCCACAGAAACAAAGCGTCACCTGAAGGGAAGGTTAAAGCTCCGTCCTCGTCGCTGCTGTTCCACCCGAGTCCAGCGGGGGAGCCAGAGGGCGTCCAGTCGCTGCTGAGGAGGTCCGCAGGGGAGGGCGGCAGGAGGCTGCCGGGGCCGGAGGACAGCCGGGGCCCCGGGCTCAGGTTCCAACCCGGACCCGCCCCTACCCCAGACTCCCGTCCCGGACCCGGGGCGGGCGACCCCCTGGCCCCCGTTTCCTGAACGTAGATCGTCGGGGGGGGCCCCGGCTGAGAGGCCGGCGAGGACCCTCCTCGGTCCTCCGACCTGCGGTCCTCAGCGGCTGAAGGGGGGGAGGCAAAGGAGGGGGAGGAGGGCGTGGAGGGGGTGAGGGAGGGGGAGGAGGGGGTGAGGGAGGGGGGGGAGGGGGAGGAGGTGGAGGGGGAGGAGGTGGAGACGGTCCTCCCAGTGTGTTCTATGGACCCGTCAAGGGGCCGCGCAGCCCCTCTGGCCGACTCTGGACGCCTCGGGACCTGATCACCCTTCACCTCCTTCTTCTGCTCCTCCTCGTCTTCATCATCCTCATCATCCTCGTCCTGAGAAATGGCCGTCTTGTAGCTCTTTCTGTGCCGGGCTCGGCGCCGCGCCACGTGAACACCCTGGATCGGATGAAGATCGGAAGGTGCTGCAACATGTGCCGGTGCTGGAGGGCCCGCCTCGGACCGGCGACCATCTGAGCCTCCTCCTCCCGTCTCGGGGTGCGGTCTTCCTCCCGCCGCGGCCTGGAGCCCCCCCGAGGGCCCCGGGTCTCCGCCCAGAAGGGGGCTGCGGCTCCTCTTCTGGCGGGCTCCAGCTGGTTCTCCCCCGGACCGACCCAGTTTGGCGTCGGCGAAGGTGTACCGGCCTCTTTCGGTCAGCTCGGGCGGGCGCCGCGGGACATCCTGCCTGCTGCCGGGTGATGAAGGTGTTCCTCCGGAGATGGGTGGAGGAGGAGCGGGTTCTCCGCCGCGGCCCAACCGCTGGGCGTGTTGCGGCGCCTGCGGAGAGGAGGCGTGGGGGGGTCCCGCCGGGTTCAGGTGGGTCTCCGCGCTGCCGCCGCCGCCGCCGCCGCTCTGGACGATCTGGGCGGAAGGAAGGACCACCCCGGAGACATCTCCGGGGGGGGCGGGTGGTGCGACGGGCTCCTCCTCCTCCGGGCGGCTCCCCCGCGCCGCCGAGGCGGCGCCGGGCTCCCGGAACCTCTTCCTCAGCACCACATAGGCCCCGTCCTCCCGCCGCTGCACGGTGGCCACGGCGTTGACGAAGCCCTTGAAGCGCTCGCGGTGCCGCGGCGCGGCGCTGCTCTCCCGCAGGAAGGACCTGGGGTAGGGGGCAACACATCGTCAAACCCCGCCCCCAGATGTACCGCACCTCGGGGGGCCTTGTTTTTTCTGATTGGATCAGGTGAGTGGGACACAAGACGATAAACGTAACCGTTGAAAACAAGTAAAGACCATTATTTTATGGGGGGGCTAAACATGTTGACACCCGTGTTACCCGACGGCGTAAACATTACGATACGTTTCCTGTATTCAGCCTGGAAGGATCTCGAGACGCGGTTCCCCCCCGGGTTGGACCGTACCACCTGCCTCGGCTTCCAAACAATAAAAACAGTGTTTTTATCGCCGCTTTTATTTCCCCGATGTCGCTTCCGAGTTCTAACGGAAAACGTAACCGTGCGTAACGCGGACGCTCCATATACATTTTACATTACATTGATCAGACGCTTTTATCCAAAGCCACTTACAATTATTCAAACACCGACAGACGCAGCCATGAGGAGCAATGAGGGGTTAAGTGTCTTGCTCAAGGACACTACAGCATGCTAGCAGGAGGAGCCTGGGATCCAACCAGCAACCTTTAGATGACTAGACCACCAGCTCTACCTCCTGAGCTACCATCCCCCACGCTCCCTCAGCCGCCGGCGTCGCTCTGCCGCCACCTGTGACCTGTGACCCCGGCGGGGGGGGGGGCACTGCGTGCTGCGTGCCGGCTCCAACCAAAACAACTTCAAATACTATTTTCAAATCAACTTTTGGAAACGACCTCTTGTGGCTTTGTTGTTGTTGTTGTTGTTGTTGTTGTTTTCAAGGCCCTCACCCTGTCGTTGCCGCTTCCTTTGTTCGTCTTTTTCGGGGCCTTAAAGAAACCGGCCGACACCGCTGCACCGGTGTCGGCCCCGCTTGGCCGTTGGTGCCGTGCGAGGGTGTGGCACAATGGCCGCCCACGACCTCACCTTTTTTAAATCAAACCACTCACTCATGTGACATCACTTGACTTTAACAAATGACATCGCCACTGTGAGGAAGTCGGGAAGTCGGCCATTTTGGACTGAAGGCGCGACTCCACCCGCTTTTTGGTCATTTTTATAGCCGGCACTGTGGCGAAGGCCTGCGAGGGCGGCGTCTGCGAGACGCCTCCGACGCCGAGACACCGTCACAGGAGCGAACTGCGGCCGCCTCCAGCGTTGACAACGAAGCCGCCTCCCCATTAACAGTCAAACACTGGGTCCGGTCAGGCGGTGTGGGCGTGGCGGTGTGGGCGTGGCGGTGTGGGCGTGGCACGGCACCGCCCAGTTTTTGTTTTTTTGCCTCCTACTTTCCTGAATCTCCTCACGCGCCATTTTATTTGGGGGGGGGGTCCCGCCGACACGTGCACGTGGAGGACCCGCGCCCCCCCCACGCTGCTCGCGGCTCTGGTCGTGACTGAGGTCCACGGAATGTACCGTAAAGCGACATGTCGTAAAGTGTGGCTTGGGTTGGGGTTTTTTGCGCATGCACGAGGCTGATTTGGGGCCTGGCAGCCCGTTGCCAGGGGTCACCGCTCCTGACCCTGCGCTCGGGCTCCGGGCCCCTGGGGCTCTGGGGCGTCGGGGGCCGCTCACGGTGCTACAGAGGTGTGTTGGGGCGGACACGCTCAGCTCGGACCCGGACACCGTACCTGAAGTGCCGCAGCAGCGCCGCGTTGCGCACCGCGCCGCCGCCGCTCCGCAGGAAGCGCAGCACCGCGTCCTGCGTCAGGTCCGTGGCCATGTCGGCGTCGGCGTCGGGGTCGGCGTCGGCGTCGGGGTCGGTGTCGGGGTCCGTCTGGGGAGCTCCTTGGGCCGGAGCAGCTCGTGGCGTCGGGTCCAGGTGCGGCTTCCAGGAGCGACTCGGGAACGAACCGTCCGCACCGAACGACTCGTTCCGAACGACTCGTGCGTCCGGAGCCGCGCCCTGCGTGTGGGCTTGGGAATGAAAGCAGCTCCTTCCCTTTCCGCCCGGAAACCTCAACAACTGAAAGCAATTCATTCCACTGCAGATGTAATTAATGTGGAAAAAATAAATCACATTCAATTGACTAATTTACACTTTCAACAAAAAAACCCTAAACAAAAGTGAATTACTTGCATGACGTGTGATAGAAATGACGTCATTAGTGCATGGACGTCATGGATCCACTGCATCCACAGACAAGATGAATAAAATGTGTATGGGGGGCGGCCCTGACACGCCGTCCTCCAAGTTGGATCCAGATGGCTCCATTATTGTGGGATCATTTGGTGAAAAACTGTATTTCTTTGTCATCTGCACAAGCGATTCAAGATTCAAGATTCAAGATTCAAGATTTTTATTTGTCACATACATATACATACTTCCATACATATATGCAGTGAAATGTAATGCAACGCACCCGGTGATAGCACACAATAAGTCCTAGGAAAAAGTACAAAAATAAAATAAAATAAAAAGTAGAAAATTCCTTTCATAGACCGACTAACTGACTCCTAAAACATAATACAGTAAGTGGAATACTTATAGAATAAGATAAAAATATATAGAATAAAATACAATAAAAAATAAATTGAAATAAAATGGAATAGATAGAAGGAATATGCCTATGTATATACAGATATGTGCATTAAAGTGGCATGTGAATTAAAGTGGCATGTGAATGTGAATAGTGTGAGGTAGTGTTTGGGATAATACAGCACAGTATACAACAGTACGGCGCAGCAATACGGCATCACGAACAACCCTGAACAGTGATACAGTATGCGGTACAGTATGCTACATACAGTACAGTAGGTAGTGGAGCCTAGTGCATGGCTCAGTTAGGACCCCTGGTGAGGTCAGCGTTGACAGTTCTAATGGCTTGAGGGAAGAAACTCCGTCTCAGTCTCTCTGTTCTCGCTGCGTGACTGCGGAGGCGCTTGCCTGACGCAGCAGCTGAAACAGTCCGTTGTTGGGGTGATGAGGATCCTTCATGATGCTGCAGCTCTGCTACTACACCTCCGACGGCTCTCACAGGTCACATGATAGCGTTGCAGTCCAGTGATTGGTCAACAAGTGGGTCCTCACCAAGACGGCGGCACGTGCAGATGGAACTGATTCAGACTTTGATGGATCCGACGAACCCACAGATGACCTGAACAAGGTGTGTGTTCGTGGCAGTTCCAACACGGTGGCCTTCCAGTTTCATCCAGATGGGTTCAGTATTGTAGATGGAGATTGTGATCGACAATCACCACCTCACCAAGATGGCGGCATATATATATTTGTGATGGGACTTAAACTAATGGAATATAATTTACAACCTAATAATCACGCCCATATTTATGATGAAACATAAATATATAAACACTTCTGAGGACAACTGACACGCACCACACTAAGCTCTACAACCAAAAAACCCAACGACGTCACTGTCAGAATTGATAGACATTCCAGAGACGTCAACGTACACAAACGTCCTGAATTATAATGACTGGAAACAATGACGTCATCCAAGCAACATGTATTTATCCTGTGTGTGTGTTTTGAAATAGTTTCCTCCTTTTTGTGTTTTTGGTGCAGCCCACGACACACAATTCAACCCAGCAACTGAAGTCAGCTCAACCACACAGCACTTTATTTATTTATAGTTTTATTAGATACATTATTATTATGAAGTCAGTTAAACACTCACTTTATTTATTTATAACTTAATTAAATACATTATTATTGTGAAGGCAGTTTTATGTTCATTTACAAAGTGCCATAAAATAATTCTGTTCCCCAAAAGAGATGAATCAAGGTGGTAATCATTTCAGCCAACATCATCATCATCATTCAGCCCTACGTCAGAATGATAACCACCGTTAGTTGCAGCGTAGGAAACCCACCCACAGCCACCATCCCATAATAGAATTACACTGTTACCAGGCGGAAGGAAGCGACTTCTGCAGTCACAAAGCACACCCCAACATTGAACTTTAAGAAATCCAACGACTCTTTTTTTTTTTTTGACCGAGTGACTCGTCAAGAACCGAATCTGGAAAAGAGTCGAACCTCCCATTACGTCACAGGAAGTCAGACTCCACCCACCGCAGGTATTCAGCTTTCCGCCCGCACCTGTAATATGATTTAGTGTTTTTATTCTTACCATTAATATCACTGTTTTATTAATATTAATAGCTGAAATATTATCATTATTACATTAATATTGTCGTCATTCATAATATATCATTATTAATAAAACATAGTATAATTATCATTATTACCGTTAAGATTAATATTGTTATTAATGACTAGCGTTTTCATTACTATTATTATTATTTGAAGCACTTCTTTCTAAAGCACTTTGACTTGCATATTGTGTATGAAAGGTGCAATTGTAATAAAGGGTTAAAGTATTATCTTCAATTATTCCTACTTTAATTAACAATATTACACAGAATGTGAAAGGACCGGGCTGGATCCAAGCGCCCCCACCGCACCGCTCAAACCGCTGCTTCCTGGCTGCCCAAGCCCCGAGTGGCCACCGGCCGCACTGCAGGCCACTACTGCGCTGGGACGGTTGCCAGTTGGAATCCCAAGTCGACACACTACGTCATTAGATCTTTATTATAGATTTAGATTTAAAAAAAGAAAAAGAAAATAAAATGAGACAGAAACGACCGGAAACGGTTTATTGGGACACTTTTGCTTTATTGGTGCCAGAGTCGTGGAGCAGCCCAGGACGGTCTCCAACCTCACAGCAGCGGGAACAACAGCTTGTTTTGTTTTTGTTTTGCATTAAAAATATGAAACGTAAACTGGAAAAGGGTCCACGCGGAGGGAGGCGCGGAGGGAGCTGGAAGGAGGAGGAGCTCTGCTTCACGTTTAACCGGTTGAGTCGTCGCCGACGCCCTCGCGCCCCGAACTCCGCCCGTCTGGGGCGGCGGCATTTTCACCAAAAAAAAAATTAAATAAATGAAAAGCCCCGGAAGGATGGAAGGAAGACGTGGAGCGGCTCCCGCACGACAGGCGTGACGGCGGGGGGGGCTCGGCCTCCTGCGGAGCCAACGCTGGACCACGTCACAGTGACTCCTTCTGCTTGTTTGGATCCTTCTTTATGATGGCGGCGATGGGGGCGGGACCAGCAACGCACACATCCTGCCACCGCCGCTTAGGAGACGAGCGCTGGGAGGAGACTGAATGACGAGGGGGAAGGGGAGGAAGGAGAGAAGCCGAGAAGGAGAGGAGACGAGGAGAGAAGGGAAGGAGAGGAGAGAAGGGAAGGATAGAAGGGAAGGAGAGGAGAGAAGGAAAGAAGGAGAGAAGGAAAGAAGACGAGGAGGAGAGGAAAGAAGGAGAGGAGAGGAGAGAAGGAGAGGAAAGAAGGAGAGATGAAGGAAACAACAGGTTATTAAATGAAAGCTTCAGACACGGCTTCTCCACGTAGACTAAACCACGTCACGTAGATTCAAGTCACGACGGAGGTGGAAACCGCGACACTTTTCCTCGAACCGAAAGGGTGTGGGGTTTTGGGAAACAGATCCTGGGCGTGGCTTTTAGGGGCGGGGCTCTAAAGGTGTGGCTTTTAGGGGCGTGGCTCTAGGGGGCGGCGATGGGCTGCAGAGGCGGGCAGGGGGAGGTTCTGCCTTCCTGTCTGGACAACAGGACACTGCAGCCCGGGCCTCCTGCAGCCTCTACGCCTCCTCCACCTCCTCCTCCTCCGCCCGGTGCTGCTGCTGCTCCGGACGGCGACGCCACCTCCTGGACGGCGGCGCCGACGTCCTCGTTGTACAGACGTTTGATCCCGTCGTAGAAGTCGTCCACCTCCATCTGCTCCACCTGCAGGAGGGACACAGGTATTACAGACTACATCCTTTTATTTTGCCCATTGATTGACCCGCGAATCAAAGCGTGACGAACAGGAAGTGGAATTCCTCGTCGCCCGCGCCCGGTGCTTTCCTCCCCGTCCGGAGAAATCCCCAAAAAGGTTCCCAGGTCGTCCTGAAACCACTTCCTCTGGTTCGGTTGAGATGTTGGAGGAAGGCGGCGGCGGCGGCGCAGAGTGCGCTCAGACACGCCTGTCACCGGGGGAGCCAGACAGGGCTTTCTCCAGGATAATCACACGATTTGAGCCTTTTATTCCGTTTGCCGTCCTTTTAAAAACACCAAATGAATCCATTGTTGTCCGTCCTGCGGCCGGCGGGGCCCGGTGCTCCGCCCGGCAAATGACTCCCTTCACGTCCACGGGCCCTGCCGGAGCGGCGCATCAGGCCTGCCATCCCACCCCCAGCACCCAGAAAAATATAAACAAAAACAACTCTGAGAAAAAGAGATCAAGGGGCAGTTTTTCTGTCCTTTTATTTTACATCTATTTATTTGTTTACTACGTGTTTGAAACTATTTTAATTTAAATTATTATTTTTTAACAACTGAGTTGAAAATATCGGCAATCGCTGACTGACGGTTGCCGGTAGGAAAATCTTCACATATCACAGAAGCCTCAAACAAACAGTCCTGCCGTCCGAGCGACACCGTCACATCCACCCGCCGCTGTGATGGAGGCCTTTCACACCAAAACAACAAGGGAAAAACACAACGCACGCCTTTTAGCCGCTAGCTACCTTGCGCTTGCCGGAGGCCTTGGACCGCAGCGTGACCTTCCGCAGGCGGTGGAGGTCGGGGTGCAGTCTGGGTGGAGAGAGCAGAACAGGGGCGGGGCTGGTGGTCGGAGAGGGCCAGGGCCTCTGGCTCCCTTCCCCGCCGGCGAGCGTCTGAAGCCGGGCAGGAGTGGCGGCGCAGAGGGCCGGCTCCCTGGAGGGCTGGGCGAAGGAGGGCGTGGTCCCTGCAAGGTTACGGGAAAACTGTGTCAACACCAGGTGGACCTACAGACACCTACGCACCTACCAACTCCTACCGACCTGCCGGCTCCACCCACTGCTGCCGCCCTTTAAACAAACAAAACACCGCTAAAGCTCAGTCGTGAAAACCTGTGGTTTCCGGTGGTACCTTGTAGGCGTGGCTCCGGGTCCGGGCGGGGCTGGTAGATGTACACGGTGTTGTGAGGTAGGGGAAGTCTCTGAGTGGACAGACCGCGAGCCAGCACCTCCCTGACCCTGATCAGCTCCGAGCTGTCCATCTGGACGCACAGACAGGGGAACACATCGGACGGTTACGGACGCACAGACCTCACAGCGACCGCAAGCCGCCGCTGGGATTCCCATCCGGGATCCCGTGTCAGCGGTGATCTCTTTTGCTCCCATTTCCGGATCTTTATCTCTCCGTCCCGCTCAAGGCTTTCCGACCCGAGGCGCCCGGCCCCCCGCGCCGCTCGTGGGCTACCTGTGCCTTCCTCAGCAGGTCTATGGTGAGGGGCAGCCAGTCAGGGCAGCAGGCCTCCAGCTCCAGGGTGATGAGGGCCAAGGCCAGCATGGATCCTCGCACCTACGGGAACATACGGGGGTCAGAGCCTGTCGGCTTCACGCCCCAGCCGGACGAGGCCGACGGCTCACGGGAAGGTTCTCCCCGGTTCCACGGAGGGTCTGACACCGCACGCCCTCCGTGTGTGTGCGTGTGTGTGTGTATACCTGTGTGAAGGCGTGGTCCGCCAGACAGTGGAACAGTCGGTGTGTGAGCAGCGACAGATGCTGAGAGCGATTCAACCCCAAACTGAACCTCGGTCGACATGACAACACCATGGCATGGAACTGCGGGAGGAGGGAGACTCCCGTTAAAGTCAAAGTACCACATTGACATTTGCACATTTCCAACTTCAGTATACACAGCTATACACTGACATAAGTATAAGCTGTAAATACTACTGAACCTTGTAGCAATTTACAATAAAATACTACCGGGCAGAGCTGCAGACCTTCCTCTACAATCCCATTCGAGTTTGTTTGCTTTATTATTTTGAATATTCAAGTGTATTCAAATTTTTAACGCTCAAACTGAGTACGGGGGGCACGGCGCCGCATCTCCGGTCAGAGTGAGCTTTTCTCCAAACAAAGGAAATAAAATCACTCGATGCGTTTCATTTACTCCGTTTCCTGCTGCCTCTCCGCTGCAGAGCACATCGCAGGTCACTCCTGGAAAAAAATTAAAATAAAAAAAATCCCGCCCGTCTTTTCACAGCCCACCGGTGAATAAAGATTTTTTTTTTTTATATTCGAACTCCATTTGAATTTCGTTCCTGCAGCCTGACTTTAGGGTATACTTCTTAAACATAAATACAAATCCTGATTAAAAACAAAAAAAGTAGAGTAGAAATGTGGTAGAAGAAAAGGTATAGATATTTTATTTAGACACATTTTGCCATTGCCATTGTCGTTCTTCATCACCCAATGAAGAAGAGCCATTTATTGACGTTGGACCATAAGAATCAGAAAAGAATTGGATTAGCAAATAATATTTTGCATTAGCAAATTTTAATTATATTCACCACAACCTTTCTAACATTGCTTTCAATCCCCCTTAAATGTTGTTGTTGGAAACATAACATTAAAGAATCTTAACGATTTGACAAAAGTATCTATCAAAAATAATTGCGGTTAGAGCAATTATGTAATTGTGCAGGCTCTAGCTAAGTGGTGGACATCCCTCCCTCACAGCATCCATTGGTGCTGTGATCTCCTCTCCTGTCACCGCTGTGCACCTGTCACTGTACTTTACCATTTCTTATTACTAATTGTTGATCTGGCTTATTCCATTGTTTTTGGTAATTCAAGGTTTACACTTGTCTATCAGTAGGTTATTGTAAAAGCCAATGTTATGTATTTATAGAATTTTCATTTATTGTAGATTCCCTAGTTTTCTATCTTAATGTTAATTGTGAGCTTTACCAGCTTTAGCTTTTAACTGCAAATGTTTTAGGTAATCCTCAGGTTTATGGCATCGTGCCATTTTCTTTTTTCCATTTGTATTCTTATTATGGTGTTATTGCCTTGTCTTATTGTCTTATTATTGTTATTGCCCTGTTCTGATGCATGTTACAGCCTGTGACACCGAAATATCCCTCTGGTGATCAATAAAGTATCTATCTATCCAGCCCTCCATCTACCTGTCTGTCTACCTGCCTGTCTGTCCATCTGACACTCAACCTCTCATTTCCCAGGCTCAGAACTGCACTGATACACCAACAAAATGTACTTATTCTAAGTCGCTTTGGACAACAACAGTGTCGGTTGAATGAGGTCGTCACGGTTACAGCGACGTACGATGTGCAGGAAGTGGAGCGGCGTGGCGGCGTGCAGGTTCCAGTCCAGCTTGTCCAGGATCACTCTCTCCATGCGACGGATCTCCGACGGAGAACAGTTACAGCCGCTGGAGCCGGCCAGCTCCTTCAGAGAGGGCACACACTGCGTGCACACACACACACACACACACACACACACACACACACACACACACACACACACACACACACACACACACACACACACACACACACACACACACACACACACACACACACACACACACACACACACACACTGTAGCGTGCGTGTTTGTTTTCCTCTGTGTGTTTGTGTAATTCTGTGTGTAATGGCTGTGTAAGCTGCCTGTGGAAAAGATGGCGTCCTGTCAATAGAATTCCCAAAACCGAAGAAGAAGAACATTACGATATTAAGATGATTCGAGGAAAGAAACTTCTAGATGTTTGCACTGGAATTAACAGTGTTTAACTGCAGGTTTGAGGCTTAATTCATAGACCTCAAAAAGCTATGAACATTATTATTACTACTGTTATCGTTGCTATTAGCATTACTGTTATGCCATTATTATTTTTTTGGATTAAAAGAGCGTTATCTCATTGGAGGGACATGCTGTTTTTTATTTATAATATGTAACCATGCGGTAAAAAGATAAGATAAAAGTTTAAGTGCAGGAATTCAAGAATAGTGTTTTCATTTTAGTGTTAAATTCATTTAAATTTAAATAATTTAAAATGAAAAACGCATTTTCCTTTTAGTAATACGACAAATTATTATTAATATATTGTTTACTTATACATTATTATGTTTTATTTTGGCTTGATCCACTCGGTCCTGGTCCTGATAGTCTTGATTATATAAATTCCATCATAAATAACAATAACATTGGTGTATGTAAGTAAGTGTTTTCGTGCACATGCACTCACCTCATCCTCCTCACAGGTCTTGGCAGCGAGGAAGAAGCAGCCAATGGCGATGCAGCGCAGGTACTTTGGGCGGGCCTGAAGGTATTGGAGGAATTCAGAAAATAGATTTTCTATTTATTTAGGTAATATAACACGTTTAAAAGTTGCAATAACATTAAGATATTTGCCGAAGGAGCATTTTCTCTCTTATCAGAATAGACCGACTCCGTAACCAGCCCTACAGAGCACGGTGATGGGGGCGCACAGAGAGCCGTGCTCCATTCACACATAATAATATATTTATGATTCCCCTTATTGATGATTCCTCGTTTAAATGTTATCCTTGAGCATTTTGTAAACTTCTGTCCGTTTTATCCTCCAATTGTTATCCACACTGAACGACAAAAAAAGTAAAATAAAAATAAATACGGCTCGACTTGAAGAATCTCAGTCGACTGATGGGTTTCTGACTGATGACTCGCCTCGTCCACTTTCAGAGGGCAGCCATAGCAGATGTATATATAATGTATATAGTAGTGTGTAGATGTATGACACACACACACACACACACACACACACACACACACACACACACACACACACACACACACACACACACACACACACACACACACACACACACACACACACACACACAGACCTGTTTAACCAGCGTTCAGACTTAGGACCAGCTCTCTGACCAGTCTGGATTATAGACTGTGTACAATACCAAGCATCTCATCACCCTTTGTATACTATATACACTATATACGCACTAAAGATACTATATGTACACTATATACACTGTATACATCTCATCTCATCACCGTTCTTAGTCTCGTTCCCGCAGTCTGTCGGTACTCACTAAACTACACACCACACATTGTGACAAATAATCTCTTGAACTTGAACTTGATAACTCCTGACATTCTGTTTGTTCAATGTCCTGCCATCCAGGGCCCAATTGCTCCGGTTGTAACCATTTCATTATAAATTGAAGATGGTTCGCTAGATAGTAGTATCTGAAGTTTGGGGCTGGTAGGCCTCCACAGTTTTCCTTTTTCCTGTAGTGTTGCTAGTTTAATTCTCGGTTTCTTGTATTTCCAAAACATTGATTGGTATCGAGTCTAGAGAATAAAACCAATGTATTGTTGGTTGGACTGGGGTCATTGAAAATATATTGTTTATTTTTGGTAGCGATATCAATACCAAGATATCTAATATAGCCGGTTGTGGTGGTTAAGGGACGTTTCTGGGTTACAATATTCCAGTCCTCCCGACTGAGTGATAAGACCGTGGTTTTAGTCCAATTTGTTGAATAGCCTGAGATGGCTGAGAATTTAGATCTAAGATTGAACACTTCCGGCACGGATGGTATTGGGTTCCGTAAATACAACAAAATATCCTCCGCATAGAAACTCGTTTTAGTCTCATTTCGTCGCTCATTTAGCCTCTCCTGTGAATATGAGAGCCTCAACAAGCGTCTTCCTGTACTGCGCCATGTCACAGAGAGGCTCTACCGTGTGGTTTTCTTTTCTAATGTAAATGATTTATTAATTGAATATACAGAAAACGTGCTATACCGCGATATATATCCTTATCGAGAAATGAAATGACCTATTTCAGGGTAGAGTATTTTGCCCTGATCGCACAGCCCTACCGTGAAGTTGTGAGAGCGTTGAGGGCATTCCTGTCCGCAACGAAACCTCTGGCCAGGAGGGGGCTGGAACCTATATGCCCCCAGCTCTGTGTGAACTCAATCCTTTCAAAAGCCTTGTGATCACAGGGACAATATGGAGGGATCAGGGATGTACTGGATCTAATGCACAGAGACCAAAGCAGCAGGAACCTCCTGCCGTCCCTGGAACAAAGACCCCAGGGCCACATAAATCCCCCCTTCCCTGGATCTATAAACCTCCTGGTCCTCCCTGGATCTACAAACCCCCTGGTCCCCCTCAGATATATAAAGCCCCTGGTCCCCTCCTGGATCTATAAACCCCCGGGTCCCCCCTGGATCTACAAACCCCCCTGGTCTACCCCTAGAACTATGAACCCCCTGGTCAAACCCCCCTGGACAAACCCATTGGTTGCACCTGGATCTTAAAAAGCCCTGATCTCTCCGGAATCTATAAACCCCCTGGTCCACCCTGAATCTCCAAACCCCTTGCCACCCCCCTGGAAATACAACCCCCCTGGTCCCACCTGGATCTATAAACCACCCTAGAACCCATGATCCGTTTGGGTTCCAGTTAAGATAATTAGCCTTCATCTTGATACATAAATCTAAATATGTGATGAATAGGTCTAGTACAGTAGTACTAGCGGCCATAGTTGTACTAGAAGTGCTAGTCGTCGTAGTTGTACTACTGGTAGGACTAGTACTAGTAGTGGTTGTAGCGTGTTATTTACCTTGATGGGAGCAAGGAAGCGATCCAGGATGCTAACGGCTAGCGCCAGCGTCTCGGGGTACAGCTGGAGGTTCCGGTGCAGCTCCGTCAGCCAGCGCACCGCCTCATCCCGTTGGGCCGGGGAGATGTCTGTATCCTAGCAACGGCAAACAGCGGCAACCAATTAGATGCCTTCCAACTTTCAGTAACGTGTACCATTTAATAACATGTAGCATCGTATTTATGTCCTCATTAGTTATTAGGTTCTGCTGGGGTTTAAACTGTTTATGATAATAGCAAGTAACAATTAAAGGCATCATGTAGTTATCAACCAACATAAAGTGTCAAAACTTTAGACTTGAGACTACAGGTACGTAAATTTAATATATACCGCTGGATCTTTTAAAAGAACGTAACGAACGCTGCGGAAAGTGTCACCAAAGCCCAGATATCTATGTCCAACAACTTCTGAAAATGAAAAGGCCAACAGTACAGACAGCGAAACAGGCAAAACTCCCCCCCGCGTGTGTTTTTAAGGATGAACCCCTTTGCCCCCGGGCCCAGGTCGCCAACATTCCTCCAGCCGACCCGGCGGGAGCACACTGCGCTGACACCCAATATTTTGGCCTTCAAACATGAGCGGCGCGCACGCTTTTAGCGCCCGCACAACTATGCGTTTCGGCAGCAAAACGACGATGGTGGTTCGCCCAGCAAAACGCACAAATAGGTTCATGAGGCGTCGGTAAAAGTCATCTATTGGGGGAAAAATAAAAAACCAAGACAAGCGGGTTACCCATGGCAACCATTGTATCCATGCTAACCATTTTATCCATTGTATCCATGTCAACCGTGGTTTCTGTTTTCTCCTCGGTAACTTGGTTTGGTTGTTGTGAAGAGGCTCCGATGTTCAGGAATGTGAAACAGCAGAACCGGTGGCCGGGGCTGAAGTTCAGGAGCCGCTGACCTTGTGTCCAGCTCACGAACCTGTAACGTGACACAGCTCAACCTGCACGATCTTCTGGTCCTTTCCGTCTTTCCCCTCAAGTCGAAAACAAACAGTTGGTTGCAAAGCACATCCGCTCTGCAAACCTGACCAGGCCGTTCCTTTGTCTTGAATAAACAAGACAATGTTCATTAGCACCTGTGTGGAATGCTCCAAACAGACAGGCTTCATCCCAATTTAATTCACCTTTCGGTCCAAATGATTCCAGCATTTTGGGGCAAATTCCCAAAAGCTCTGCAAAAGGAAATGCAACACAGATCAGGACACAGCGACACATTCCAGATGGGTTGAAATATTTCAACTCAAATTTAGGATCCGACGCTACGACGGGAATTCACTGTTTTTTGGGAACTGGATTAAAACTAGTTAGATAAGTATTGCATACAAAATAATGATGCTATCGATGTTAAAGCTGGTCATTACTATACCCACCATCAATAGATCAATTTTTATATCATATTAATTGTGGGGCATGGGGGGGTTGCACTTTGCAAACACTACATTAAAATAAAGTTTTGAATTTTCATTCATGGAAAATGGTAAATGTCCAGATACTCCTGCTCCTGCAGAAAGTTGAACTCTGCCCGGGTTCAACTTTTGAGTTATCGCCAAACAAGCTTGTGCTACATTTTGACCAGAGGATTTGATATTCCGCTGCCGGATAATTTTAGCTCCATACAAAGACATTCGTGAGACGGCACCTTTAAGAACCATGTGCCGTCGTGATTTCCAAGCAGCTGAAGTCTCCAGCTTAATGGGGGATCCCTATAATAAAAAAATAAGCTATGTAGTCGACCACTTGACGAGATATTCCAGCACACACCTAGCAGAGCTGCACCCAGCGGAGCAGGCACCTAGCGGAGCTGCACTTAGCGGAGCTGCACTTGGCGGAGCAGGCACCGTGCAGGGGTGACTCAGCAACTCTTACAGATTAACAGTCAAGGACTTGCCCTCCGTAAGTCCCTTCACCTCGATTAGCCGAAACCTCAAGTCAAGCCAAGAAGCGCGGCGAGAAGTTGGACCGTAGCCAGAGCCAGAGCCTCGATGGAGGAAAAATAGTCTGACATGGCGATGAACGACAGGAGGAGGAGGAGAGAACTGGACTGGGAATTGTGGAGCGGCAACAGAAATCGGCAGAGATGAGACGAGGAGACAGAAGATGAGGGATAAGATAGGGACGTGAGATAAGGAGAGAAGAGACTAGGAGGCAGAAAGGGAGATAAAAAAAAAAAAAAAAAGAGATGCGGGGAAACAAGATGGCGGCAAGGCCTCGGATAGAACAACAGCAGGGCTGAAGTGCACGTGTTTCGATCTCTAGTTCGTAGGACGCTTTGTTCCTAAACAGAGATTAGCAAACAGTGTGAATCCCTGACGCTAATCCCGTTAGCTTGATGAGCTGCAAAAGTACAAGCGGCCCTGGATGAAGCGGTGGAGTGGAAACAGTGGGAAAGAAACTTAAGACGACTTCTTCTCCATTTGAGGACTTCTGACCGGGCCCATTCCAATTGGGTTGAACTGAAACATAGCACCAGCTGCTCTTCACAGTCCGTGGTCAAATTAATAAGGTATCGAGCTGTACAGACTGTAACCACGGGGAGGACCGACTTCCTAAAAAAGGTCTACGAACATTGACCCGTTATCCTAAACTTCACACAAATGGAGATTCTTCTCCTCCTCCTCTTGCTGGGGGGGTTGTTTTACCAGTGAGGAAATGCTAAAGCACTCATCAGCTTCTATTTTATTTTACTAAATCTCTTCGACAAAAACACTAATTGAAAGTCCCTGTAAAGTGAATTCAGTGATTTGTTTCTAAACGCGTTCTAATGTTAGAAGGTAATCGCTAAAAACACGTGAAAAGACAGCAGCGTACTGAAGTAATGGAGTTAGAACGTTAAACTGTTTCTCGCCATTTCTGTGATTCCGATTTTTTTTTACACTTTATAGACACCAGGTCGCAAACGGAGCGTCAAGGGTGAAATAGGCTAAGCTAACAGCCTGGAGTTTGAGATAAAAGGCTGTTTTGGAAATGAACACCTGGAGTAGAAGGCGTCTTCAGGGACACCGGGACCTCATGCCACGGACGCCCAGAACAAAAAAAGAACCGCCCCCGTTGGTTTTTGACTGCGCGGGGTGTGGTTACGTTAGCATTAGCTGCATGCTAGCAGGCAGCGGAGCCCCGACTTGGCCTGCGGAGGAGCCAGCAGGACATTTAAAGTTACTATGTGGTTGGCCTTGGTTTGAGCATCTTCAGGGGACACGGCCCCCCTGTGTCAGAACAGAGGGAACTGCCTTTTCCCCCCTCCCCCTCTTTCTCTTCCACAATTTTGAAACCTAATTTCATATACTTGGCGATTTTTTTTAAATCATTGATTGGCTGGGTGGTTTGTTACCCATTTTTCTGTGGCGTGAAAAACTCAGAACACATTTATTGTCGCTTTAGAGGAACGTACAATTCATGGCAGCAAAGCTGAAAATGGTTCATTTTATCGCAATTACAGAAACAAAATTAAGGCAAACAAACAAACAAAAACAAACAAAAAAACAAAAAAAAAAAAAAACCCTTCCTTGAGGAGTTTGATGGTGATGACCTCAAAATTATTGCACTTCTGTGATTTTCTTGAATGCGGTGCCACGAGATGAACCTGTGGCTCCCAGTGATATGACCAGGCGGCCGACGCCCATGGAATCCTTGGTCAAACTACTTTTAAAACAGTGTGTGTGTGTATATATATATATATATTATTATTATTATTTTACATGGTTGTGATATTACAATATCAGCAAATTACATCTGGAAAGTAAAGATTTGCCTGAAGAAGAAGGCGGCGATGCAGGGAGGCGCAGGATGAGACGGAGAGATGACGAGGAGGAGGGCGGAGGATCACACAGCCGACGCCACGGCAACGCGGAGGAACAAACAAACAGGGAACACGGCGTCCTGGCCAAGCAGGCGTTTCCGCCGCTAAAGCCTCCAGGTCGGTTCCTTACGCAGTGGTTCTGGACGATAGCGGCTCTTTCTCAATAATAAGCCTCAGAACTGTTCCGTCACGCCACTAAAACATGTAATTTCTTCTCATCACATAATCGACCAAACCTAAAAGTTGTGTATCACCATGTCAGGAGAGTTTGCAAGAAACACAAACCCAGGGAACCAAATGAGCAAAGTCACAAACAAGCACCTTCGTGAGAAAAACCCCAAATCTGCCCCAACCCCAGAGCTACACCACGACGTCGGATGAGATTCCCCCAGTGGTTAGACAGGCCTGTCTAACCACCACTGGGGGTTAGAAAGGCCAGGACAAAAATGTGTTTCTGGGCTGTATCGCCCCCCGTGTAAGTAAATGCATTTTGTTGTAAAAACAGGCTCGTCTGCATTTGACATTGAAGCGACGCTGCGCCGCGCTCCACGTATAAGCTAAGGTCCGGCCTCCGCGAGGCTACTGCAAGACGTGCCAAGAGCCGGTTTTTAAGGATTCGAACTGGCGACATTCCAGTCGTAAGGGCGCGACTCCAAAACCCTCCCGGACGACTCAGTTTCCAGGTTATGCTCCATAAACACGAGGCTAATGTTTACCACCACGGACGTGAAGCCTGCCTACTTCCACTGGCGCGGTGGGTCATGGCCTGCTTCTTATCTCACAGCCCAGTAACCTTGACCCAGCTCTGGGAAGTTCCCTTCAGTCCAGTGCAAAAAGACGAAACAAACTGAGGCCGAACTGAAACCGAACACCAGCTGCTCGGTAAAAATGAATAGGAAACAAATTAAATGAGCCCCGGGGCGGAATCTACTTGGAAGAAAGGTCAATGAACGTTGATGGATCCTGAGCTGAAATGTGCCGAACAAAGGCTTAAAAACAAACAACCCATAATTTCACCACCGTATTACATCATCGGTGGACGTGTGTCAAGACGTGAAATGGAGGAACGGTGACTCTGCGATAATTTGACAAACCCAAGCGTCGGCGCTCGTTCTGCTCCGTCATAGACGTGGTGGTTTCGGTGACATCGCTTGACATACCATAATAACACGTCATCGTCATTAGCGTCATGGAAATTGGGTTGGGCGAAGCAACGGGGCTGAACGAAGCGTAATGGTATTAACAGCATAACGGCAACAAAAACAACAACAAAATGTCCATATCAAACACATCACATCAGCAGCTCCTTCGTAGTTACTTACTGTTGTATACTTTATCATTCACCGTGCACAGTAATATCCAACTATGCTGCTTTATATTTACACCTGGTCAATACTTGCATACTTAATGAAGGCTAGCTGAGTCACACGTGATTACAGCTGCTGAGAAGGTGAACGGGAACAGCTAAGTCAGCTGTTGTGATAAACTGTCACATTATCAACCAATGCACAGAGCGCTCATTGATTGCATTGATTTCCTTGATTGCATTGATTTCATTGATTGCATATTTCTCGCCTCAAATATGTTCGGAAACAGATTTTGGTGGAACGACGAGGTGAAATCGGCGAAAGTTACGGAGGAAATACAACACGGAGGTCGTGCTGAAACCCCGTTGGGTGACGTCACGTCAGAGTTCCAGTGCCCCTCAGGGGGTCCCCACAACTGTTCAGTGCCAAAACGCCCAACGACCCAGCAATCAACCGACCAATCAGACAACTGGTGTATTTAGTGGGAGAGAGATACTGCCCCGTCACATCACCAAGCAACCGACCAAGCAAGCAACCGACCAAGCAACAGATTGACCAAGCAACCGAACGACCGAGCAACCGAACAAGCAAGCAACGACCAAGCAACCGACCAACCAAGCAACTGACCAAGCAACCAATTGACCAAGCAACCGACCGAACAAGCAACCGACCGAACAAGCAACCGGCCAAGCTACCGATCAAAAAACCAACAAAGCAACCGGTCTAGGGAGGGGGATACCGACCTGTGGGGGCTTCTTTGGCACGTAGACCTTCCACATCATGGCTTCCCTAGAGACCGCCTCCTCCAGGAGGAACGACAGCCTCTGGCGTTCCCAGGGTTCGGCAAACTTCATCTCCGCCTGCCCTGGTGGAGCCCACTTCCCCACTGGATACAGCGACCTGCACGGGGAGCGGGGAACACCCAGAGCTTACTTTGGATGGACGCATCGGTCCCGGAGAATAACTGGACGGGAAGCCAGGGCTCAACGATTAGTCGACTGATCCATTAGTTGCCAACTACTCAATTAATCGCCAACTTTTTTGATCATCGATTAATCGTTTGGGGTCATTTTTTAAGAATAAGATTCCCTAATTCTCTGATCCCAGCTTCTTGGATGTGAATATGTTCTGGTTTCTTTGACCCTGTGCGACAGTAAAATCTATATCTTTGAGATGTGGACGAAACACGGCGTTTGAGGGCTTTTGGGGAAACATTGATCCAAATTTTCAGAATTTTCTGACATTTTATGGACAAAACAATTAATCAATGAATCGAGAAAATAATCAACGGATTAAGCAATAACTAAAACAATCCTTAGTTGCAGCTCTAATACACACACACACACACACACACTTTAATACTCTTATTCCCAAGTGAAATAGTTCGAGATGAGACTTTTTCCAAAACCAGTGACTTACTTAAACTTTAAACAGGGTTTGTGTACTTAAAGGTAGAGTACAGGTACTTTATGAATGTACTACTTGTAATAGTTTGAGTGCACAACAGAAAGTATTTATTCACGTACTTTAAATGAAGTAGAAATGTCAATGCGGTACTTTTACTCTTGTCATTCGTGTACGTGCAGACGGAGCAGGTTCACCTTCCGCCCCGGGCTGCGTCTAATCTCTGGGTCAGACCACCCGGTGGAACGGAGCTAAGCGACTACGCCGCGGGGGTGGTTACCGGTTACATAATCGTTAGCCGCGACGGTTGTTCAAACCAACCGGAAGGACGAAGGACGCGGTAACACCGTGGAAATGAAAGGTCTTTCGAAACGGCTTCTCGGGCTGTGTGTGTGTGTGTGTGTGTGTGTGTGTGTGCGTGATGCGGGCTCCTCCTCCGGGGTCATTTAAATGGAAGCGTCCTTTCGCTCCAGCAAGTAGCCGCAGCCGGCCCTTACCTCCCCGGAGAAGCGGCGGAGCCCGCGGCTGGATCTCATCCGCTCCACGGACATTCAGGAGAACAGGGGCGGGGGGTCGGGGTCCGTCCTGGGGCTTCTTAGTCGTCCATCTCGGCGTCCATGTTGCTGTTTTTATGATGGAGGGGTGGGGGAAAGAGAGACGGAGGGGGGTCCTTCTGGAGCTGGATAAAAATAAAAGAAGGGAATATGGACGCGTCTACTTCCGGGAAGGAGGGGACCTAGGCTCCGCCCCCTCCCAGGATAATAATACTACTACTACTACTACTACTAATAATAATAATAATATTAATAATATTAATAGACAACCTTTATTTGTATTTTTTGCTTTTTGGTTGTTAAACACCACTATGGCTAATCGTAAATAGACAATAAAAATTATTGGCTTATGCCATTATTTTGGGAAGGTGACGACATAATTATTAAAAACACATTATTCTTATTAATAATAACAATAATAATACTGCTACTAATAATAATACTACTACTACTACTACTACTAATAATAATAATAATAATAGAAACAACAGTAAAATATATTTATTTTGTTTATCAATAGCCACTATCAATGGTCGCAAATATATTATTATTTTTATTAAGGATAATAATAATAATGTATAATGTATTAAAATAATAATACCTTTATGTTTTGGTACCAATAATCACTACAGATGGTCGTTAATCGATTGTTATTGCTGTTGTTATAATAAACCATAACAAACTGTGAAGAACTATTTCATCCAAGTGGAAGAAAACAAAAACACAGCCATGACGTCATTCCAGGACCTTTAATTCTCCCCATGTCCAACGGCCAATCAGAAGCTGCCAATTTGGGCGGACTTTTTAAACGCAGCACCACGGAGCTCTCCGATTGGCCGACGGAAACGTCGCTCGAGAAGCCAGCGGGGGGCGGGCCACCCGGCGCAACGTCCACCGACACGCAGACGCAAAAACGGTCTCACCTCAAAAACAAATACAAAAACGAAGGTTTAAAAAAAACGAAAAAACACGCGATTCAACCGAGTGTTCGTTCCCGGGTTCGAGTCCGAACGGCGGAAGATAAACAGTAAAATGACGTACTTCTCCGCTCGTCGTCGTCGAACGCGTCCCGCCCGCCGATTGGTCCGTTCGGTGCGCGACGTCACGACGTGGGCGTGGAGCCCCTGCGAACGTCAACAAAAGACAGGAGGGAGGAAGAGGAGGAGGAGAAGAAGAAGAGGAGGACGATGAGCGGACGGAGCGCCGTGCGGAGGCAGCTTTCACGCCGCAGGTAACGGACGCGCCTTCGCCTTCGCTCGCTCGGGCCGAAACGCGTGAGAACCGGAGGGGGAAAGCGAATCCTCCGGCCCCTCGGGCGGGACGAGTCGGCTCCCGAACGCCCGCTCTGTTTACCTCCCGTGCCGCTGACAACGCGCAGCTCCGTCCCCCTCGTTTGGAACAATTGAATGGAGACAGAAGCAAGACGACACCCTCACCCCCTCACCCTCACACCCTCACCCCCTAACCCTCACACCCTCACCCTCACTCCCTAACCCTCACACCCTCACCCCCTCACTCCCTAACCCTCACCCCCTCACACCCTCACCCTCACCCCCTCACCGTCCAGGCTTTTTAATCGTTGCTTTTTTTCCGGTGCAGCTGCTTCGCCCTCAGAGCCTCGGACGACGGCTCGCGTCGTCGTTTTAGTTTCACTCGCTGTGGATTCGGTCGCTGAGAACACGGAGAAGTGAGAAACATGTAAATAAATGTAGTAAATGTTGATCAATATTTCCCCCAACTAGTTATTTTTATATTACTATTATTATTATTGGGATTTTGTCAAAAAACAACAACAATCGTCCTGCTTTTGTGTCGCTGGTAACCCCCTCCTCCCAGATCCTCCGTGTGATTAAAAATACATTTCAACATATTTATTAATATTAAAAATCAGCTTTTCACGCCGGACACACTGAGAAGTGGTGGGTTTTTTTTGGGGGGGGGGGGGCTGTAATAATTAGGGTTGAATGTTCTTGTGCGTTTGGATCAGCTGAGCCCCCCCCCCCACACACACACACACACACACACACACACACACACACACACACACACAGCTGCCGGGGCGGTCACGCACGATCCGCTCGTTTCGAACGGTTCCTCCGTAGGAAAACGGGGTCACGAGCCGGTGTTTGGCGTTCGACGGGCAGATCCGCTCGGTGCTGTTTGTTGCTCGTCCCCTGACGCTGTTCTGGGCGAAGGTAACTCACCGTGGGCTCAGTATTAGTTCGGTTTTGTTGTTTTTTAATTATTTTTCTTTTAAGTTGTGAAACTTTTAAATATTCTCCAAGTAAATGCGTATTAACGAGCCGAGGGTCGTCGCTCGAGTCGTCGTTCGAAACCCGTTCCGATCCGCACCTGTCGTCGTTCCACAGGAACCGCGGGTTATCATGGGGTCGGCCTGGCGGGCCGTTAAATAACCGTAGGAACGGGCAGGAAGGTTGTTTTTGTTTCCTTCATTGATCACGTTCACAAGCCTTTGCAGCCACTTGACGAACAGCGCGACGGCCTGGACCCGTCGAGTGGCGCAGCCTCCACCGCACAGTAAAATACATACTACCGCGATAACTTATCGCGTTTCCCCAAATATACGGGAAAAAACCCCCCCAAACTTTATTGATTTATTAATATTACTCTTATTAGTACTTTTTATTATAATGATTTTTACTATTTTCCATCAGATTTAACGCCGAGGTCATGTGACGCCCAGCCCGGATTTCAAAATAAAAGCTGCCTGGGGAACTGTATAATATAACAATGTGTAAAACAGAATATAAATGTGGGTTGTACCACGAGGAAAATAAAGATTCCGTGCAAAATAGGTAAAATCTAGTCTGTGCATCCAAGAAAACATACATATTCTATATCCCAAAAACTGTGTCGACTTACTGCATCTACTTAGGACTAATTCAAGATACCAGCAGCGATAGTCGCCAACATTTGTACCGACTTGCAACCGACTGCTCCAAGGTACGACTGTGGAAATTTGCAGTTGGTGTGTTGGCTGCCAGTCAGTCATCAGCCAGTCAGTAGCCAGTCATCAGCCAGTCAGCAGGCGACCTACATGGTGTGTGCACGTAGTTGGTGGCTTATCCATATTTACTGTGTTTGTGTGTTTTGTTTATTTTCACCCTTCATGATTTCATCATTTATATGGAAAAATTGCTTAGACACACGACTGTTTTAACATACGACCGTTCTTATAGAACCAATTACATACTGGGATGGTATCTCAGGAGGTAGAGCTGGTGGTCTAGTGATCTAAAGGTTGCTGGTTGGATCCCAGGCTCCTCCTGCTAGCATGCTGTAGTGTCCTTGAGCAAGACACTTAACCCCTCATTGCTCCTGATGGCTGCGTCCGTCGGTGTTTGAATAATTGTAAGTCGCTTTGGATAAAAGCGTCTGATCAATGACTAAATGTAATGTAAATGTAATTACAGTCCTAAGTCGAGGTACCACTGTGTACTGTACATCTGAAGTGTGCAACAAATAGATGAACAACGTCAGATTTCCATCTACGTCAGACCCTCCATGTTGGCAAATAATACATCACATCATCACTGATTGAATGATGACACCGATAACTGAATATTGACCCACTTAATGCTCTCCGAAAAATAACATAACATCCCCCCCTTCGTTCCTTTGCAGTAACTGAAGCGTTCCGCAACAGGAGACATGGGCGCGGCCATGGACGCCTTCAAGCTGATGAAGGAGCTCAGGACGAATTACGAGCAGGAGATCAACTTCCTGCCCAAGGAGGCGGGACTGAGCCTCATCGAATCCACCACCAAGGTGAGACCCGGTGGGAGAGCCCCAAACCATGAAACCATGCACCGTCTCAGAATCACTGCGTACGTGTATTTCGTTCCCACTTGAGAATAGAAAATGACATTACACAGCTATCCAAAACATACAAACGAACGAGAATAATCCTCAAAATAAACAAGGGAAAATGGCGATCAACACAAGAAACTAATAATAATTTAACAACATCCCAATCTTATTTTGGCGCCATATATTTTGGGTATCCACTACGTCCCATTTGGAAGACAGTGAAAAGTCATTTCTTAAGTCTCTGACTGGGTAGAATATGTTGATTGTTGCTTTGTGCTGAACACCTTCTGGGGCCCCGTGTGCAGAAGGAGCGGGGTGTGTCCGCCCGCTGCAGGGACCTCCAGGTGGAGGACCTGTGGAGCCTCAGCAGCTTCTTCGGGTACAGCACCCTGACCTTCGTCCGGGCCGTCAGCCTCCTGGACCGCTTCCTGGCCACCATGCGGGTGAGACGGGCAGCTTCAGCTCCGGCTCAGGGGCGGGGCGCTAACAGCCCAAAGTGAAAACTCCAAACGGAACGGGCGGCAGGTGGGGCGGTGAGCGGGGTGGCGAAGGGGGCAGTGAGTGCGGCGGTGGGCGGTGAGCGGGGCGGGCAAGTGGGGCGGTGGGCGGCAAGCGGGGCGGCGAAGGGGCGGGGTGGTCGAGGTCGTTACCATTTTTACTTCTAGGTTGACAACACGCTGACCTCGTGCACAGATCAGCCCGGCGAGCAGGACACCTGGATATCTGAACGACTAGTTCAGCCTCTTTGGCGTTTTTTCCCCCACTATATCGATATTATAACAATCACAGACGATGTCAAGTCGCAATATTACGATAACCGAAATACCACACAATACGGGCTCATACCACGACATATCACGATATTACAATAACAAGAATCCCAGATGATGGTCTCATATCACGATGTGTCGCTGTTATATCGCAATATTACAATAGTGGGATTCCCAGGTGATATCTGGTTTCAAAACGTGACATCCTGCTTCACGCCCCTCCCCTCCCCTCCACCCAGATCCAGCCCAAGCACCTGTCCTGCGTCAGCCTCAGCTGCCTCCACCTGGCCTCCAGGGTGACGGAGGCCGCGTGCGACGTGGCGCCCGCCGACGAGCTGATCCGCATCGGCCAGCGCCGCTTCACCGCCTCTGACCTGGGCCGCATGGAGCAGATCGTGGCCCGGAAGCTGGAGCCCACGCCCAGCGCCGTCACCGCCGTGGCCTTCCTGCGGCTCTACCTGCAGGTCGCCGCGTCGCACGGCTCCGACAGGTCAGGAAGACGTTTTGTTTTTTTTTCCCTGGAGGGCCGCACCACGCCGCATCTGTTCGCTTCCACCTTAAAATTTACACGTTACAATTCGGGAGCGTTTAGCAACGTCGCAAATTGGGATTTAAGACGGCATAATGACGAATGTTTGTACACCCAGATTTAAGGCGTTTCGAGGGTTTTAAGGACCTGCGGGAGGGAGACACCAAAGAGGAATTATATTTGGTCTTTTCTTGGTGAGCTCCAGCAGTCGTCCGGTTCCTAGGATCATTAATAACAACACATTTAAGATGAATTACTAATATTTGGAATCCTGAATTGAAGACATTTCAAGAGGTTTTTTTTTTTCTCCTCCTCCCCCTGCATGCGCTCAAGGACTATACGTTCAAAGACCTCAAATTCAGATGACAGACTATTGAACAAATTAAAAATTAAAGAGGTTTAAATTTGGAAACACAATTACTGTGTGTGTGCGTGTGCGTGTGTGTGTGTTGCACCCAGTGGCCTCAGATGCCTTTTCTCCTTATCTTAAAACCATAATAAAGCTGTGTGTGTGTGTGTGTGTGTGTGTGTGTGTGTGTGTGTGTGTGTGTGTGTGTGTGTGTGTGTGTGTGTGTGTGTGTGTGTGTGTGTGTGTGTGTGTGTGTGTGTGTGTGTGTGTGTGTGTGTGTGTGATCAGCCGCCTCCGACGTTGAGCGTCCCACGTTGCATGAGCTGATAAGGTTTAAGGTTCCCACATAAAAAGGAGGTTCTTGTTTTGAAGCTGCTGGCGTCGCGTTGAAACGTCTTGAGTCAGCACTCAGGAGGCCTCCAAAGTCATTAAACTGTGTGGAACCTGAATTCCCCGGGCACTTGTCGTCTTCCCTGCTGACGTGTCCTGTGTGGCAGGCGACGTTGTCCCAGTGTCTTTATTGTCTTTATTGTTGTTTTTCGGTGGCAGGAAGGAGACGACCCTGAGCCTGGACAAGCTGGAGGCTCAGCTCAAGGCCTGTCTGTGTCGGATCTGCTTCTCCAGAGCCAAGGTAGGAGGGGGCACCAGGGGGCACCATTCAACCCAGTTTAAGAGGCTTTAACCAGCCGTCTGGGGCCACCTTGGCTCCCTCCTCTCGCAAAGCCAGACGGGCGGGGCGGGGCCAAGGCACTCGGGTGAAGCTCTCGCCCTTCTTCACCTCCGCCTCTCTCTCTCCCGTCCCTCTAGCCCTCCGTCCTGGCGCTGGCGCTCCTCATCCAGGAGATCCAGGCCGTCCAGGCCCAGGACACGTTGGAGATCGCTCGCCACATCCAGAGACACCTCAAGGTACAGACACCACCCATCTGGCGAAAATACATGGTGCAAGATGTGCACGCTGCACCGGAGACGGCAACTCCGTAAGACAAATACACACAAAATAAAAATAAATATAGTAAATATAAGAATTATTAATAAGACCTGGATATTTATGCTAAATAAATGTCCAGGTCCTGATTGCAAAATAAAAGCTTTAACTTCAGAATAAAAGCCTTTACTCAGCATAGGTAATAAAACAAAAGCCTCGACTTCAAGGTGGTACGCCAACTAATAGCCCCCAACCGAAATGTCAGGAACAAAGGCAGATCCTGAGGGAGTGCAGTGTGGTGGTGTTACTCTTCCCACTCTACAACTTGTGGAGACGTGTCTTCCAGGGCGGCGGCTTGGACCCAAACACGGGTTACGTCCATCTGGACCACGTTATGTAAAACATGTTATGTAAGGTGGTGTCTGGTGGTGCGACTCCAGAGCAGTAGGGCTGCAGGTCAACGGGTGTCTGCTCCCGAAATAAATAACCAACAGGAGTTATCTCGCACGCACGCACACACACACACACTTTGGGTGTTTGTGTACGGCTGTCAGTATTGACACGGAAGGAGCCATCTTTTGGTCATTTTGCTGGGGACCCCATGTTGAGAACCCCCGTCCTCGAATGTCTCCTTTCTCCTAGAATGTCTCCTAGCACCTAGACTGTCTCCTTTGTGCCTCCTATCGGCTAGAGCCTAGCTTGCTTCCTAGCCTCTATACTTTATCATATGTTGTCCAGAAGCACCTAGGCCGTCTCCTAACTTGCCCCCTAGCCCAGACAGTCTCCTCTCTCCTAGACTGTCTCCTAGCAACTAGTTTGCTTCCTAGTTCCTATATTGTCTCCTGTTTTTGCCAGATACCCCTTCCACATGCAGGGGCCTCAGTTTGACCCTCATTCGGCCACATTTGATATGGTTTTTATCTTGCTCGTTGGACCCCCTGTGACCTCCAGGAGGGTCCGCGGACCCCCCCGTGTCAAACCTCCCTAACCGCGCCCCCCTGTCCCCAGATCTCGGAGGCGGAGCTGCAGCACTGGAGCGTCCTGGTGGCCCAGTGCCTGGCGGACTACGCCTCCCCGGCCTGCAGCAAGCCGGACCACCGGCGGCTGGTGTGGGTGGTGTCGCGCCGCACCGCCCAGAACCTGCAGAGCAGCTACTGCAGCGTGCCCCACCTGCCCACCATCCCAGAGGGCTGCTGGGACGCCTGCGAGAGGTAGGTGGGCCCATGAGCAGGGCACCAACACTGACAACCGCCACCATCAGTCGTTTACAATGGGATGTTTTAAGGGTTGTTTGCAGTAGTTGGGGGTTCTTTTCCCATAAATGGTTTGGTTTTTAGGTTTTACTCTGGGTTAGAGCAAGGCACTGCCACTGAAGGGTTAGGGGTTCTATTCCCCGTGTAGCTCAGTGGGTGTCAATAATAATAATAATAATAATAATAAGTGTATGGCGCCTGTTATACTCGACATGCAACTCAAAGTGCTTTACATTAATTAAAAAAGGAAATAAAATAGTATTAACAATAATTTCTTTAATAATTTAACTATTTATTAAAAAGTATTTTTTTATTTTTGAATGTCTTTTATATTAAAATATATATAAATATTAAAATGTATAACATGACCACCCTAAGCTGAGCTTGTGATTAATACAATTTGATAAACAAACCCAGTTACTTCCTGCCCGAGCTTGGAGCTGGGAACTGAAATGGAAATTACCCAGAATCCCTGGTGTGACGCAACGTTCCCTTTAAAAGACGCACCCTGAACCGCCCACTTCACTTCCTCATTCAGAGCCTCGGTGACTCAACACCTTTCATTTACCACGGCGGCCGTGCCCCTTCCCGGCTTCAAAACACGCTAAAACACGGGCGCCGCGCGTCACGGCACGTCACGGCACATCCGCAAAGCTGGTTTCCATGACGCCACATCAGCTGATTCAACCAGATCACAATGACAACACACTTTACAACTATACTTTGTTTGACTTTAAAATAGTACTTTTTATATTTTACTAACAATAACATTGCTTTATTGTACTTCAACTACAATACTTAAGAACAACCGGTTTGATCATTTGACTCCCGCCTGGGCCCCCGGGCCGCCCGTTGAGCCCCCTCTAACCCTGCCTTTCCCCCTGGCAGCGAGGACTCCAGCGAGGACCTGAGCTCCGGGGAGGAGAGTCTGAGCAGCTCCCTGGGCAGCGACGCCGAGGGGCCCTACTTCCCCCTGCACCTCCGTCAGAAGCACCTCCGCCCGTAGAGACCTCCGCCCCCGCGATGCTTTCATTCTGTTGTTTTATTTATGCCGTGTGAAGCCCCTCCCGCTCCACCCTCCGTCCCTAGAAACTTCGGAACCTCCGTCAGAAACACCTCCGCCCCTCGGCTCCTCCACGTGCCTCTATTTTATTTTTGGTCTGTTGGTACAAGTTGAACTATTTAGATAATAACTTATTAACTACGGTGCGGCCCTGGACGACTGCTACGTCACGTCGCGCTCCGGCTCCGCCCAAAACAAAAGCACAGGGAGGAAACTTCACAAAATTAAAAAGCAGCAGCGGCTCAGGCGTCTGAGCCGCTGCTGCTTTTTAATCTTGTTTTGGAGGTCCATGCTGGAGGGGGGACACACACACACACACACACACACACACACACACACACACACACACACACACACACACACACACACACACACACACACACACACACACACACACACACACACACACACACACACCTAAAACCAGAAAATCTCATAATTTTTATTATTTATTTTGATTTAATTTATATCCCCCTTAGATTCAGAATATAAATATATTCTCAAAATAAATATGTTTTCATATATTTGATGGTAAAATGATAAACATTCTAGATGGAACAGTCAGCACCTGTTTGTCAATGACAGGTTAATATTCAAGCAGTCAGGCGGGCGGGCGGGGTCGTGGCCCTCTCAATTTGGGGCCCCTGTGCTCACCAACCTCAAATGTTGTTTGTTTTTATTTTTGTTTTCCGGCCAAATGCAGCGACTGTCACGGCGCCGGGACTGTTTGGTGCACGACTCTTCATTTGCACATTGTGGTCGTTGGTCTTCAGGTGTTTCAGTGGCTCCGGTCGAGCCGACTTAACTGTAGCCGGCCGAGCGGCGGGCGGGGTACAAGTGCCTTGCCTCAGGGCACTTCCACAAGTGGCCAGCCAACGCAGGGATGCTTCCTCAACCTCGTCTTGGAACCAGCAGCCCCCTCCCGCCGCCGCCGCCAGCCAAAAAAGAAAAGAGCTGTAAGCGTCAGCTTGGCCACCGGGGGCAGTGTTCGCACGGTGCTCAACCAAGAGCAAAGGAAGGAGTTTGTAGAGTGACGTGAACCTTTTAAAGTCTTCTAACTTGTTTAGGATTTATATTGTCACGCAGAAAAATCTAAAAATTTCACAAAATGTAAAAAAAAAAAAAATGTAAAACTGTAAATAATGTAAACACACAAAAAAAAAATGTGAATAGGTTTGTAGATAGGTTATTTATTTGTTTTTGTCATCTGGATGGAGGAAAAAAAAAAAGCTATTAAAAAGTTATTTTTAAAAGACTTTTTCTTTTTGACGCTTTATTCATCTCAAAGGTTTTGAAATTGGCCTCGTTACCAATATAAACATGGACGTCATTTATTTTAAACAAATGGGAAAGTTTTTATACTAAAAAAAAAAAAGGGGGGGGGGGCATTTAATTTTGGCATAATATTACAAAATGTGGGCGTTGCTACATCATCAAGGTGTTTTTAATTACATTTTGACAAGTTATGTCAACTTTATGACATTTTTGGAGGATGACAAAGTGGGTGATATTTATTATAACGTCAAGGTTTTTTCCATCCATGATTTGTTTTGGGACATGACAAAATCATGAACAACATGCAACACGCCCTGCGGGGACTCACTGCGTTCGATGAGGACGCCGCGGTGCCCGTCTCCGGTTTGGACCAATCCTTTCTTCTTTTCATCGCTTCCGTCGGCGGGGGATCCACAACAAAGTCAACAAAGCAGCGGATACTCCAAAAAAAAACCCCAAAAAACCAAGTATTTCCAATCTGAACGTCTGAGGTCGGGTCTCTGTCCTCATCCTAAATTCCCCGAACCTCGCCCTCGTCCTCTTCGTCGTCTTCTGTATTTTTAAATTCTAAATGTTGTTCCTTCTTCTGAGAAATTCCCCCCAAAAAACACCTGCTCCATTTCAAATCAAAATCCCATCTGCGAGCGCTTCCTCTTCTGCTGGGACGACTGGGACGCTCGGAGCCCTGATGGTCCCTGCGAGGACTGGGACTGGACCTGGGACTGGACCTGGGACTGGACCTGGGACTGGACCTGGGACTGGACCTGGGACTGGGAGAAGAACTCTGCAAGTCCTCGTGGAGTAGTGACTGTTTTCCGGGTCAGCGCTCCGCCTTCTGAGCACTGGGTGGAGGTCAGGGCTCCGTAGTCCAGCTCTGTGGTGGCAGCAGCGCCTCCTTCCTGGTGAGGGAGGAAGTGCGGCCAGTGGGGAGGCTCCTGGGGGGAGGGAAGAAAGGGGGGTGACAATCAGGATGCTGTCCATCTAGACCATCCATCCATCCATTCATTCATCTATTCCTCTTCCATCCACCCTTTCATCTATTCATCATCCTTCATCCATCCATCTATTCAAAATCCATCATCCATCTATCATCTATCCATCCATCTAAAGTGATCATCTGTAACATTATTTCGTAAACAAAATAATGTGGATTTTTGTGATGAGGTGCTGCCTCAAAGTATCGTACATGGGTTTGATACTTTGAGGCAGCACCTCATAACAAAAATCCATTCACTGTATATTGGTCTCCTGCTCTCAGTGCTGTTTCTCCATTGTTGGTGGTGGGGTCCGCCCCTCAGAGCCCGTCCACTTGACCCGTAGGTTTGGAAAAGTGACTTTCAGGTAAACGCCATCGACCTACACCCTCCACACAACAAACACAAACAACAGAGCCCAGCGCCATCTTGACCTGCGACTCCAACCCGTCGCTCCACCTGGGGCTCGGCAGCAGGGAGGTGTAGCGAGGACCGGACGACCCCTGTGGCGCCGCAGCGGGAGGAGTAGTCGCGTGCGTCGTCAAGGCAACGGGCGTGGCCGGCCGAGAAACCCCACCCGACCTCAACGGGGAGCGTTCCCCCTCCCCGCCGTCCGCGCAGCTCCTGGGGCTGGTGGCGGTGGAGCAGCACATGGAGCTCTCCAGGTCTGTGTGGCAGGCGCCGCTGGACACGAAGCTGCCAGAGAGGTCGAACATCTGGTGGAGCCTCCTCCTGGCGTCCTTCTCCTTCCGCCTCTTGGCCCTCAGGGCGGCGGCTTGCTCCTTCCTGTTGAGGCCCAGCTTCTCCGCCCACCAGCTCCTCCACCCGCTCTCGCCCTGCCAGGACCGCGTCAGCCGCTGGCTCAGCTCGGCGGGCCAGACCCCCGGGTCGGCCATGACGGGGAGCTCCTCCTTCCGGAGACGTGGCAGGCTGGTGCTGCTGTGGAGCAGCAGCGAGCCCGTCGCCATGCGCTCCTTCAGGTCCCGCTGCAGGCCCCGCAGACGGGCGTCCTCGACTGGGTCGCGGTCCGGCCGCGGCACTTTCAACTCCCTTATTTCCACCTGGGGGTGCGGCCGGCAGCCGGGTTCTGTCCGGTCGCGGCTACTTTGCTTCCGCAATTTGCGGAGCCAGCGCTTCCACGACGCGAGGGCGTCGGCGCCGGGCGCCGTGGCCACGGGATACCCGGCCCGGGGGCCGCTGGCCCCCTCGTCGGGTCCGCCGGGAATGCGCGGGTCTCCTTTGCCGTTGCCGCCGGCGTCCGGACGCTCCTGCAGCCTGTCGTTGACGACCACCTCCAGCCCCGAGAACACGCGCTTGAGGCGGAGCTTCCCCGAGTCCGAGTCAGAGGTGTCGGGGGACTGCTGCTCCCACTCCGGGGTTTCGGGTACGAAGCCCAGGCTCTGTGTGGGTCCGATCACTTCCTCCTCCTCCTCCTCCTCCACCTCCTTCTCCTCCTCGCTGGAGGTGTCCTGCACCTCCTGGGATCCTCCTGGGAACCCAGGACTCTGCCATGAGGTTTCTGGGTTGGTGCTTCTGGCCTGAGGCTCCTGGGGGCCCCCGACGTCCCACTGGGGCATCGCAGCTCCATCTCTGCTTCCCGGACGCTGCGGCTTGAGGAACTGGTAGAAAATGTCTCCCACCTCCGTCAGCTGCAGGACGCAGATACAGTCCCCACCTCCTCCGCCTCTCTGCTGGAGGCAGGTCAGCCCTGGAAATATATATCAATCAGTTACAGTGTCAGTAGTGTGAGTTTAGTTTTAAATACTAGAATTAATCATACATTAAATAAACATATTTACGAGATAAATGCTAATAAAACACCCTTCTTTACTAAGTCATATTGAAATAAAAAAAAAAAAGAAAAAATCAATCAATAAGTATTTATTCACCTGCAGCCGGCAGGGACAGCCTGCGCTCCAGGGCCTCTGACAGGTGAGGGATCTGGACAGGAAGCTGCGCCTGAGCCGCTCGGGGCCCGAGGAGCTGCAGGGGAGGACCAGCGGCGTGGCAGGCCTCTGACCTGCCACCTAACACACACACACACACACACACACACACACACACACACACACACACACACACACACACACACACACACACACACACACACACACACACACACACACACACACACACACACACCCCAACATTTTGATCATTAATTTTTGTTGTACCTCTACTCTACCTCCACCCTCTCTGCCCTGCCTCTACCCCCACTTTGCCTCCACTCCTACCTCTTCTTTACATTACATTGCATTCTTCTACCCCTGCTTCTACCTCTTTTGACCAGTTTGACCAGTACCCTAGCTATACTCTACCCTGCCTCTACCTTTACCCAACCTCTTCTATTACCTCTACTCTCCTTCTACCTACATCTCCCTCTACCCTGCCTCTATTGTCCCTCCATCTCCACCCTACCTCCACCCAACCACCACATTCCCTCTAATCGACCACTACCCTGCCTCTACCTCCACGCTCCCTCTGCTCTCATGGACCACCACCTCTACACCTCTCTACTCCACAGGGAACTTGAACAAACAAATCCTTTCGGGTACAAATGAATATTCTTTACACGTTGAGAGAAATCTCACCTCAATGTAAGATTTGTGTTTGAGAATCGAAAAGCAAAATCACACATCACCATCCCAAGACGCCCCCGCCCAGCGGGCAGAGCCTCCGACTGACCTGAGTACTGCAGCATGACCAGCTCCTGGGAGGTGGAACCCAGAAGAAGCTTGGTGGTGCTCGCTCCGCCCAGGCTGGAACAGGAAGGGGCGTGGCCCGGCAGGACGTGCCCAAATATGGGCGGGTGCCGCATCATGTGGTCCAACTTGACCATGGGAACGGAGGGAAAACGTTCGTCCAGGACGTAGGCCGAATACTTGAGACGGAGGGAGACAGAGCACCACCACCACCCATTTGGGAAGGAGAGGAACATTCCACGACAACAGTTAAGAGTTGATATTTCACCAGTCAACCAGAATCCACGTCGCAGAAGACCCCACGCTCACTGTCAGGGGCGGTTGCCAAGTTGCCAAACATGCATCAGTTCACGGTTGCCAAGACTGACTCAACGGGGGGGAATTCTAATCATTTTATGAATGAGTGACAATGACCGTATCATCACTTCAATCCATTCAATAATGTTATTAGAATATTTAAGAGGTTCTTGTCACCCGGTCGCTCGGGGCAACGGTTATTGGCGGGCGCTGCGTATCAAATTAAAAGAGGAATTTCAACTCCACATACTGACATCCTAGTACTTTTCACTTATTTCATCCCTATTTCGGTTCTACACGCGAAACACTCACTCGGCGAACTAAGTAGTACGCTGGGTGGTGGAAGTGCCGTGTGTACCTGAGTGGTCACCAGGTGGTGGAAGGGGTGGGCGTCGGACAGGTATCTGGTCAGTGTCACCCTCTCTCCACTCCTGCACTCCGGAGTCTGACCGATACGAAACAGAGCGCAGGTGCTGGAATTCAAGGCCTGGAACGAGCGGGCGAGAGAGAGAGAGAGAGAGCGAGAGAGAGAGAGAGAGGAATATCTTAATGTGATGTTTTCAGTGTAATGTCCTGGTCGTCACCGTCCTCTGGAAAAACACCAAGTGGTGCTTTGTTGACATTTACAGGGCGCAGTGGTACAGGGATGCTATTACTGCTATTTGTTTACAGTTAATCCTCATGTCAACCAAACCCTGTTGACAGCAGTACTGACAGTACTACTGATAGTTAGTATCCCGAAAAGACCTAATTTATTTTTTTTTTATCCTTATTTTCACCTCCGATAAATGACACTTTGACTTATTTCACTGTGTTCCACATGAACAGCGTTGTAGCTTTTTGCTGCCCGGCGCAGGTTGCAGTGCTGTTCTATTTAAAGTGCACAAAACCACAGTTTGCATTAGTTTGTGTTGAGTATCTGGACGGTGGCGTCGTTGCCCCCGACGCCGCTCGTACGCCCTCGGGCCTCGGCGGCGCCTCACCCTGCTGTCAGTGAGCTCCAGGCCCGTGCGGTCGGCGTACACCATCACCCTGGGGTGGGCGGAGAACTCGCACCATCGCCACAGAGAGTTGGCGTTGAAGAACAAGTTGCTGTCCTCCTGGCGGATCTTCTGCATCCTAGAACACATCAGTAGTACTGGTTATAGTTTTACTGCACAGCTTGTCCTCGTCGTCATCACCACCATCACCACCATTACCACCACCATCATCATCGCCAGATCTCACCGCGCTACTCCTCACAGTTTTCGAGCCACACACATGCAAAATACATTTACATGACCGGCTCCCGGCGGTTTACAGAATATTCCACTTTTTGTGCAGAAATGTCGCCGGTGAGGTTGCCCATGGCAACGCTTGGAAACATTATGGGAACTCCACACACACACACACACACACACACACACACACACACACACACACACACACACACACACACACACTTACAATTTTAGCAGGAATTGTCACCTGACAACAAATGTACTGGTAACAAGTGTCCCGTACTGGTTGTGCTTGGTGTACTCACCCCTTGCCGACGATCCAGAGATGTGCTGCTCCGTTCTCAGCGGCCACCAGGACCTCCCCCAGCACGTGGGGGCTGCACACACAACACAGTTTATTCATCCGGAAACGTGAACCCCCTCCCCGCCCCGCGGCGTCAGTGCCTTGCTCCCGGGCTACACAGGGAACGGAGGCGGCGGCGCTGCCTACCTGGCGGCGACGCAGGTGGCGGGCGCCGCGCTCTTTACCACCTGCAGGAGGCGTGGCTCCTCCTCCTGGTTGAAGCTCCACACGCCGCAGAGGTGGTCGGAACGCACGCAGAGACAACCTGCGCCGACAGGAAATAAAGACGGCGTCAATTTGAAATGAAACGTTGCACCTCAGCACCGCCGCGGCGTTAATCAAAACACAGCACGTTGCATTGAGAGGGACATGTGCTCCCGTGTTGTAATAATCAGGCTCGGTTTTCTGTTTTACTCAGTGAGCAGCGTGTCATAAGCAGGATAATGTGCAGCCAGACGGTTATCACTAAAGAACCTCCTTCAGGGAGACAGACAGAGGGACAGACAGACAGACAGACAGCTTCATCTGCTCACAGTCGAGGAGCAGGGAGGCGCAGCTGATCTGCCTGATGGGTCCTCGCAGGTCGAAGTAGGGCGTCTTGCCGCTGCCTGTGTCCAAGCGAGGGGTCCCGTCGTCCTGATGCCGCAGCTTCACCCGGTGGAAGTCTGAGGCACTGCGTTAAAGAAGCTGTGGTCGGAGGCGGCGGCATCGCGTTGCTTTGCCAAAAACACCGATGGATTGGAATACTGATGGAGGTCAATGCAAGTTATGTGGGACAAATCCATAAAACGGAGCTGGAATCCAGATGGATTTCAATCAGAGAAACACCCACGGTGAAATTCTAGGCCGATAGCGATACTTAAAATAACTATTTGGCCGATAGCTGGTTTTTATTTTTTATGTTGTTATTTACTCCCCCTTTTGTGCCGGGGAAACAAAAAAACCTTCATTACAAAGACATTTCTGATCTGTTTTAAAGTCTTTCAGCCCTTCACCACACTGTCTTTGAATGAGCACTAATTCAGTCACACTCGTTCAATACTGTGCGGGCTATGGTTGTCTGACAGTTTTCCGAGTTCCTGTGAGTCCAGCTGAACCGGAGAGCCGTGTCCGCCAGCTAACCCACGCCTTAATTGATCCTGGACGGTGTTGGTCTCTCAGACGGATTAAAGTAAAAACGAGAAAAGGAAATGCTACAATGGGTCTCAAAATCTACTTTGGCGGCCATTAATATATCTGGGCGGGCCCCGCCCCAGTCAACTCTGTATGTGGGAAGCACTGCAACATTTTGCAGAATTGATGCGACACAACGGATAAACATCGGCCACTGCCATCAGGGAGGGTCATCTTATTTGCCGATCGGCTGGTGGCGGTCAACAAGGCTCGTATCAATCATTATCCCTCATCAACAAGTTAGAGTGTCCGGTGGTGGAAGGCTGAAAAGGACCGAACCGTGTTCCACGTGAGGGCGAAGACGGCACCAAACGGGAAATACTCTAAAAAACACAAAACGCTCACGAGGAGTGAGCCGGCTGCGGGATACTGAGGCGGTCCAAGGCCTGGCCCCCGGGGTAGATGAGGCAGCCCGACCGGGCGGGCCCCGAGCCGCCGCGCGGGAAGGGGACGTAGGCCAGGGCGCCCCCGGTGGCTCGCTCTGAGAACCGCAGCCGCTCCTTCTGCTCCGCCAGCTCCTCCCGGAGGAGGTCGGCCAGCAGCGCGGGAGGGATGTCGTGGATGACGTCCCCCAGCAGGTGGTCGTACAGGGCCACGCGCCGCTTCCGGGAGTTGTGCTCACATCTGGGAGGGCGCGGCAGCAGCGTTTCGGTTCAATAGTTAAAAGATAAACATCGCAGCATGATGTAACCGTTCTCATGCACGGTGGCCTCCTGCACTTCGGGCACAAACGGCCCTGTGCAGGGGCCAACCAGCCTTTCAGGGGCCATTCGGGGTTCACAGTAATTTAAAGTGGTAATCCATGATTCAATCCCAATTTCAATCCCAATATTTGATCTCAGCTGACACTTTATGAGAAACAGCCGTTCAATGCCCCCGCCCGACACGCTGTTTGCATGGTTTGTGGCGTGGTCCGCCTTTCCCGGCGAGAACGATTTGAAGTGTTGATTGGAACCAAATTAAAAGTGAGTAAATAATGTAGTTGTGTCAATAAAACAATGATGTCACCACATCCACCATCAATACATTTACTTTGAAACCAACTGTGTGATTTTTTCTTTTACTTGTTCACACCTTTCAGATTTTATATGAAGTGAAGTTTTAAACTCTTTTTCATGTCCATCTGAGAAGACCCAGCTTTCACACATTATGGGATGTGAAATCCAGACGCGTCCGCTCGGTTGCGCCGTTCCAACCGTCGGACGGGTTTTCAGATTCCGCGTAAAAGAGGCTTTAACTCCTGAGCTACAGCCCATAATGCTCACTGCAAATGTCCCAATTTGGACAGGAAGTCTCTGCTGTGCCACATGTTGACCGCGTTCCTGGAGAGACGATCCTGAAACGGCAAAGAGACACCGAGGCTCCTTCAGTCGGTTTGAGAACTTGTTAATTATACTGTTTTTACACACACACACACACACACACACACACACACACACACACACACACACACACACACACACACACACACACACACACACACACACACACACACACACACACACACACACACACACACACACACACACCTTCCCCCGCCTCCCACTGAAGCAGAAGGCCTCCTCCAGGGCCTGGCCCATCGTGCTGAAGGCGTCTCTGTGGTTTTCTAAGTAAAAGTTCTGCATCTGAATGAAAAACAAAGGATTCAAAACACTGGATATTCAATTTTAAGACACTAAAGGACAAAGAGCGTTGGTGAGATTACTCTAAATACAGTGTGATGTTATTTATAACTTTATACTCTGACAAGGTACCAAAATCCATTTTATTTATAAGATTCGCACATATTTAAAAACATGGTGAACTCTGCTACCGTCTACTGGCTGGAACATCGCAGATAAAAGTCAAGCTCCGAAAATAATAAGAATTATAATAAAAATAATAAGAAATTTATAATAATAAAAATAATAATATGAATTATGATAATAAGAATTATAATAATAAGAAGAATTATAATAAAAATAGTAAGAAGGATTATAATAATAAAAATAAGAAGAATTATGATAATAATAATACAACTAGTATAAAAACCTGATATCATCTAGACTGACCTGCTGCACAAAGTCTGCAGAGTCTGGAGGAGGAAAGGAACAGGGGAGGGCTTGAGGAAAGAAAGAAAGAAAGAAAGAAAGAAAGAAAGAAAGAAATGATCATTTAAAGGAGAACTACGATGCTCCTTTTAAACAAGTTAAAATAGGTCTCTGACGTCCTCAGAACATGTCAAGTTTTTGCAGGATAAAATATCAAGATCATGAAATGAGACATCTATCCATTCATCCATCCGTATCCATCCTTGACATAGGGTCATACATATATGCAGTGAAATGTCCACCCATCTGTTCCCATCCATCCATATCCATCCATCCAGGGCAGTCGTAATAGCACCACCTACCGGCTCCAGGGGGCAGTAGAGGGACAGCCACAGGCTCGGTTTGAAGCCACCGTTCTCCTTCAGCTCGATGCCTTGACGTGAACGTGAAGTCAGAGCCACGGGTGCAGGACGACTGAGAAGGAGAAGGAGAAGAAGAAGAAGAAATGCTACATCGACAGATCGAGGAGAGCAAGACTGGAAAGATGAGGAACGTTCCATCCTTTAAGCCGACAGTCTAGGAGCTAGGAGACAGTCTCGGGGCTAGGAGACATTCTAGGGGCTAGGAGACAGATGAGGAGCTATGAGACAGTCTAGCAAACAGTCTAGGAGCTAGGAGACAGTCTAGGGCAGGGGTGCCCAATACGTAGATGGCGATCAACCAGTGGATCCCAAAGGTCGTGCGGGTAGATCGCAAGCCATTCAAAATTATTATTATAATTATTTTTTAACCGATCTGACCAACATGTTGAATGAGCTTCGTTTAGAGCAAAGACAAAGGAAAAGACAAAACCGTGCTCAACATGATCAGTTCAGTTCGTGCTTTCAAATGAAAAAGGCCACTTCTGTCCTCAAAGCTGCAGCGCCATGATTTGGGGAACTTTTCGAAACCTGGCATCAGAGCTGGAGACCCCAGGGAAGGCGTGTGACAGTGCTACACAGAGCAGATTGTCTGACGTTGACAAACGCTTTCAAGACTCTACTTTACTGGAGCCCATCGCTGCATCGATGTGCTGCCCATTTAGGGAAGATGTTGAGGTTGATTCACTCCAACACTGCTCCACCTGAACTGCTCTGCGGTGGAGGATGAGATGTTGACACTACAGGCTGACCTTCAGTCCAGGGCTCTTGGACAGTTTTGGTACTTAAAAGTACCCAAACCTGCGGCCTCGTTGACTGCATTATTCAGCTCTGCTTATTTATGCGAGTCAGCCTGTTCCCACATGAAGATTGTTCAGTCCAAGTAGCGTTGCACCGTGACGCAGGATCATCTGGAAGCTGCTTGAGGCTGGTCCCCAGCAGCGACCGTCCGGACGATGCAACCCTGACGACTCCATCCAGTGCAAGTCATCGGAGTAAGGTAGTGACCATGAAGGTATTTAATTGTATTGTGCCGTCAGCGTTCATGCAGTGATGCAAGGTACGCCAACATATATTGTATACAGTATATGAAGTATACTCATATACAGTACATACATAAATAAATATATCTAGCATTTTTGAATGCAGGTAGATCATTTTGACCTGGTCATTTTAAAAGTAGCTTGCAAGCCGAAAAAGTGTGGGCAACCCTGGTCTAGGGGCTAGGAGACAGTCTATCAAACAGTCTAGGGGCTAGGAGACAGTCTATCAAACAGTCTAGGGGCTAGGAGACAGTCTATCAAACAGTCTAGGGGCTAGGAGACAGTCTATCAAACAGTCTAGGGGCTAGGAGACAGTCTATCAAACAATGTACGAGCCAGTCCAGGAGTGAGAAGACAGTTTAGGGGGCTCGAGGGACAGTCTATGAGCTAGGAGACAGAGAAGGAGCGTATGAGACAGGCAAGGCTTTATTTAAAGGAGTCTCCACCGCTGGATTCCTTTACTGCGCTCTATTTGCGATGTGACGTCGCAAATACTTTTTTAAAAACTTCTATTCACTTATTGTACTTGTTAGTAATTATTATTTACTTATTTGTTTTAGTAAAATAAAGAACCTGCGAAGTGTCTACCTGTCCAAAAACAACAACAATAACAACAACAACTACTACTACTACTACTAGCCACCAGAGCGTTGCATTGTGGGTAACGGGACGGGAGCGCCGCCATGTTTAAGTGTAGAACGTGTGTATGTGAGTCCAAACACAACAACAACAACAACAACGACAACAACTCGTCCGGTGAAAATACAACCTGAAGAAAGAAAAAATGATTAAAAAAAATCCGCATTCATGTCGCAGTAAACGACCCCGAGCATCCGAGTGAAAGGGCCGCGTCCTCCTCGCGGCGTGTCCCGGGGCTCCGCTCACCTGGCCGCCCGTGCCGCCGCTCAGGACTCTCCCGTAGGAGCCGAACCCTCCCGCGGCGTGGCCCGACACCGGCTCTGGGGGCCCGCGGTTGTAGAACGAGGGGAAAAGCTGCTCCGGGAATTTAAAATCCATTTTGGGGGGAAAAAAACAAAACAAAAAAAAGGAGAACGGATCATTCACAGTCGTTTAGAGACGGTCCCTCGTCTCCGGAGCACGGAGTCCGGACACGCTGCTGCTCGACCCAGCTGACGAGAGGCGGCGAACCCGCTCAATTCCGACATCAAGCCCACTTCCAGTTTAGTCCGGATGTATGTATATATCCCTGGGTTCCGGGGGACGGAGCCGGAGCCGAGACGACCCCCCCAAAAACGCCGCAAATCCGGATCGTGGACCCGGGGAAACGTCAACACGTGTCGAGCGATCCGGCGTGGGGCGCGCTGCGTTCAAGGCGCGTGGGAGATTTGGGGACCACTGCTGCGCCCCGCTGCGACAGCGCGACGCCTCTCGCCTAAAGGAAGGGGGAGAGGGGCGACCACGTACACCGGCATTCAAAGTCGTATGTCGCCCGCGTTAACGGACCCGCCGTCGCGACGACATGGCCCGACGCACCGTAAACGAATCGGGAAGTTCCCCTTTATTTTGGGAACACGGTTAACTTCCATGGAAAGTGTTGCGTCGTGTTCGCGTTGTGCAGACGTGCGCGGTGTGGCTCGTCGCGGCTGAATTCGCAGCGTGTGTCCGCGTCTTCTCCAACTGAGCCGCGACACCAGCTCGTCGTCGCCGACGTCCGAGGTGCGACCGAACGGCTTCGATGCGGAGTCCGAGGGACGCGGGGGCGCGGACAGCTCGTGCTGCGTTCCAGTGAGGAAGGAACGCGGAAAAGGCAGCGAGACGAGGTGTATATACAGTTTATATACAGTATACAGGTACTCCACCTGTATACTGTATATATACAGATTATATACAGTATACAGGTACTCCACCTGTATATACAGATTATATACAGTATACAGGTATCCTCTACCTGTATACCTACACACACACACACGTATATATACTATCTCACTCTCTCTCTCTTGTAGTACTATATATATATATATAGTACTATACTATACTATATATATACTATAATACTATACTATATATAATATATAATATACTATACTATATTGCAGTACTATATATATATATATAGTACTGCAATTACTCTACTATCACTACTATACTACTGCGGCAACATGGCGGCACACGCGACACAACAGTGCCAATCTACCAGTTGACCGTTATTCGTTCTCGGTGTAATATTGGTTTGGAAAGTATCTGTTTATTAGCGGATCAATAAGTATGAACACGTCACTCCCAACGATTAGAGCGCGTTCAGGCGTCGGGATGTGTGGGACGATCACCTCACCAAGATGGCGGTCTTATTTACGTGTGTGTTGCAGTGCGTCAACGTTTGGGCGCACTTCCACAGGGAGTCCCTAGATGGCGCTCGAGACGAGGTTTCAGCTTCTCGTCTCATTATTATACAGGTAGAGGAGTACCTGTATACTACCTGTATACTGTACACACACACACACATATACTGTATGTATACAGTATATAGGTACTCCTCTACCTGTATACTGTACACACACACATATATATATATATATATATATATATATATATATATATATATATATATATATACTGTATATGTACAGTATATAGGTACTCCTCTACCTGTATACTGTACACACACACACACACACATATATATATATACTGTATATGTACAGTATATAGGTACTCCTCTACCTGTATACTGTACACACACATACATATATACTGTATACAGGTACTCCTCTACCTGTATACTGTACACACATATCTATATATATATACTGTATATATACAGTAAACAGGTACTCCTCTACCTATATACTGTACACACACATATATACAGTATATATATACTGTGTATATATATATACTGTATATATTCTGTATACAGGTACTCCTCTACCTGTATACTGTACACACATACACGCATACAAACACACACACACACACATATATATATATATATATATATATACACTATGTCTCCCTCTATATATATATTACGAGTACTCCACTATACTATTACTACTATACTACTACTACTACTACTAGTAGTACTCTACTATATGACTACTACTATGCTACTACTACTATACTACTAATACTAAAACTAGTTCCATACTACTACTATTATTATTACTATATGACTACTACTATACTACTACTTCTACTACATGAGTAATACTGCACTGCTACTAGTACTCTACTAAACTACTTATTATTACTATATGACTACTACTATACTACTACTTCTACTATGAGTAATATACTGCACTGCTACTAGTACTCTACTAAACTACTACTACTACTATTACTAAAGTAATATACTGCACTACTACTAGTACTCTACTATACTACAACTACTAGAGTAATATACTGCACTACTACTAGTATTCTACTATACTACTAGTAGAGTAATAGACTGCACTATTACTAGTACTCTACTATACTACTACATACAGTATATGTAATACTCCTACAGTAATATACTGGACTACTATTAGTACTCTTAAACCTCTTGAATGTGCTATACTACTACGAGTAACTGTAGTACTAACTAGTATTAAAGTAGTGAAGTAACATTTGAGTATTGTCCACTACGCAGCGGGTCATACAAACATCATGCTGTGGTGGAATAGCGTTTCGTTCTCATTTATTTGCCCCTCTGGGCCTCCGTGTTTAATTTCAATCTTTATTGAAAAAAGCAACATTGAAAGGCAGACGGACGTGCACACCTGCTCAACGTGGCGTCACAGACCCCCACGTGGAGCGGGGGCCGTTCACCTGAGCTCAGCAGGTGCATGACGCGTCCAATTAACACACCGCGACGTCACCCGCCGCCGGTCACGTGGCTCCGCACAGCCACGCCCCCTGCCTATCCGCCCCGCCCCCGCCCCGCCCCCTCCCGTCCACCTTTCGCTGCAGGTGAGACGGAGCGGGAGGAGGATCCGCGGCCCGTCCCGTCGGACCGGTCCGGTGGGTGTGGGTGTGGGTGTATGTGTGGGTGGAGGAGATGGAGGAGGAGGAGGCACCAGAGCGGATCCTAAACAAGCGCTAAAACCCTGCGGAAGCGCCAGGAAGCAGGAGGACGAGCCGCGGACGGAAGGTGAGGAGCGGGGTGTCCCCTCGAGCCGTTACCACCTCTCTTGTATTGGTAGTATTAGTATTAGTATTATTATGATTGTTATTGTGTGAGTGTAAAGTCTCCTTTGTTTGCGAGCACCATCCTTTAAAAACGTAAGAATTGCGGGAGTTCAGAGGCCAAATGTGTGTTTTTATCTTGTTTCATGTTGTTTCATGTGGTGTTGTGTGTTGCTGCACCTTCCGCCATGTTGCAAAAAAAATCACAAGTTAAAAAAAAAAAAATCCACGGAGCAGAAGCCAAACCGAGCTCAGAGGTTTTTTTTTGTTTTACCTATTTTCATTTTAAATATTGAGTGTAAAATATTTTTTAAACCGTGAACCACCCGTCCTATAATAATAATAATAATAATAATCTTTTACCTGCTTGTAGTTTCACCTTCCTCTCATGTTGGATTGAGTTGATGACTTTGTTTGCTTCCCATCTTCTACATTGTTGTTTTATTCTATTTCTTAAGTATTCTTCAAACTGTTCCTGCTCCTTCTGTTTCACTGTGTCTTTGACTTTTCTTTTCTTTCTGTTTTCATACTTTTTTTTTTTTGGGGGGGGGGGGTTAAAACAAACAAACAAACAAAACAGAAAGAAAAAGACTGAAATAAAAACCCAACTGAGGCTCTAAGGAGAAACTCCTTCTCTGGGTCTGGAACAAACACCTGAACAGTCAAACAACCACATGACTCAAAGTACTGGTCCTGTCCAGAGCCCTGATGTCAAAGCATGTAATCTAATGATTTGATATCATTTATGACTTGATATCATTTATGACCTGATATCATTTAAAGAAGCTTTTTATCCTGGTAGCGGTCAAACAGGTGGAATCCTGTTATTTACAAGGGAATGTGAATAGAAATATATAATTAAATGTATAATTTATATAAATGTATAATTTCCTCTTGTTTTGGCTTCTCGTGTTGCATGTATCTAAATGTAATTCTGTGTGTGTCATTAGGGACCGTTTAGTTAATATTTTGTCTCATTTCTTAGTACAATCTTCATGCAAAGTAAAACGCTGTGAGTTAAAAACATTTAAATCTGATCGTCCTCATCCCGGAGTGATTGTGCATGGTTTAAATAAACCCGTCAAGGCTTTCCATTGTTACATTTCTGTGATATCTATTTAGGTTTTTGATATTTTATTTTTAGCTCATTTCTAATATTTATTTATCGACTTCCTGCTTCACTGGCTTCCACTTGTTTTCCACTTGTTTTACATTTATTTAAAAATTATTTTACATTTATTTGTTTATTTTCTGAAAATTTGGCCCCATCATGTCCGTCTTCCCCTTGAACCGTTGGTGTTTTTCTCACGCTCATTCTGCCGTTTCACAACCTTGCGGGTGGCGTCCATCTTCCCGCCCAGGTGTTGGTGAGAATCGGTCCAGGAATGTTGGGGGCGGGGCTTGCAGCGCTGATCATTCCTGATTGGCTGAGCCAACGCCACGCATTCTGTTCTCCTGGCGTATTTGAAAGGCACACTGGTGCCAGCAACAAGTCCATGTACTCCACCATGTCATCATTCACAGTTGCTATGGACTCCATATGTTAATTCTTGCGGAGCTTGATTTGTGAATCCAGAGGTGCTTGAACACAAAGGCGGGGGATGGAGAAAAGTTGAATTAGGAAAATTAATAAATCTACCATTAAAACAACAAACAATGTTAATAGTGGTTCTGTTTGGACGGGGATCACCCCCAGAGCGGAGATTTTATTATTATTATTTTATTTTAAGGACGGTTTTAGATGAGTCTTCTGGGAAATAGTGCCTTGCAAGGCTTTTTCCTACGCCAGGACTGATTTTCTGAATCTGGGCAGGTGCTTGGAAACGCAGGTGTCAAGGTGCTGGAGGAAGCTTTCAGTTCCTGGAGTTTTGTGTGGAAACGTTTCCTGTAGATGAGTTGAACTGAGAGGATACGCACTGTACCGGCTGCAGAGGTTCTAAACATGTTCTATCTTCTTTTGTGGTATACTGGTGCCTTGCTCAAGGGATTAGAACCCCCAGCCTCGGCGGTGTTGGTGCCTTGCTCTCGGGAATAGATCCCCCAGCCCCGGCGGTGTTGGTGCCTTGCTCTCGGGAATAGAACCCCCAGCCCCGGCGGTGTTGGTGCCTTGCTCTCGGGAATAGAGCCCCCAGCTCCGGCGATGTTGGTGCCTTGCTCTATGGAATAGAGCCCCCAGCTCCGGCGGCGTTGGTGCCTTGCTCTCGGGAATAGAACCCCCAGCCTCGGCGGCGTTGGTGCCTTGCTCTCTGGAATAGATCCCCCAGCCCCGGCGGCGTTGGTGCCTTGCTCTCGGGAATAGAACCCCCAGCCTCGGCGGCGTTGGTGCCTTGCTCTCGGGAATAGAACCCCCAGCCTCGGCGGCGTTGGTGCCTTGCTCTCGGGAATAGAACCCCCAGCCTCGGCGGTGTTGGTGCCTTGCTCTCTGGAAAAGAACCCCCAGCCCCGGCGGTGTTGGTGCCTTGCTCTCGGGAATAGAACCCCCAGCCTCGGCGGTGTTGGTGCCTTGCTCTATGGAATAGAGCCCCCAGCCCCGGCGGTGTTGGTGCCTTGCTCTATGGAATAGAGCCCCCAGCCCCGGCGGTGTTGGTGCCTTGCTCTATGGAATAGAGCCCCCAGCCCCGGCGGTGTTGGTGCCTTGCTCTATGGAATAAAACCCCCAGCCCGGGCGGTGTTGGTGCCTTGCTCTATGGAATAGAACCCCCACCCCCGGCGGTGTTGGTGCCTTGCTCTATGGAATAGAACCCCCACCCCCGGCGGTGTTGGTGCCTTGCTCTATGGAATAGAACCCCCACCCCCGGCGGTGTTGGTGCCTTGCTCTATGGAATAGAGCCCCCAGCCCCGGCGGTGTTGGTGCCTTGCTCTATGGAATAGAGCCCCCAGCCCCGGCGGTGTTGGTGCCTTGTTGGTGCCTTGCTCTATGGAATAGAGCCCCCAGCCCCGGCGGTGTTGGTGCCTTGCTCTATGGAATAGAGCCCCCAGCCCCGGCGGTGTTGGTGCCTTGCTCTATGGAATAGAGCCCCCAGCCCCGGCGGTGTTGGTGCCTTGCTCTATGGAATAGAGCCCCCAGCCCCGGCGGTGTTGGTGCCTTGCTCTATGGAATAAAACCCCCAGCCCGGGCGGTGTTGGTGCCTTGCTCTATGGAATAGAACCCCCAGCCCGGGCGGTGTTGGTGCCTTCAGGAAGTAGGGGCCGAGTCAAACCAGAACAGGGAACTGAAGCCACCGCATGGAAGTGGTTAAATCCGGGGATCCCAACTCCAACCTGCAGAACTCAACCGGAGGCGGAGAGGGCGGCTCCACCCGGCTCCACCCAACCTCGGTCTGTGCCGCCAAGGAGGTTGTCATGGTAACAGCCGGTGCATTGCCGCGTGGGGCCATGAGGGTGGGCGTCGGGTTGAAAGGATTTTTACGCGTCAGTTTCCGAAGCGCTGCCACGTGTCCCGGAAGATTCTGCTGTTGTAGAGCGTGACGTCATCAAGACGTGTCCATGTCTAACATCTAACATGAAATAAGTCCCGTCAGTCAACGTCGTCTTAAAGTTAAATCGGTAAAAGTCACGACTTGAAAGGGAATCGTCTGCGTTGGTGAACAACAAGTCACAAGCTTCACCTTCTTTCATGAACATTTCACCAAAACAACATTTTGAGCAAAACCCAAATAAATACCAAGTAGGTTTAAGTAAATGACACCGTCCGTGCTGCTGACGTCCCCTCCTCATATTTTACACACTGAGTATTTACCGTCTTGGGCCGCTTTACCGCTTCTCCTCAGAGCTCCGGAGGCGGCCGCTCCGCCCGCTTGTGCATGGGGGAGGGGGCGGGGCTTGGTTCTACGTCCGCAAACGCCGTCGGTCGGAGGCGTGGGGTCGGCTCCGCATCGTCCCGACCGCTCGGCTTCCCGTCGCGACTCGACCGACGCCGAGTGTTTGACGTGAAGGACGCGAGCAGCAGGGATGCGCGGCGTGATGGAGGCCAGTACAGCTTTCTAGCAAAGATGATGACGGACATTTAAAGATGTCCACTCTGACTGATTTTACAGGTACAGGAAACAAACTGCTGTGTACAGTGTGTACAGTATGGATGTACTGGACAGTGTGTACAGTGTGTACTGGACAGTGTGTATAGTATGTGTACAGGAAAGTATGTATAGTATGTGTATACATTGTATGTACATTGTGTACTGGACAGTTATGTACAGTATGTATGTAGTGTGTGTACTGTATGTACTGGACAGTGTGCACAGTATGCATGCACAGTATGTGTGTACAGGATGCATGTACTCTGTGAGACGATGTGACGACGATGAGGTCGTTGTGTGATTCATGTGTTTTTTATTTTTATTTTCTACCCGGTAACGTTCTCACTCTGAGATGTGATTTGTTTTCATCGTCTTCGTGAAGCTGTTTCCTGTTTGACTGGAAACAGACTTTAGCGCCTGGCCACGCCCACTCATCCACCCCTCCACCCCTGTGCCGGTGGCGTCCGTCTCCCCTTCCACTCTGCTGTGCCCGTGAGCCAGCCACCTGGTGTTGGTGAGAATCGGGTTCACTATTCCCCAGTTGCCATGGCGATCTGAAGGCCTGTTCCATTAGCGACCACGCCCGTGTTTTCTGTTGAGGGCCAAACACGGTGGTTGGATCTTTTAACCGCGCGGCCTTCTCAAGCCTCCCTTTACTGACAGGAGTAGAACACTTGAGCCTTGCTCCAGGGAATAGAACCCCCAACCCTGGCAGTGTTGGTGCCTTGCTCTAGGGAATAGAACCCAATGTTTTTAGGGGGATTAGAACCCCCAAACGTGTTGTATTCTTGCTGAAAACCATATTAAGTTATTTTATTTTAATGTTGATGTTCTGTCTTTAAACTCCTTCACGCTGGTAAGTAATATTATGTGGTAACTGCTATTGTACAGTAGTCGCCAGAGTTGTTATTATTGATGTTAATAATACATTGTTATTGATATTATTGTTATCATCATTATGAATTATAATGAATTAAAACTGTTATTAATTCTTTGGAGATTGGTGAAGGGGCGTGGCCGTATGAAATATTGAGGACGGGGACGATGGAGTCGCCTTACAGAAACCATGGCAACAGCAGGGAGCACCATCCATTCTGGAAATGCAGCTCTACATGAGGGGTCAACATAATGTTCAGACGTCAAATTAGTTATAGTTATATAAGTTATATATGGTTATATTATAGTTATATAATAGTTATATATGTTATATTATAGTTAGATAATAGTTGTTATAGTTAGATAATAGTTGTTATAGTTATATATGGTTATATAGTAGTTATGAATGGTTATATTATAGTTATGGTTATATAGGGTTATATTATACTTATATAGGGTTATGTATTATTATATGATGGTTATATTTAAGTTATATATAGTTATATATGGTTATATTATTATGTATTATATGGTGGTTATATTATGGTTATATTATAGTTGTATGATGGTTATGTTATAGTTATGTTATTATAGTTCTAGTTATCTATGGTTATATTATACTTATATATGGTTATGGTTGTATTATGGTTATGTATTGTTATATGATGGTTATATTATAGTTACCTATGGTTATATTATACTTATATATGGTTATGATTGTATAATGGTTATATTATAGTTATCTATGGTTATATTATACTTATATATGGTTATATTATAGATATGTTATAGTGTTAAAAACCTTTATTCATCCCAGGAGGGAAATGACTATTTTACAACAGCTCACATCAAAACAACAACAACAGACAATAACACAAGAAGTAATGAGAATAATACAGAAAATGCAACTTCCAATAGAGCTGCAACTGACCATTATTTTCATTTTACATTAATCTGTCGATTATTTTCCAGATTAATCGATCGGTTGTTTTGTCCATAAAATTCTGAAAATGTGGATCAATGTTTCCCCAAAAGCCCGAGGCCACGCCCTCAAACGCCGTGTTTCGTCCACAGCCCAAAGATACTGATTTTACTGTCGTACAGGGTCAAAGAAACCAGAACATATTCACATCCAAGAAGCTGGGATCAGAGAATTTAGGAATCTTCGTCTTCAGGAATGATTCAACATGAGGACTCCATGATCAAAATAGTTGGTAGTTCATTTATTAGCTGGCAACTAATCGATTAATCGACTAATTGTTGCTGCTGTGGTGTATAATAAGCTTAGAAACTCACAATAAACTAGAAAGATAAACCTCAAAAGAAAACCACAAAGTCACTGTCCTGGTGGCAAACACCGCAGGGTTGGGGGTTCTCTTCCCTCGAGCAAGGCGCTAACACCGCAGGGTTGGGGGTTCTCTTCCCTCGAGCAAGGCGCTAACACCGCAGGGTTGGGGGTTCTCTTCCCTAGAAGCAGGAATGCCATGTGTTAGTAAAGTGTCAAAGTAGAACACCCAGTTAGTTTCTTTGTGCAGGTTGAACCTACTCTGTTTAAAAGTCACTGCACTGTGTAGTACACGCAGTCAGGCCAGGACATGGGTGTGACACACACACACACACACACACACCGTGCGGCCACACCCTCCTTAACAAAAGTTACAGACAAACAAACGCACACGTGGTCTGATCGTTCGCTTCCCTAAGGCAGTGAAACTTCCTCACACCCAAAACCACCACCATGTACTGCATCGGTGGTGCTCACCCCCTCACGTCGTCCAGTTCTGAAGGTGCAGCCTGGGTGTCGTCGTCAGGATGGAGGTCGACTACAACCAAACAAATGCAACGTCGACGCTCTCACCCTCCATGACGGGAGCCGTGTTTTTTCACCTCCAGTTCTGTTCTGGTCCAGTTGTTCTACCTTGGCTTAAAACTTGAGTTTAGTTCTGCATTGGATCCGTTTGAGTCGTGTTCGTCTTCGTCTTCTTGGGACCTGGTTCGCTCCTGTGTGGTATCTTTTTATTTTATTTATTTATTTATTTATTTGAGGTGTGTTGAGCCGCTCTTGGCCCTGGTTGTTCAGTAGGAACTAGGCTAATGAACCTCATCAACCCTGCTAGTGGCCTCCCGCAGCTCATTCAACATGGAGGGCCAGCACAGCACAGCCGGTACCAACCTTGTGCCAAAATTATGCCTCGAACCTGTCGGCAACATGCCTCCTTGTCTGCTTCCCCAAGAGGCCGTGACCGGTAGGTTGATGACCTCCCGCTCACGGTCTATGGACCAGTTAGGACTGTGTGGACAGTAGGCGACTATATCGGCAATGGGCGACTTGTTTTTGCACCATCTTTGTCCTTTTTTATGACTGAATGATCTGTCTCCTCGAGAATTCAACTTGGCAAATAATGAACCTGTCTTTAAAGCCCGTTGAGCCGACGGTGACGTGTGTCACGTCTCTGTGATTTACTTCCTGGTGAAATCACCTGCACTGTGGGTTTTATTGGGTAGTCCTCGCGAACCGCGTGGCTTTGACGTGACGATGAGTCATGTGACATCAGCCAAGCTCGATCCGAAGTAACGCCGGATGTGCCAGTTTGGTTCTGCATGATTGCTTGCAAAGAATTGTCTGCGGCCGAGTGGAGATGGAGATCGGAGACTCCCTGCACCAGCGTCGGGAATTATCTTTGCAGACAGGGGCGGCGACGAGGAGCAGGAGATTGATTCGAGCCAGATGGGTGAGACTGGTTCGCAAAACACGCCAATATATCGGCGATCGCCGGTTGTTGGGCTGACGGCGGCCGCAAGGACGAGTTTGACAAAGTACTGACTGCAGACAAGTCGCTCCTTCTCGGCCAGGTCGAGGAATTCTGTGCAAGTTGGAATGAATGAGCTGAAACCAGCAGCCCAAGTCCACTGCTGATCAAGGTGTTTTCTTGCGTAACCTCCGGTTCTTTGTAGAGGAGGGGGGGGGCGCAGGTAATGAACAGTCATTCTGGCTAACCCATGCCAGGCGGGTTACCCAGAATGCAACAGTATTAATACGACCTCCATTCACTACCCTGTTTCCAGAAACCAGGTGAGGTGCCAGGATGAGCCGGCAGCGAGCCGACTCCCAGGGTTCCCTGGGGCCCGACGATGAGGTCATGCCCTACAGCGACGACGAGACGGACGAGGAGCTGGGCGGCAGCTCGGAAGAGGAAGGGGATGGACCCCCCGCGCCCCACCCGCCGCTGGAGGCCAGGACCACTGGTGAGTCGCGCGGCACGCCACCCCACTTGATATTCCCAAGTCTCCCATTGTCTTTTCTATGTAGCGCCACTAGCTAGCATTAGCATGTAGGCTGCATGAAACGAGGGACGTGACACCCAGCGGAGAAGTGGTTGCCATTATTCGTTATTCAGAAATGTGTGTACTCATGCATGAAATGAGTATTCCACAGAGCTACAATACGTGAATATTAAATACAGTCAAATATGCCGCAGTTAATATTTATTTATGTCGCCGGGGCCATGTGCTCGTTCTTCTTAGATGAGGGTTCTGCTCCGAAACGCTCTGCAGGAAGTGAAAACGATGTGATGTTTGACAACGAAGAATCCGTGTTTTTCTGCACTAACAGAAGAAAAGCTCAGTCTTGGACCAGCATATGACGAGCTTTAACAGGGTGGAGCCTTCTCAGGGACGCTTGAGTTTGGGATTGCCTCTCTTTTTTGTTTTGTTTGGGTTATGATAGACTAGTGCTCCACCTAGTGGTCGCTAGGTTTTGATAGTAAAGCGTTCATCCAGGTTGTGCCGTGACTAGTAACGTCACTGATCTCGCGTCTGAATACGTCGATACAATTTAGGAATCCCGCCTTGGGTTTTGTCATGGTTGGGTTATAATAGACTCGTGCTCCACCTTCGGGGTCGATATCCGAAATTGTGACTTTAGAGCCAGCCGAGCTACTTTAGCCGAAGGCGTACCCGACCTTCCCAAGGAGAGATATCTTGTCGTGCCACGCCTTCATCCGGTGTGAGCCAGGTAAATGTCATCCCTCATTTGTGACCTCCTCCTATCGGCATCTTCCGTCCTTTCTGCCTGTGAAGTGGTTTTTCATAATAGTCTTCCTTGTGGTGAGAGGAGGCAACGGGCGGATTCAAACTGTTGTTCCCTCTTTCAGATGTGAGCTGGAAGGTGAAGGCCAACGACCGTGCGTACCACCAGCTCCCGGAGTTTCAGAGGAAGGTTTTCCTGTGCATCAAGAAGAGCAAGTACTCTGTAAGTTGGTTACTTGAACAGACCTTGTGGAGGTTGTCGTGTAGTCGTTCACAGCCACTTCCTGCGGCCGTGTCTGGACCCCACAGCCGCTCACGCACAACCACACAAACCCAAAATGCATTTCCCTCACACGAGGGTCTAGGTTTTGGGTATATTTATTTTTTTGCCTTGGCTCGCTGCGTGGGCGGCGCTCGCCTGCATTGTCATCATCTGTGGTCGAACCGGTTTCTGATGGAACAAGAAACAAATATTTACTGATGACAGGAGAGGGGGAGGGCTTTCCCTTTTCAAATGTCAGACGGTGCCGTGTTTCATTGTCACGATTTTGGCTGAACAAAGCGACCAAGGTCAAATGATGACGATAATAAATACAGTGACATACCACGACGACGGGGCCAAGGGCCACTGCCCCACCCGCTTGATCCAGGACCGTGACCTTTGTCTTTGAAAATAAAGATGAATGCAAATATTTAAAGTATGTCAATAACAAATGAGTCAGAGTTCCTCTTTCCACAAGGTGGCCCTATGAATCACATTCATTCAAGTATGACCCGAGTGGATCCCGGTACTTTGTCGATCAGTAAGGATACATGATTTAAACCAAACTTGCAATTTTATTTGTCACCGAATGATTCTCTACGCTTCACGACCACTGTTTGGATGACTTTGAATTATAGTGCCCCCCAGCAGTAAAACCTGAGTCCATGTCCTTTCTACCCCCTGCTGAGGCACCAGGAGGCGAATTTGAGGGTAAAAGACATTTCTGACACGGATTCATGGACGTGCTCGAACATTTTAAGAGCGATTTCTCCAGAAGTACCAGGATGTAAGGAATATCCAAGGAATTACCCCTTGAGGGCTGGCTTTCGGTTGCAAGTGTTACCATACCCTGCATAACCCTACTCCTACTATACTCTCTTACCATACCCTCTTCCAACCATACCCTCCTGGACTACCCCTACCATACCCTACACCTACTGTACCCCCTCCTACCATACCCTACTCCTACCATACCCTACTCCTAATGTACGCCCTCCTACCATACCCTACTCCTACTGTACCCCCTCCTACCATACCCTACTACTACCGTACCCTGCTCCGACTGTACCCCCTCCTACCATACCCTTCTACTACCATTCCCTACTCCTACCATACCCTACTCCTACCATACCGCCCTCCTACCGTACCCTGCTCATACCGTACCCTGCTCCTACCATACCCATTCCCTACTCCTACCATACCGCCCTCCTACCGTACCCTGCTCCTACCGTACCCTGCTCCTACCGTACCCTGCTCCTACCATATCCTCCTCCTACCGTACCCTACTCTTACCATACCCTACTCCTACTGTACCATACCCTGCTCCTACCATTCCCTAGCGTGGAGATGTCAGTCCCTGGAACCCTCCCGGAAGAAGCAAGCCTATAAAAGCCACGTCTGTGTGCAATGTTCTGGGAAGCCCCTCCCCCGCTGCCTGTGGTGACTTTGCACGACTAGAAACACTTCCTCCTCTGCTGGTTTTCCCTTTCCAAAGTCAAAAAGCAATAAACCAGCGGAGTCTGAAGACAAAGAGTTGATCATTTGCAGACAAGAGTTGATTTTATTTATTCAGCCTTTATGTCACTGGGTTAGTCTTTATTGAAATTCAGACTCTGGAACCGGCCAAGAGAAGCAGCTGATAATGTTCCAGAACACACAACATTGAACCCATAAAAAGCAGAGAAGGTCCATGTAGAAGAACCACATGGACCTCTCCAGAGAACTGGAAATCCAGGAGGTGAAACGATTACAATCACCGGCTCCATTAGTTTGAACCACCGCTTTGAGACAGGATCCGACAGTGTGGGGTTGTTCCGGAGCTACACGACACCCTCAAACTACAGCTGAGAACTTTCACTTTGCCTCCCACCAAAACCCAGCCCCCGACCCCCGTAGAAAAACCATGAAGGAAACCTTGAAGGCGTGGCACAGGGGGAATCTCCCTTCCAGGACGGGAGTGTAGGGAACGCCCAGGAATTACAAATTAAAAGCGCCATTTCCCAGTTTGAAGTCCAGGGCCATTTTCTTTTTTTAGTTCCAGTCCGTCTTTGACCCTGCACCCACCGTTAATGAGCTGATGGTGAAACCTCACTTTCTATTTTGTAAGTACATGAGTTATTTATTATGGATACATTTTGGTTAAACGTCAGTCCTTCCATCGCCTCCCTGCTTCATGATATGTACCTTTTGGTTTTATTTGAGGTTCATAACAGTACGTTGTACTCAGCAGCTGTTGGCGCATTAGTTGTTTTGTCTTTGTCAAGAACATTTTGGGGAAACTGTAATATGTACCAAACACGACTAAATGGACCCCATGTATTGCTGCCTGGAGCTTTATTTTTGACGGTCCGACCTGCAGAACTGGACCCTTCATTTTTTCGGGCTCAAACCATCTGGAACAGAATAACCGCAGAAGCTACGAACACGGTTGAGGTGTCGTTAGAACCGGGACGTTGCAAACATGTCGTGGTTCAAGTGTCATCCAAATAGATGCACATAGGAAGCAGAAATTACTGAAAAACCAACTTAATCTGACCCAAAGTAGCCAGACGGTCGTGCGTCACCGACACGACAACATTCCAAAACAAAATGAAACAAAATATTTACAGTAAGATGCTTTATGACATCATATTATTTACTTTAAATTATATTTGCATTCAGATGCTTTATGACATATGTACTATAAATGATATTAACAGGAAGACACTTTATGATGTCATCATATTTACTATAAATTATATTTACAGTAAGATGCTTTATGACGTCATATTATTTACTATACATTTACTCAACAGTGCGAGTGATGCATTCATGTACCAGGAACGCGTCGGAAAAATAGAACCTGTGAAACTGGAATTATTTACAGGAATGCCGCAACGTTTTTCTTATTTCATGGAAACGGAACATAAGTAGTCGCCACTAAAAGGACGTAAACCTCTGTTTATAGGCCATGTCAAACATGTGACTCAAACAGCCAATCGTAAAGCGGCGAAACCACCATGTGACTCAAACAGCCAATCGTAAAGCGGGAGCTTTGGCGCTTCCTCCGCTCTCTCCCCGGTCTGGCAGCTCGCAGCAGGGACGAGGCCCCCCGGAGCCGACACGGAGTGTCTTCCTCAAAGCCATTTTGAACTGGAAGACGGACGGGCGTGGCCCCCGTCCCCTATTTATTATTGTTTATTATATCTATTGTTATTATTTTAGATTGCTTTTCCAAGGGCGTGTCAAGCCTTGTGTGTTTGGAAGAGCAGATACCCTGAGGCCTCCACTGAAGACTCCTTTGGAGGAGGGTGGAGGAGGGTGGAGGAGGGAGACAGTGTGTGTGGTCCCTCCCCTTTTAGGGCGACGTGTCTGAGCTCGTCTCTCCCTGAGGTGTCTACCCAGAGATACTAGATGGATGGATGGATGGGTGCTGGATGGGTGGGTGCTAGATGGATGGATGGGTGGGTGCTAGATGGATGGATGGGTGGGTGCTAGATGGGTGGATGGGTGCTGGATGGATGGATGCTGGATGGGTGGATGGATTGATGCTGGATGGGTGGATGCTGGATGGATAACAAATAAGAGTAATAATAATGGGCCTGTCATTCCCGTCTTACATTAAAGCCTTTGAAAATAATGACGTCGTTGATCAAACCACGAGTACGTTTTGGGTCCTTGAGCATCAGAACGTTTTGTTTTATTTTAAATGTACTGTATTTTATTTGACTCAATGTGCTTATTGCACGAAATGAAAAAGCACCGCACGTAACACCCCCAACCTCCATAGAATTTAGACTTATGACATTATCAGTTGAGTTATTACATTATCAGTTGAGTTATTACATTACATTATCAGTTGAGTTATTACATTACATTATCAGTTGACTTATTACATTATCAGTTGAGTTATTACATTATTGGTTGAGTTATTACATTACCAGGCCATTTATTACATTGTCAGGCCATTTATTGAATTATCAGTCCATGTATTACATTATCAATTCATTTATTACATTATCAGTTCGGTTCTTTTATTATCAGTTCAGTTATTGAATTATCAGTCCATTTATTACATTATCAGTCCATTTCTTGAGTCAGTCTATTTATTACATTATCCGTTTGTTTATTACATTATCAATCCAATAATTATATTACCATTCAATGATTATTCCTGGCTTTCTTAGTTACTTTAATTTGGCTTTACTTTAATAATTGTTACATTGTCATTTTACAATACTGTAGTGTAAAAACTTTTGCAAGAAAAAGGTTATGTTGTTATTGCCACTTTATGCGACTTCCATTACATTACTGAGAAATGTATGACATCGACATTGAAGGTTATTAGATTTTCAACTTTAAATTGTTTTATTCCACAGGAAGTGGCTTGTCTTTCACTGTTATTACATTATCTTTGTTGAATGAAGGTTTCAAACTTCCTGTTAGTGTCGCCGTCCCAAAGTAACGTGGTAAGCAAGGCATCACGGTAACGTGGTAAGCAAGGCATCACGGCAACGTGATAAGCAAGGCATCACGGCAACGTGATAAGCAAGGCATCACGGCAACGTGATAAGCAAGGCATCACGGCAACGTGGTAAGCAAGGCATCACGGTAACGTGGTAAGCAAGGCATCACGGCAACGTGGTAAGCAAGGCATCACGGCAACGTGGTAAGCAAGGCATCACGGCAACGTGATAAGCAAGGCATCACGGCAACGTGATAAGCAAGGCATCACGGCAACGTGGTAAGCAAGGCATCACGGTAACGTGGTAAGCAAGGCATCACGGTAACGTGGTAAGCAAGGCATCACGATAACGTGGTAAGCAAGGCATCACGGTAACGTGGTAAGCAAGGCATCACGGTAACGTGGTAAGCAAGGCATCACGGTAACGTGGTAAGCAAGGCATCACGGTAACGTGGTAAGCAAGGCATCACGGTAACTGGGTAAGCAAGGCATCACGGTAACTGGGTAAGCAAGGCATCACGGTAACTGGGTAAGCAAGGCATCACGGTAACGGGGTAAGCAAGGCATCACGGTAACGGGGTAAGCAAGGCATCACGGTAACCGTAGGAAACGCTGTGTCTCAGTTGAATGTTGTTGATGTTTTTCTGCTCTTTCCTGGGCAGGAAAACGGCATCAAGACGCATAAATACAACGCCCTGACCTTCCTGCCCCTCAACCTGCTGGAGCAGTTCAAGCGGGTGGCCAACCTCTACTTCCTGGTTCTGCTCATCCTGCAGGTGTGTGTGTGTGTGTGTGTGTGTGTGTGTGTGTGTGTGTGTGTGTGTGTGTGTGTGTGTGTGTGTGTGTGTGTGTGTGTGTGTGTGTGTGTGTGTGTGTGTGTTCCAAATACATTATTGCATGTAATGGATTTGCGTTGAGCTCCTGATTTGACTGTTGTCCTGCAGCCTCAGCGGGCGTGGGGGTTCGGGAGGATTTCTCTTTGTATTTTCCTGTTCTCACCATCAGAGCGTTAAGCATCATACAAAGAATTGCGATTAAGGGTATAATTGATTTTATTTGGGGGGCGGGGTTAATTTCATGCCATTCAAGTTATTCATAGAGCACTTTTTGAAACATTAGTTTGGACAAAGTTCTTCACAAAAAGGAGAAAACAATTTAAAAGGTTTAAAAGCTAAATCAGCTAATTAACAAAGCACATCTTAAAAATGACACAAAATGAAATGGTTCTCTTATCAAACTTAAAACAAAACACGAGGAGAGATTGTAAAAATATATAATTTTTTTTTTTACCTTTGTTGTCAGCATGCTGAACATACAACACAGTATTTGTTCCATTGCATCCAGGACAGAGTTAGTTGCGGAGTTAAGTGGAGTTGAACTTGTCAACCTGCAATGACTCTCTTTATTCATTCTTTAATCATCAACAACTGCTGCAACAACTCTGTCCTGTGACGAGCAGAGCACACAACCACCAGCAACCCCCCTCTTTGGAGAACCATCTCACCATGTTTTGGTCTTTAAGCAACTAATCATCACTACTCCAAGAGGGAGAATCACCACAGTGAGACAATTAAACATAGAAACAAACAACATGTACATGGAAAAACATAAACATAGAACCAAACAACTACATGTACATGGAAAAACAAACATAGAAACAAACATGTACACGGAAAACCATAAACATAGAAACAAACATGTACATGGAAAACCATAAACATAGAAACAAACATGTACATGGAAAACCATAAACATAGAAACAAACATGTACATGGAAAAACAAACATAGAAACAAACATGTACATGGAAAAACAAACATAGAAACAAACAACAACATGTACATGGAAGAACAAACAGAAACAAACAACAACATGTACATGGAAAAACAAAAAGAAACATCAGATGACATGTATCTACAAAAACAGTTGATTAAGTCCAGGAAAACTGGAACAGCAATTGGTCAGGTGGCCCCTTCCTGTCATAGTTATGGCAGTAAATGAGGGAGAAAAGGAGAGGGTTGCAACCAGGAGGGAGGGAGGGAGTTGTCCCAATCAGTTCTGGTGTCTGATGTCAGTATAATATTGTAGCAGCAGAAAAGTAAAAATGAAAATTTAAACCAATGAGGACAAAATCTGGGTTTATTTTCTTCCACCCTACTTACATTTAGTCATTGATCAGACGCTTTTATCCAAAGCGACTTACAATTGTTCAAACACCGACGGACGCAGCCATCAGGAGCAATGAGGGGTTAAGTGTCTTGCTCAAGGACACTACAGCATGCTAGCAGGAGGAGCCTGGGATCGAACCAGCAACCTTTAGATCACTAGACCACCAGCTCTACCTCCTGAGCTACCATATTTATATTTGTTGCAACATTTCTCCCATAAAATACCATGATATTTACATGCAAACATAATAATAATAGTAATAATAATATTGAGCTGTACTTCAAAACTATTAATAACATATATGAATCTTTAGTTGTTTTTTTTTATGGTGACGTTGTGTCAAAGTTAAGCTTTTAAAGACTTATTGTCTGTAATTCTCTATTCCCGACCGAGACAAACTCCCCGTGCAAGGAAATGTTCAAATGAGTCAGATTCTGACTCTTTAAGACGATGACCTCGAATGTTATTGTTCTTTGTGCCGCTTGCACCACCTTTTCCTGCGGTTTCCAGATCATCCCGCAGATCACCACGCTGCCCTGGTACACCACCCTGATCCCCCTGGTGCTGGTGCTGGGCATCACCGCCATCAAGGACCTGGCGGACGACCTGGTGAGATGGGACCACATAACTCTTGGTTATTATTTGTGAATCCCTTTAATTCATTCACCGTATTGATTGACGTTGAGTTCTGTGGTTTGGTCCTTGCCCCCAGGCTCGTCACAGGATGGACAAGGAGATCAACAACAGGAAGTGTGAAGTCCTCTTGGACGGCAGGTACAAAATAACTAACTTCAAACTGATTAAAATGACATACCCGGAACTTGGTGTTTTTCCAGGTTCCGTTTCAGAACGCAGCCACGCCTGAAAGCAGCTTGAAGATCCGGGCGCCTGCGTCCATCTGCTTCGAACGTTGGCACGCCACATCCGCTGTTCGAGTCCAGATTTCGAATGACTGGGTTTTTGTTTTGCTGCTCAGCTTCCAGGAGTCCAAGTGGATGCACATGCAGGTCGGGGACGTGGTTCGTCTGAAGAAAAACGACTTTGTGCCGGTAAGGGCTTTTAAGTCATTGTACTGATTTTACACAACGTTTCTTCAATCCAAGGAAGTAAAGTTCAACCATTAAAGCTGTTTTCTGTCACGGTGTTTCAGGCCGACATCCTGCTGCTGTCCAGCTCCAACCCAAACAGCTTGTGCTACGTTGAGACTGCCGAGCTGGACGGGTAAGAGGCCCCCACTCCAAGATGCTGTGACCTTTACCTTTCTGTTCTGTTTTATTTGTCACATGCTCATAGTGTTGTCCCCCTGAAAGCGAGAGAAATACAATATGAGAACTTGTAGAGTAGGGTGTTGGGACTTGTAGAGTAGGGTGTTGGGACTTGTAGAGTAGGGTGTTGGGAATTGTAGAGTAGGGTGTTGCGACTTGTAAGGTGTGAGAACTGGTGATGAAACCCTGGGATTTGGGGTGAAACAAGTCCCAGCCTCCAGCTCTGCCCCGCAGCCTCTAGCCTGGAGGCCATAGCGTCTTGTTTGATTTAGATTTTTCTGGAGCGCTCGGTCAACAGCCGCTCCCTGATAAGAGCTGAGTGGGAAAGTGCTTCCACGTCCACTGGACCTGAGTGCTTCTCACGCAGGAAGAACTCTGAGAAAACCACAGTGGCTCCAAAGTCGGCCATTTTGAACGAGATGCACTGATATGGATAATGATAACAGGATGAAACGCAGTTTATGCACAATTAAACGTTTTTAACACCAAGAGCTGTATCAAACACAACCTTGTTTAAAAGATTTAAAGCTTTGCTTGTTTCAACTAGGTCCTTAATAACCTGGTTCCTGTCACTTAGAACATTTTATTATTATCATAATAATATTAATAATAATAATAATAATATTAATAATAAATATAGCTGCTGGCAGCAATACATGGGTTCCGGTTTATTAGTTTTAGGTATGTGTTACAATTTCTTGGAAATTTTCTGTGAAATGCATCACAATTTACTTAATGTACAAATATCGTGGTGTTACGTCCGTAGTACTTTTTTTTTTTTTTAATCTATTGTGACTGACCTTGACGACCGGATTTTTCGGCAATGGCTTCTTTACTGTCTTAGATTTTCAACAATTTTGTGGCATCTGGAACAATAACAAAAACAAAATTTGTAATTACTTTGCTTAACAATAAACACATTTTATTCTAGAAATATTATAAATGCACGTTACTTGTAATTACTACTTTACTACTATTGTATTTTTTTCTGTCAATGTACAATTGTAAAATTCAGTTTATTAGTTGTCTATATGATAATGCAGACAACAATTTATGGAAGTTTAACATGAATTTGTTTTTAGAATTATTGTGGAAGAACTTGTCAACACTTAACACTTTGTCTTTTTATTAAATCTGCTACGTTTAGCTGTAGGAAACTGGTTGTACATGAAGTTTCTTTAAAACAACTGTTTATTTTTTACGTGAAACCAAACCTTTTCATTGTTGTAACTTACCTTGTGTGTAAGTACATGTGCATTCTCAGTGACGGCAGGTGACGTGTCTCACTTATTTACGCAGGTTTATGTATTTAGAGATTTATGATAGTAGTCAAACTTACGTAATTTTAGTTGTGACTTCTCTCCTTGAATTATATTTCCAAAAAGTTATGTGTCCATGAAATACCAAAAACGTTGTGGTATTTCTGTGAGTAATTACTATTGCACGGCTTCTGTTTTCCCGACGCCTCGCTGGATGTTGAACACATCACTCAGTCTTACATTCGAGTGGATTCATTCTGAGCCAGAACCTGTACATTTATAGTAAATAATATAATGTCATAAAGTGTCTTACTGTAAATATCATTTATAGTAAATAATATGATGAGGTTATAAAGCGTCTTCATGTAAATCTCATTTTGTTCACTTTGTTTACGAATAATTTAAGTTAAATGTCATGGAAGTCAAGCCAGACCAGGTGAATATTTTTGATCAAAGTTGTTCGGTTTTGCACAAATCCTTGTTCCGTATGTTGATCCATTCGGATGAAACTTAAACCTTGAGATCCTTGTGACATAGCGGTTTAAACGACACCTCAACCGCTTTCGTCGCTCATGTCATTGTTGTGTTTTCCGGGTTGGACATATTTTGATGTGAAATGCATTGGACCACGTCTGTGATATAGATCAAAGTTCTCCTGTTTTTCACTCATTTCTGCTCCATATGTGGATGGATTTGAATGAAACGTCAACCACCAGATGTTTGTGACGTACCAGTTCAAACAAGATGTAAACAGTGTGTTCATAGCTTCTCTTGTTTTAGATTTTAAAATTCAGAGGATTTTCCCAGAACAATATAATTTATCCAGAACAATATCAATAACCTACGGGCTGGCCCCCTAATAATAATAATAATATTAATAATAAGAGCCTGACCAATGTATCGGTGTATTGATTATATCTGTCATTATTGGACTTTTTTGACCACCTTGGGATTGGCAGTTATGCAGCCGACAGTCCTGATTTTCAAATGAGTATAATAAACAAAAAAACATTGATTATTTTATTTATTATTACACTTTTAGGTTACTCAGCAAAATAAGCGCAGAAGTCAGACTAGGCATTATCAATCCATCCACTGTCCATCCACACATCTCTCCAAGCAGGAAGCGATGCTGCCTTCATGGGAAACCCCGAAAACATTTTCAGAAGTGATGATTCGTTCACTGGCACTCGGGGAAAAACAATACATTTTTTCGTGTTTGCTTGTTTTTGTTTTTAGTTGTATTTATTGGTTTGCCTACACTTTAAATGTTCTCCAATATAGAAACTTTAATAAAATACGTTTTCTATCTCTCTGATGGAGGTTATTTAGTGGCAATGACCGTCCGGCTGCAACATTATCCTGCTTATTGCACACCAACCGACTAGAATCCTCATCCTTCAGCAGAAGTGAACAGAACAGAACAGATTATTACATTTCACTGCATATATGTATGAAAGTATGTATATGTATGTGACAAATAAAAAATCTTGAATTGAGAAAGAAGGAACTTGAAGTATTTGATCACGGTTTGTTTATTCTCCAGAGAGACGAACCTGAAGTTCAAGATGGGGCTGAGGGTGACGGATGAGAAGCTCCAGGGAGAGAGACAGCTGGCTCAGTTCGACGGTAAACACAACACTGTCAATTTTATACTGTCCCAGTGCAAAAAATACTTAATTTAATGAAAATGATAATACTGTACACTTTTTATAATACTATATTTCCTCAAATATAAACCGGTAGTCAAATGACAGCCTCTTATAAAGGCCGGGGGTGTGGTCCACATCAACAAATAAGTCCTGCCTCAAATACAAAAACTGATCGGAGCTGTGGCGTGTAGAGCTCCGCCCCCAAACAAAGCAAATAAAAACAGTGTGTTTGTATTGTGGATGTATTTAATTTACTCTATTTCCTACTGCTGCATAGCGGACCGCAGATATCATTCCCCCGCCGGCTACTGCCACAAGTGTGACTTTTAGGATAGCTACTAGCTCTGTTTTTTCACCATACATGTGTTTGCGTGGCATGGCGCCCAGACGCAAGTTTGATTATAAAATCCATACCAAAATAGGATCAAATATACTTACTAAACAGAGGGAACTAGATATAAGTACAGTGGCGATAGTGGCGCCGCCCCTTATGGTCGCCTGCGCCGGCGCTCCGGCTTACTCCGCACATTTGAGTATTTTTTTCAGTTTTTTTTACCATAATGTTCGCAAAAAAGCATCGTCAGTTACCTCCTACGGCCGCGATGCACTCATGGACATAAAAACTTCCCTAAAAGAACAACTTTGGGACTTTGTATCTGTTGAACATGAGTGGCCGACTGAAATTTTACGCGCCAACACTTTCAACAACAACAAAAATGGAGTTGCTGTTCCAAGAGCGGGACCACGGAGTAAGCACCGTGGTAAACGAGGCGGCATTCAGGTCAGAATGAGGACGAAACCTTACCGTCCACCTCTGCCAAGCATCCTTCTTGCCAACTTCGGTCTCTGGAGAACAAGATGGTGATCTTGTACAGAAAATGTTGAGTGCCAAATTGAGACACTTTTTATTAAGTCAACAATTTGACACAAAATACACGCTCCGTGCTCACCAAGAGCGTGTATTCACTGTTGGCTTGTGATATCAGGAGTGGATAAGAATTTAGATAAAGTCTATTTGTGTTTAGATTATGTAATGTGTACTTGTGTAACTAATGAGAATAGTTTTCTACGGCTGTTCCATCAAAATGCAGCCGTTTGAGTTCAGGCCGTAGATGCTGTTTGTACATTGCAGCTCCATAGGTTTTATTATGGTAGTAAAAAGTAAATCACTGACCCGCATCACGTCTAAACTTACTTCCTCCTCTCAGCTCTGATCCAGTGCGAGGAGCCCAACAACCGTCTGGACAAGTTTGTGGGGACGATGGCGTGGGACATGGAGCGCTACCCCCTGGACCTGGACAACATGCTGCTGAGAGGCTGCAAGATCAGGAACACGGAGGAGTGCCACGGCCTGCTCATCTTCGCTGGTATGGACACACGGAGGGTTGGATGGAGTTGGGCCCAGCAGTTTATATGACGTGACGATAAGTCTGTAAAAAAAGCAGGATATTAACGTTGAGGACGGCGGAACCCAACGGTGTTGGACTCCGCCAAGGTTGCCCCTTGTCCCTGATTCTGTTTGTGACATTCATGGACAGGATCTCAAGGCGCCGGAGGAGAGTGTCCTGTTTGGGAATCCCAGAATTGCATCTCTGCTTTTTGCAGATGATGTGGTTTTGTGGCTTCATCAGACCGTGACCTCCAGCACGCACTGGGACGCTTTGCAGCAGAGTGTGAAGCGGTCAGGATGAGAGTCAGCACCTCCAAGTCTGAGGCCATGGTTCTCCTCTGGAAAACAGTGGATTGCTCCCTCTGGGTTGGGAGCGAGTTGCTGCCCCAAGTGAAGGAGTTCAAGTATCTCGGGATCTTGTTCACGAGTGAGGGGGAAAATGGAGCGTGAGATGGACAGGCGGATCGGTGCGGCGTCAGCAGTGATGCGGGCCTTGTACCGAACCGTTGTGGTGAAGAGGGAGGTGAGCCGGCAGGCAAAGCTCTCAATTTACCGGTCCACCTACGTCCCAACCCCCACCTATGGTCATGAGCTCTGGGAAGTGACCAAAAGAACGAGATCATGAATACAAGCGGCCGAAATGAGTTTCCTCCGTAGGGTGGCCGGGCTCAGCCTTGGAGATGGGGTGAGGAGCTCGGACATCCGGAGGGAGCTCGGAGTAGAGCCGCTGCTCCTTCGCGTCTAGGAGCCAGTTGAGGTGGTCGGGGCATCTGATCAGGATGCCTCCTGGGCACCTTCCCTTGGAGGTTTTTCAAGCACGTCCAACTGGTAGGAGACCACGGGTAGACCCAGAACGTGCTGGAGGGATTACATATCCCAGCTGGCCTGGGAACGCCTCGGGGTCCCCCAGGAGGAACTGGAAAACGTTGCCGGGGAGAAGGGGTCCTGGAGCTCCTTGCTCAGCCTGCTGCCACCGCGACCCGGCCCCGGATAAGAGGAGGAAAATGGACAGATGGATGTATGGATGGATGGCGCAACCCGCTCATAACGTACTGCGAGAAATGTTGACGGATTCACCAGGAGTCCAACTTGAAGGGATTTTGGTGGCGTGGGCAGTCGCTCCGTGGGTAACGGTCTGTGTTGTGATGCTTTAGGAGCAGACACCAAAATCATGAGGAACAGCGGCAAAACAAGGTTTAAGAGGACCAAGATCGACGAACTGATGAACTACATGGTCTACACAGTAAGTGTGTGTGGGGGGGGCTGTATTTTAGACACATTTAATACATCAACATGACTAAATGTACTGAGAGTACCACACACTACTTTTGCACAACATCTTATTATTAAAGCCAAATTTCCGCCACGCTACTCCTCCCACAGTTCTCGAGTCACATGCACAGAAAACGCATCAAAGCGACCGCCCAATCCCAACAGGTGCGCTGTGACTTTGCCGGAGGACCTGGCGAATGGTTTACAAGAGATTCAACTTTTCGTGCCAGATATTAGCCCCGAGTCGCGTCCTACGCGAATATGATGGAATGTGGTGGAGAACTCCAGTCGTCATGGAAACGCACGTCACCATATTGGGGGAATCACCCGCATAGGCCCAAACACACAGTACATGCAGGCATACATGTTCATCAACGCTCCCTCGCTCTAGATCTTCGTTGTGTTGATCGTGGTGGCGGCCGGCCTGGCCATCGGCCACACCTTCTGGTACGAGGAGATCGGCTTGAAGGCGTGGTACCTGGTGGACGACAAAGACCAGGAAGTTTCCTACCGAGGGTTCCTCAGCTTCTGGGGCTACATCATCGTCCTTAATACCATGGTGCCTATATCACTATATGTCAGGTCAGTAAAACGTGCATTATCACGGTTATAATACATCATCTTGGGTATGTACACCCCTCCCTGGTGTCATTTATTTAAAGGAAAACCTTTTGCCCTTTTGTCTATTTCTGTTTCTTGGTGTCATGGCAGTGTGGAGGTGATTCGTTTGGGACAAAGCAAGTTCATCAACTGGGACCTTCAGATGTACTACCCTGAGAAGGACACGCCTGCCAAGGTACCAGCGCCCTGCCTGAGCCGGGGTTCGGCTTTACACCGAATCCGAAAACAGGTCTTACCGTTGCGTGGCGGTCGCAGTGCACGTGTTTGGGTTCATCAAAGCAAAAGGCAAATCGAAAAAATAAAAAAAAATAAAATATGGCCGAACCGCCAGACTGGACCAGGTTTTGGAAGTAGAGTGTGATGGATCCCTCCCTGTGTCCAGGCTCGAACCACCACCCTGAACGAGCAGCTCGGCCAGATCGAGTACATCTTCTCCGACAAGACGGGGACGCTCACCCAGAATATCATGGCCTTCAAGAAGTGCACCATCGCTGGAAGAACCTACGGTGAGAGACCTTCACACCAAATATCAGCTCCTGGGTTTGTTAGGACAATTCGCCATTGGATTGAACGCCACTCAAACCCAGTGTGGAGTCTGCTGCAGAGCCACTTCATCGGTGACCGTCCACAGCAGCAAAACAACACCTGCTGCCTAACTGGTGTCATTACATGTCAGCTACACTGTGCGGCCAGTGGCGTCAACGCTGCTTCTCAACATAGATTGCCTCCTAGGTCCTCGACTGTCTCCTCGACTGTCTCCTCGACTGTCTCCTCGACTGTCTCCTCGACTGTCTCCTCGACTGTCTCCTCGACTGTCTCCTCGACTGTCTCCTCGACTGTCTCCTAGCTCCGAGCCTGTCTCCTAGCTCCGAGCCTGTCTCCTAGCTCCGAGCCTGTCTCCTAGCTCCGAGCCTGTCTCCTAGCTCCTAACCTGCCTCCTAGCTCCTAGCCTGTCTCCTAGCTCCTAACCTGCCTCCTAGCTACTAGCCTGTATCCTAGCCTGTCTCCTAGCACCTAGCTCCTAGACTGTCTCCTAGCTCCTAGACTGTCTCCTAACCTGCCTCCTAGCTCCTAGCCTGTCTCCTAGCCTGTCTCCTAGCCTGTCTCCTAGCCTGTCTCCTAGCCTGTCTCCTAGCCTGTCTCCTAGCCTGTCTCCTAGCTCCTTGCCTGTCTCCTAGCTCCTTGCCTGTCTCCTAGCTCCTTGCCTGTCTCCTAGCTCCTTGCCTGTCTTCTAGCTCCTAGCCTGTCTTCTAGCTCCTAGCCTGTCTTCTAGCTCCTTGCCTGTCTCCTTGCTCCTAGCCTGTCTCCTAGCTCCTCGCTGGATGTTCCGTGCGTCCTCATCATCTTCCTGGAACCGGTGCTTCTGTTCTCCCGGCGCCTCCTTCCCAGCGTCTCCATGTTGGATCCTGCTTCCTTCCTGGGCGGGGAGGCCTCGCTCCTCGCTGCTTCGTCCGACTGGAACGTTGTTTAGTTTTTAAACCTCGTGTCCTTTTCCCAGGTGACCCCACCAACGCGGAGGGAGTTTCGCTGGACAGAGGAAGGGTAAAGAAAATAAATGATCTCTGTGTGTGAACGTATGTACGTGCAGTGTTAAATATCTTGCTCATTTAGTAAGAATTCAGATGCAGCCAAAGACTGAGAACAAAGTATGTGATGCATGAACACACAGACAGATCCTGCGTTTTTCCCCGAATCCCAGATTTAGGGGCAATGACGGGAAAAAGAAGCAAATATAAATATGATTATTATCAACAAAAAGAAGATTTTCTTTATATTTTAGCCGAGCGGTGGAGTGTTTAGACGTCTGACGCTCTCTGGTGGACGCTGCAGAAACCACCATGTCTAGATTTCCGACCGTGGGATCAGCAGAAGGTGGTGCAGCCGCACGATGGTGGTTCAGAGGCACCAGACGCTGTGGGATCCACACCGTTTTCTCGCAAGAGTCGAAAAAGTCGGCGTGTTTTTCATGCGGTTTCATTGGATTTTATCTTGTTTTGTTTTATTTTTATATTTTATTATTATATTATTTTACTTTATTTCACTTTCTTTTGATATGATATTGTTTTATTTCACTTCATTTTATATTTTTGAACCTTTGCGTTTTTCGGGTTTAAAGTATCTGGAACGCGACAACCACAGTACACACGGACATGGTTGAGGTGGAACCAGGACGTTTCAGACGCCTTGTCGTTCGAGTTTAATCAATATCCATCTACATTCGGAGCAGGAATGAGTGGAAAAATCTGTTCCAAATTTACCGGAAGTAGAAGAGCGTTGAGAGGATCCGAGTAGATCAAGGAGTGGAGCTCTTTGTGACATCATCATCCGAGGTTATGTCATTCCAAGCTTCGTCTCTCAGAACTCATTGGCATCCAGCGCCTGCAGACTGCAAAACGTTGACTACACGTAGACAGACAACCCCAACAGAGGCTGCGTTCAATGGAAACTCGGAAAACTGTGACTCGTGCTGCTTTTCACAAAACCCCAAAAATTATAATCGGTCACTGACGGCGTCTTGGCACCACAGGGAGTTCTAAGAACCTTTGGAGGAAGCGTCCCTTTGTTTGCTGTTGGTTTATGAACCTCGGAAACCTGTAAAAGGTACCGAACACAAACTAACTGGACCCCGTGTGTTGTTGCCTGCAGCTATATTTATTATATCATTATTATTAATAATACAATTTATTTTTTATTTTATTATTATTATTATTATTAATAATACAATTTATTTTTTATTATTATTAATAATACAATTTATTTATTATTAAAATTATTATTATTAATACTATTTATTTTATTATGATTATTATTAATAATACTATTTATTTTTTATTTTATTGATTATTATTAATAATAATACTATTTATTTTTTATTTTATTATTATTATTATTATTATTATTAATAATAATAATACTATTTATTTTTTTATTATTAATATTATTTCTTCGTAGCCGGTGGACTTTGGCTGGAACCGGCACGCTGATAAGAAGTTCCAGTTCGTGGATCACTCCCTGGTGACCTGCATCCGGTCCAAGAAGGACAAGGATGCGCTGGAGTTCTTCAAGCTGCTGTCGCTCTGCCACACCGTGATGGTGGAGCAGAAAGAAGGTGGGGAGTAGGGCGGAGGAACGGGGGGGGCGAATACAAACAACCTTTCCGTCCTGACTCTAAGCGTGTGCCGGTCCCGCCCCCAGATGAGCTGCTGTACCAGGCGGCGTCTCCGGACGAGGGCGCTCTGGTGACGGCCGCCAGGAACTTTGGCTTTGTGTTCCTGACCCGCACGCAGGACACCATCACCATCAGCGAGCTGGACCAGGAGACCACCTACCACATGCTGGCGCTGCTCGACTTCAACTCCGACCGCAAGCGCATGTCCATCATCCGTGAGTGTCGGCGTCAGTTCACCCCACTCTCAAGTTTGCAAACGCCAGACTTGACCGAGACAGAGACTTGGCACGTCCTGCACGGACACCAGCAAGAGCAGCAGACTCACGAGGCGTCAGCTGACCGGACGCTCAAAGTGACCGGACGCTCAAAGTGACCGGACGCTCAAAGTGACCGGACTCGCTAATATTTTACAGTATATTTACAGACTTGCAAATTCACGACACACGACACAAACTCAGAAACCTGGCTTTACCAAATTAGCAATTGTACAACACAAAAATGATGAATCACGCAAATTTGTGTGTGGGTGTGTATATGTATAGTTGTGTGTGTGTGTGTGTGTGTGTGCGTGTGTGTATAGTGTGTATATGTATAATTGTGTGTGTGTGTGTGTGTGTGTGTGTGTGTGTGTGTGTGGATATATAGTTGTGTGTATAGTTGTATATAGATGGATATATTACAAGTAAAGCCTGTTAGTTGCTTTAGTATGACAACAACATGTCTCTGGTCCTCAGTGCGGTTCCCAGACGGTCGTATCCGTCTGTACTGCAAAGGAGCCGACACCGTGATCTATGAGCGTCTGTCGCCCCAGTCCAGAAACAAGGAGACGACGCAGAACTCCCTGGACGTAAGTTCACCTGCAGAGGGGAGGGTTCACCTGCAGAGGGGAGGGTTCACCTGCAGAGGGGAGGGTTCACCTGCAGAGGGGAGGGTTCACCTGCAGAGGGGAGGGTTCACCTGGAGAGAGCTCCCTGGACGTAAGTTCACGCAAACAGGAGGTAGAAGGCAACCTTGTCCTTCAGCTGCATTAAGGGATATGGGTAAAGGCATCTGCCTGCCTGTCTGTCTCCCTGGTGGTGTCGTTCTGCACACCCTGTGTATCCAGGTGTGAAGGGATGTGTTGGTGGTGGGGGAGGACACGCCCCATGTTCATGTCATGATCACGTTGTTTACCTGACTCAGTGACTCAGTTTTAAAACCAGTGACTTCCTGTCATGGCAGGTCCACCACTTATTACAAGAGGTGACAAAGGTTGTTGATTATGTTGTGTTGTCGTTGTGTTGTCGTTGTTGTGTTTATGTTGTCGTTGTTGTGGTTTTTGTGTTGTATTGTTGTTGTGTTATTTATGTTGTTATGTTGCTGTTGTGTTGTGTATGTTGTCGTTGTGTTTATGTTGTTGTTGTGTTATTTTTGTTGTTATTTATGTTGTTGTTGTGTTTATGTTGTCTGTGGTGGTTCTGTTGTTGTTGTGTTAATGTTGTTGTCATTTTGTGTTTATGTTGTGTTTATGTTGTTGTTGTGTCATTTATGTTTTCATTGTGTTATTTATGTTGTTGTGTTTATGTTTTCGTTGTCATTTATGTCTTTTGTGTTATTTATGTTGTCGTTGAGTTAATGTTGTGGTTGTGTTGTTTATGCTGTGGTTGTGTTGTTTATGTCGTTGTGTTTGTCGTTGTTGTGTTGTTTATGTTGTTGTGGTTGTGTTGTTGTCGTGTTGTTTATGTTGTTGTGGTTGTGTTGTTGTCGTGTTGTTTATGTTGTTGTGGTTGTGCAGGCGTTTGCCAACGAGACGCTGCGCACGCTGTGCCTGTGCTACCGCGACGTCCCCCAGGACGAGTGGGACGTCTGGGCCCGGAAGCACAAGGAGGCGGCGGTGGCCACCAGCAACCGAGACGAGGCGCTGGACCGCGTCTACGAGCAGATCGAGAACAACCTGATGGTGCGTTGTTCCCCACCTCTCCAGGCCGCGCTCCACCCGGAGAGTCGCAAAGACGCCGTCTACGCCGGGCGGCCGACTGAGACAGTCTGTTTACTTTGGCCATCAGAGGACGGCCCATTAGAGCTACTTTTTCATCCTTAAAATTCTAAAGAAAATTTGTTTCAAGAAAAATACAATTAACGTTTTGATATCGATGAACCTGACATAGCTATATCCTTGAATTTCTTTTTCTTTTGGAAAATTTAATGAAACTATCAAAAAGATGTGAACTGAAACAAACTACGATACCGCTTTCCCGCGGCACATGAAACCCGCTCACACCTGGCTTCTGTCTTCAGTGGGAAAGGCTGCCCTCTGCCACGTGGGCGCGTGAGTAGACGGGGATACCTGCGTGCCGCCCCCTCGCCGCCGAAAGTCCGGGATCGATGCGCAGAAAGCTGCCGGCTCTCCCAGTCGGGCGTTGCCGTGCACGCGTAGATACATACTCCGTGCTGCTTCTACTGTTTTCACTTTATTTCTTTCCCGAGACGCGCCTCCCCCCCGAGACACGCCCCCCCCCCCCCCCCCCCCCCCGAGACACACCCGCTTTCCGCTGCGTTCGTGACGTGGAATGTGACACCATTAAAAACCAAAAAAAAGCCTGCTCGTTCACTGGAAAGGGAATCTCCTGTTTTAAGCGTGTTGACCCACGTTTAAATAAATAAATAAACAAACAAACAAACAACCCCCTGCGTGACAAACAACAACACAGGCTCATGTCGGGGTCAAGCCTGTAACTAACAGCTCTTCCTGCTCGTAGCTGATCGGAGCCACGGCCATCGAGGACAAACTCCAGGACGGCGTTCCGGAGACCATCGCCAAACTGGCCAAGGCCGAGATCAAGATCTGGGTCCTGACGGGGGATAAGAAAGGTATTATGGTCTGGATCTGGCGCCTCCGGGGGCCCGCCCGCTCGCCGCGTGGAACGGATGATTCAGGGTGTTGTGGTCGTTTCAGAAACGGCCGAGAACATCGGCTACGCCTGCGAGCTGCTGACGGACAACATGCACATCCACTACGGGGAGGACGTCAAGTGAGTGACACGGCAGACGCCAAAGCAAACGCGGCACCGCCGGCTATAAAAAATGTTATAAAAAATGTTTTTATATCAATGTCATTCATCAGATCTTTTACTGATATCAAATGATGTGCAGTGTGTAGGACACGTGATTTTTATCAAATATATTGGGCTAAAAAAATAGATCATATTTTCGGTCTGTTTATCATAATATATTTCGTTAAGTTGTGTTTGTGTTTTAATACAATGAAATATTAAATCAAATAATCTGTTAATAATGATAGAATCCTATGTTTTTTATATATACGTTCATAGGCCTCTGACAGAGTATTTTTTTTAGCCCTGATTGCACTTTTTATTTGTAGATATATATTTTTAATGGTGCGTTGTGTGATACTGCGCTGGTTACTTTGATGACTAAATGAGGTTGAACTCTTACATGTTGCTTGACTCTTGATTCTGTTTATTGTCGACGCGTCACTGCCTTCCTGCGTCACTGCCTTCCTGCGTCACTGCCTTACTGCGTCACTGCGTCACTGCCTTCCTGCGTCACTGCGTCACTGCCTTCCTGCGTCACTGCGTCACTGCCTTCCTGCGTCACTGCCTTACTGCGTCACTGCCTTACTGCGTAACTGCCTTACTGCGTCACTGCCTTACTGCGTAACTGCCTTACTGCGTCACTGCCTTACTGCGTCACTGCCTTACTGCGTCACTGCCTTACTGCGTCACTGCCTTACTGCGTAACTGCGTAACTGCGTCACTGCCTAACTGCGTCACTGCCTTACTGCGTCACTGCCTTACTGCGTCACTGCCTTACTGCGTAACTGCGTAACTGCGTCACTGCCTAACTGCGTCACTGCCTTACTGCGTCACTGCCTTACTGCGTCACTGCCTTACTAGGAAGGACGCAGCGCGTCACTGCGTCACTGTCTTACTGCGTCACTGTCTTACTGCGTCACTGTCTAACTGCGTTACTGCGTCACTGCGTCACTGCCTTACTGCGTCACTGCCTTACTGCGTCACTGCCTTACTGCGTCACTGCCTTACTGCGTCACTGCGTCACTGCCTTACTGCGTCACTGCCTTACTGCCTTACTGCGTCACTGCCTTACTGCGTCACTGCGTCACTGCCTTACTGCGTCACTGCCTTCCTGCGTCACTGCCTTCCTGCGTCACTGCCTTCCTGCGTCACTGCCTCACTGCGTCACTGCGTCACTGCGTCACTGCCTTACTGCGTCACTGCCTTACTGCGTCACTGCCTTACTGCGTCACTGCCTTACTGCGTCACTGCGTCACTGCCTTACTGCGTCACTGCGTCACTGCGTCACTGCCTTACTGCGTCACTGCGTCACTGCCTTACTGCGTCACTGCGTCACTGCCTTCCTGCGTCACTGCCTTCCTGCGTCACTGCCTTCCTGCGTCACTGCCTCACTGCGTCACTGCCTTACTGCGTCACTGCCTTACTGCGTCACTGCCTTACTGCGTCACTGCCTTACTGCGTCACTGCCTAACTGCGTCACTGCCTTACTGCGTCACTGCCTTACTGCGTCACTGCCTTACTGCGTCACTGCCTTACTGCGTCACTGCCTTACTGCGTCACTGCCTAACTGCGTCACTGCCTTACTGCGTCACTGCCTTACTGCGTCACTGCCTTACTGCGTCACTGCCTTACTAGGAAGGACGCAGCGCGTCACTGCGTCACTGTCTTACTGCGTCACTGCGTCACTGCCTTACTGCGTCACTGTCTAACTGCGTTACTGCGTCACTGCGTCACTGCCTTCCTGCGTCACTGCCTTACTGCGTCACTGCCTTACTGCGTCACTGCCTTACTGCGTCACTGCGTCACTGCCTTACTGCGTCACTGCCTTACTGCCTTACTGCGTCACTGCCTTACTGCGTCACTGCGTCACTGCCTTACTGCGTCACTGCCTTCCTGCGTCACTGCCTTCCTGCGTCACTGCCTTCCTGCGTCACTGCCTCACTGCGTCACTGCGTCACTGCCTTACTGCGTCACTGCCTTACTGCGTCACTGCCTTACTGCGTCACTGCGTCACTGCCTTCCTGCGTCACTGCCTTCCTGCGTCACTGCCTTCCTGCGTCACTGCCTCACTGCGTCACTGCCTCACTGCGTCACTGCCTTACTGCGTCACTGCCTTACTGCGTCACTGCCTTACTGCGTCACTGCCTTACTGCGTCACTGCCTTACTGCGTCACTGCGTCACTGCCTTACTGCGTCACTGCGTCACTGCCTTACTGCGTCACTGCGTCACTGCCTTCCTGCGTCACTGCCTTCCTGCGTCACTGCCTTACTGCGTCACTGCCTTCCTGCGTCACTGCCTTCCTGCGTCACTGCCTTCCTGCGTCACTGCCTTCCTGCGTCACTGCCTTCCTGCGTCACTGCCCTACTGCGTCACTGCCTTCCTGCGTCACTGCCTTACTGCGTCACTGCCTTACTGCGTCACTGCCTTCCTGCGTCACTGCCTTACTGCGTCACTGCCTTCCTGCGTCACTGCCTTCCTGCGTCACTGCCTTCCTGCGTCACTGCCTTCCTGCGTCACTGCCTTCCTGCGTCACTGCCTTACTGCGTCACTGCCTTACTGCGTCACTGCCTTCCTGCGTCACTGCCTTCCTGCGTCACTGCCTTCCTGCGTCACTGCCTTACTGCGTCACTGCCTTCCTGCGTCACTGCCTTCCTGCGTCACTGCCTTACTGCGTCACTGCCTTACTGCGTCACTGCGTTACTGCGGTTGCCCTTGGTGACGGCGCACCCCCTGTCTGTGTCCAGTGAGAAGCTGCGGCTCCGCCAGGCCAACAGGAGGAACCAGCCACTGGCCAGCGGGCGGAGGAAGAAGGCGCAGGAGCAGTTCTTCCCCGAGCCCGGAAAGAACGCTCTGGTCATCACTGGAGGATGGCTGGTCAGTCCCAGCGAGCGTCTGAACGCCCCCCGGGGCCCGGCGCCGCTCTGAAGGGGGTTATTTAGCGGCCGCGCCCGTTTCCCCCTCCCTAATTAACGCCGGGTGTCGGCCCCCCGTCCGCTGGCGACGCCGCCTGCTCTCGGTCATGGCCACCGAGGGGCCGCCCGCATCTCGGCTCCGCCCGCCGTTCTAGTCTTCTAGCCCCCGATTGGTCGGGAATTTTGTGACCCCCGTTCCCTGATTGGTCAGAAGGTTTTGGAAGCCACGCTCCATGTCCCGTTGCTCGTTATTTATTTTTAGCTTTGGTTTTACCGGCTTTTTGTTTCTTTCTTTTAATCCTAAAAGATTATTGGGTATTGTTCATTGTTTATTACGTTTATTTTTTGTGTATTCATATTTGTTCACGGTTCATATTATAGTGACAATAATTTTTAATATAGATAATAGATCATTTTCAGATTTGTTGCATATTGCAATTAATTTGTTTTTTTTTTATTTGTATCACTTTATTATTATTATTGCCTCTACCTTAACCTTTCCATAGAGAGCCGTAGCTCCGGCCACAATTGGGGACTTCCCTCCCTGATTTGTCTTTTTAAAGTGTAGCTATGACGTTCCAGAAACTGACCCTGGTGCTATGTTGTTGTTGTTCTTCTGCTCAGAATGAGATTTTGTACGAGAAGAAGAAGAAGCGCCGCCGCCTCAAGCTGCGGCGGCTCGGGAAGAGGGCGGCGGCCGGCAGCCCCCAGGACGGACAGCCCATCGACGAATGGGAGAAGGAGATGCGACAGGTGGGCAGGGCATGGGCGTAGAAGGGGTTGGAGGGATGGATATAAAGATGCATAGATGATGGAGGGATTTCTGGCAGGTAAATACACGATGGATTGACAGACGTGGGGGTGGAGGGGTGCATAGGTATTTTGGGCTGGCAGGGTAAAAGCGGTGGCCCGGTGGGGAAGCCTCTGGTGCGTGGACGTCATGCCGCCTCTCGCTCCAGGTGGACTTTGTGGACATGGCGTGCGAGTGCGAGGCGGTGATCTGCTGCCGCGTGACGCCCAAGCAGAAGGCCAACGTGGTGAGTCTGGTGAAGAAGTACAAGAAGGCGGTGACGCTGTCCATCGGGGACGGAGCCAACGACGTCAACATGATCAAGAGTGAGTGACGGGGACGGGTTGTTTACCCTTTTTATTTACTTATTTATTTATTTATTTTAAAGGACGTAACGAACGTTTTGCGAAGTCGGTGAACGAGAACGTAAGGTCACGTCTGGTCTTTAGCCGACCGGGCGTCGCCGTGGGGGCAATGCACCCGGCCTCCACCGGGGGCGGCAGAGGAACAAATCTCCGGTTTCAAAAGCCTAAAAGCGGCGTCTGAGTTTTTTCCCGCGATGCAGTTTGCAAAGTTTTGTCTATTTTTTTTTTTATTTTTTTTTTTTATTTTTGTAGTTTTTACAAATTGAAAAGCCCCTGTGATGATGCACCTCTGACACCTTCGCCCGTTCTTATCCTCTGAGCCTTGAGAGCGTCTGCCCTGTCTCCCCCCAGCGGCGGACATCGGGGTGGGCATCTCGGGGCAGGAGGGCATGCAGGCCGTCATGTCAAGCGACTACGCCTTCGCCCAGTTCCGCTTCCTGCAGCGCCTCCTGCTGGTGCACGGGCGCTGGTCCTACATCCGCATGTGCAAGTTCCTGCGCTTCTTCTTCTACAAGAACTTCGCCTTCACGCTCGTCCACTTCTGGTACTCCTTCTTCAGCGGCTACTCCTCGCAGGTCAGTCGGTCTTTTTTGGCGACTGTCCTCCGTTGGCCGATAGCCGCGACCGCCGCTCGGTTGTTTCCGAGTGGCGACGCTGTCTGGTCATAGTGACCGTTATCGCGTCTAATGCACCATCTAGTGACGCTCCATAGGAACTACAACAGAAGAATTTAAAATAACAGGGTTTTTTTTAGTTGCCGAGTAGCTTTCAGGGTTATTTTGCGGTAATGGCCGACTCGCCGCCCGTGACGCCGCAATTGAAGCGTGACGTTCTTCCTTGTTTCCTCCAGGTGGCCTATGAGGACTGGTTCATCACCCTCTACAACGTGTGCTACAGCAGTTTGCCGGTGCTGCTCGTCGGCCTCCTGGACCAGGTACCGGCGCGCGCCGCGGCGCCCAAACGCCACGTTGCAGCGTGGTCATTCAGAGTGAACTTTTTTTTTATTTATCTCTCCCCGCAGGACGTGAACGACAAGCTGAGTCTGAAGTTCCCCAAGCTCTACCTCCCCGGCCAGCTGGGGGCGCTGTTCAATTACAGGAACTTCTTCATCAGCCTGTTCCACGGCATCTTCACCTCCCTCATCATCTTCTTCATCCCCTACGGAGCCTTCCTGCAGACCATGGGCCAGGACGGGGAGGCGCCATCCGACTACCAGTCCTTCGCTGTGGTCACCGCATCCTCCCTTATTATCACCGTCAACCTGCAGGTCAGGGTCTGCTATTTTAATAACGATGATGATGATAATAATGAGGATGATGATTATAATGACGACAATGACAACTGCAGGCAGCAGGACACAGGCTCCAGGGTAGTCGCGTTAATCAGTTTTCTGAGAAACACAGCGTCACTCCCTAACGAGCGGAATTACAATTTTACGAGTTCCCATGCAACGCAGTGTCAGTTCAAACCAATTTTTCAGAGTTGCCATTGAACGCAGCATCGGCTCCCTCTCCTCTGAACCCGGCGCGGCGACCACCACGCACCAATGGAGTCCCGAGCGCAGTGCGCCTCGCCCGAACCGCCAGAACCCCTCCCCGAGCCACACCCTGGACATATATGACAAATTGGACGATTCCTGCTCCAAATATAGATCTGAGTGGATCAAACTTGGAGCTCAAAATGTCTGAACTGCCCCAAATACAACTCGTGTCCGACACTTTCAGCCGGAGAAATGCCAAGAGAAAAAGAATAAGATTCCCCGAAACCCTAATAATGATGATCATGATACGGATGATCATAATGATAATGAATATGATAATAATATGAACAATTACAATGATGATAATTATAATAATGATGTTAATGATAATAGTCAGAATTAGAATGATTGTGATGATGATGATGAACTGAGTGAACGACAGGGAAATATGAATATGAAGACGAGGTTTGGAACTTAAAAACAGCGTGCTGTGGATACCGATGTGGGCTTTACACTGAATGCGACAAACGAGAGAGAAGCGCTCCCCAGAGGTGTCCGCCGTCGAGACAGGAAGTCGCCATTTCCGCAAGGTGTCGGGGGCGTCTCTCGTGTGGTTTCGGATCGCAAATAGAAAGGAGCCAGACCCCCTGTGGGTTTGTGGTCGTTTGTGGCGTTGGGTGTAAAGCCGCTGCAGGTAAACGTACAACACTGACCAATGTGCTGGACGCGGCGCTGACGCTCTCCTCCGCCAGATCTCCCTGGACACGTCCTACTGGACCTTCGTCAACTGCTTCGCGGTGCTCTGCAGCATCGCCATCTACTTCGGCATCATGTTCGACATCCACAGCGCCGGCATCCACGTCATCTTCCCCTCCATCTTCACCTTCACCGGTCAGTGCTCCGCCCATTCATCCGGTGTTCCTTTTGCCACCGCTTCATTTTAGTAAATAACTGAATTAAATGGAGAGTGTAGAGAATAATGGTAGAAGAAACATACATATTCATACATGTACATACTTTAATACATGTACATACTTTCATACATATACATACTCTGATACATGTACATACTTTGATACATGTACATACTTTCATACATGTACATACTTTCATACGTATACATCTTGATACATGTACATACTTTGATACATGTACATACTTTCATACATATACATACTTTCATACATGTACATACTTTCATACATGTACATACTTTCATACATATACATACTTTCATACATGTACACACTTTTATACATATACATACTTTCATACATATACATACTTTCATACATGTACACACTTTCATACATATACATACTTTCATACATGTACATACTTTCATACATATACATACTTTCATACATGTACACACTTTCATACATATATGCAGTGAAATGTCTTTGCAACGCACCCGGTGATGACACACAATATGTATTAGACTGAACACAGTACTGCTAACCTAATTCCTACCTAGCAACTACCTGAAACAAACTGATTCCTAAAATATAAAGCAGTAAGTGAATGGAATTATACGAATAAAATAAAAAGTACAATAACACTCAAAAAGATCATTTAAAGTGGGGGTACAAAATAGAAGGCAATGGAAACAAGTGTTGACTTATTGAATTTGTTATTATATTAATAAAGCCTCATCAGTCCCACAATTTCTCAGCCTTGAGCGTCCTCGTACCTGACGTCTGGAGGAGCGCAGGGAGCTGGGACTTGCTTCTTGCCTTTTTGGCGGGGGGGGGGGGGGGGGGGGGTGTTATGTCTTTTTGCGTCTCGGCTTTCATTTATTTATTTAAGTCACTCGAGCCGCGCACGCCTCGTTCGCGTCGCTCTAGTAAAGTGTGACTGGTAGTGCTGAGTTGTGGTGTGACCGTGGCCCCTGCAGGCGCCGCCTCCAACGCCCTGCGCCAGCCCTACCTGTGGCTCACCATCATCCTGACGGTGGGCGTCAGCCTCCTGCCCGTCATCTGCATCCAGTTCCTGCACAAGACCATCTGGCCGTCCGTGGGGGACAAGGTATGTGTGTGTGTGTGTGTGTGTGTGTGTGTGTGTGTGTGTGTGTGTGTGTGTGTGTGTGTGTGTGTGTGTGTGTGTGTGTGTGTGTGTGTGTGTGTGTGTGTGTTGACATAGCTCTCCCTCGTCTCCCCTCCAGGTGCAGAGGAACAGGAAGAAGTACGAGCTGGAGGAGGAGGAGAGGAAGCGGCCGGCGACGGCGGCGTTCCGCCGCGGCGGGCGCTCGCGCCGCTCAGCGTACGCCTTCTCGCACTCGCGCGGCTACGCCGACCTCATCGCGTCCGGGCGCAGCATCCGCCGGCGGCCGACGGTGGCAGCGGGCCGCGGCGGGCCGCGGCACGACGGCATCCGGGAGGCCGAGAACATCTGAGAGCGCAGGCGGCGGCGGGGACGAGCGCGCGTGGCCGTGGCTCGAGCGGGGACGTCACCTCCGAAAAGAGGGCGTGGCCGTCAGCGGCAAGGACCTTGAAACCGCGTCACTTTGTTCTAACTCTGGTTAAAAACCCCGAAAAGGGCTGATCTGACTGGTGGTGCAGGAGCTGCTTCAGCAACGTTATTTTTCGAGGTTTTTTTGGAAAGTGTCGCTGGGAGGACGTGGAAAGGAAACTCTGCTTTTTTATTTCTTTTATCCTTGGGACCGAATCCGATGGCGAGGATGTTTTTAAATTGATCCAGAATCTTTTATTATTTCTTGTTTAAATATTTAGTGTTTTTTTTATTTTGGGATATTTGTTTTTGTTTACTTTTGTCTTCATTGTCTGGTGGGAGGAAAATGGCAAAATATAAATGAAATAAAATAAATACTGGATGAATTAAAAAGTTTCTGATCACTCTGATCGATCCTTTAGGTTTGGAAAAAAAACAAAAAAACCAACAGATGTTTTCCTTTTAGGAACAGGGTTTAGACGGCGGTCGCCAGGTAGATTAAAGTGCCTGACGAGGCGGAACGACCCATTTTCCTCTTGATCTTTGTCTTTTAATCTCCTCCGCTCCCAAAACCCTCCCCTCCGCGCTCCTTCTCCGAAAAAGTGAAAAACTTTTTTTGTTTTTTTTTCCCCACGTTATTAACGGGTTTTAAGTCAGTGTCTGGATGCGACACCGTGTCATTCTACTCAGGATTTATGCTGGTTTTTCTGCTTTTGTTTAACGGCTGGGTTGGGCTCCCCCTGGTGGCGGCTGCATCTCGCGCATCGACACCTTTTGTTCTTTTCCGTCGCGTTCAAGGAATTTGAGGCTTTCCCTCCGTGCCTCCCTCAGCTCCGCTATTGAAGTCAACGTCACGTTCTCTTTGTTTTTTAAATTTTATTATATATATTTTTTTCTTCCCTGGTCGACTTCATCCTGCGTGCTGCTGCGGCGGCTGTGAAATTGTGCCTCAAATGTTTTTAATACGAGCTACGGCATCATAAAATGTTTAATTTAATATTTTCCGCCCATCTGACCGACTGGGCGTGGCTGCGGTGGTGGTGGTGGTGGTGGTGGTGGGGATTGATGCGGGTGTTCACTGGTTGTTCCAGCCTTCCCAATGATACCTCTTCTTTAAATGCTGGAACTTAATATTTTTCTATATTTACCTCAGTTCGGATCTATTTTTCTATTGTTCCTATGGTGCTGCGGTCTGACTTTATAAATATGTTCATACATTTATATATCTACAATATCTTTATTAAAGGAGTCCTTTTTTTTTTTTTTTTTTTTTTTTTTAAACCGTTTCCCTTCTATATTTGGGTTTGACTTTCTTCCATCGGGGCATTGGGACAAACTCAAACTGTTTTCTGCATCCTACACCCATTTGCAGCAGCCCCAGAAGCCTTGGTTGTTGTTGTTGTTTTTTTTGGAACCCCGGTCAGTGTCTCTGCTGCTGCCGCTCTGCGCTGACCACAGTGTTTTAAACATTGAGAACCTGAAGCCGGACAGGGTGGTGGTGGTGGTGGTTGTTTTTCAACCATCTGAGATACTTTGTGTGAATTGTATTGGAAAAGGAGGTCCAGCGCCTGTGCCTCGGTTTTTATTTTTCCTGCAGTTTTTTTTTGCTTTTTTATTTTTTTTATAATATTTAAGAAGGGAGCCTCATGGAAGCAGCAATAACTATAAATATACTTTTGTGTGTCGATGATTTTAATGATGTTTCTCAGTCCAGGATGTGGTTTCGGTCTGTGTGTCCTGGAAACGCTGCACGGCGGCGGGGGGCTTCCTCTCCGCGTGCTGTGCATGTATTTGTAAAGTACGAATGTATCGTGTCATGAGAATAAAGCAGCAAAATGTGGAGAAGACGTCACGCGGTGTGTTGTTCGTATCCCCGCGAGTGAAACTAATCTCCCCTGCGCCGCCCGGTTACCTGGAGGCACCTGGACGGAGGGCCTGGTCAACGTGTCAGGGCGTGTCCACGGCAGGATCCAGTCGTGTGTGTGTGTGTGTGTGTGTGTGTGTGTGTGTGTGTGTGTGTGTGTGTGTGTGTGTGTGTGTGTGTGTGTGTGTGTGTGTGTGTGTGTGTGTGTGTGTGTGTGTGTGTGTGTGTGTGTGTGTGTGTGTGTGTGTGTGTGTGTGTGTGTGTGTGTGTGTGTGCGTGCGTGCGCGCCCTCCCTGCCGGAGTCGCCACTAGCAACGTCCCATCGAGATGCCTCACGAAAAATCAGCCAATCACTGATGGGGATTGGATAAACCCGGAAGTCAACAGCCAATCGCTGCCCCCGCCGTGACTCGAGGGGCGTGGTTAGTCCCGCTCCGCCGCTGGAAGGCTGACGTCAGGCAGGGACGAGAGGTTCGACTCCCTTTTGGAGAGTCGGTCCTTGATGAGTCACTCACAAAAAAAGGAGTCGGTCGGTGGAAGAGGAAGAGGAACAGGAAGAGGAACAGGAAGAGGAAGAGGAACAGGAAGAGGAACAGGAAGAGGAGGATCTTACAACCAAATCGAACCTTCCGTCGCGAGGGGCGTGGCTTGGTGCCGGAAGCTGATGCAAACGGTCTCGTGTCCGCGCTTCGACCCACACGGACTCGCACCGACCCGCGTCCTCCTCCACAAGCCGCACAGGAAGCCCCGCTCGCCGGAGGAACCGGGAACAACATGTCGGAGGGGATGGCTAAAGACGCGGCGGAGCTCTCCGTGGGTAAGATCCGTGCCGTGGCTTAGCTTAGCCCGCTGTGGGTTAACGCGGTTAGCTTTAGCTTAGCTTCACGGGCGTCGCAGTGTATTGCATCAGTCCGGGCTGTTCGTTAGCGCGCCTGTCAATATTATTATTATTATTATTATTATTATTATTATTATTATAATTCTATTCAATTCAAAAATAGTCCAGAGCAGCACTTCCCTAATGTATTCAAACAATACGGGTTTCATGTAAGTTTTATGTCAAATAATAAAGCATCCCTCAAACTCATTTCCTCCACATGTCCGTGTATATAGGGGTGTACTGTATATGTATGAACCAACGTGTATATACAAGTACCTGTATACGTGTGTGTACGTGTGTGTACTCTTCTTCTATACATCATTTCATTTACAGATGAATTATATTACCTATTATATTAACTAGCAACATAATATAATCACCTAGACTGTCTCCTAGCTTGTCTCCTTGACTGTCTCCTAGCTCCTTGACTGTCTCCAGCTCATTGACTGTCTCCTAGCTCCTTGACTGTCTCCTAGCTCCTAGACTGTCTCCTTGCTTGTCTCCTTGACTGTCTCCAGCTCCTAGACTGTCTCCTAGCTCCTAGACTGTCTCCTAGCTTGTCTCCTTGACTGTCTCCTAGCTTGTCTCCTTGACTGTCTCCTAGCTTGTCTCCTTGACTGTCTCCTAGCTCCTTGACTGTCTCCTAGCTCCTTGACTGTCTCCTAGCTCCTAGACTGTCTCCTGCTCCTAGACTGTCTCCTAGCTCCTAGACTGTCTCCTAGCTCCTAGACTGTCTCCTAACTCCTAGACTGTCTCCTAGCTCCTTCACCGTCTCCTAGCTCCTTGACCGTCTCCTAGCTCCTTCACAGTCTCCTAGCTCCTTGACTGTCTCCTAGCTCCTTGACTGTCTCCTAGCTTGTCTCCTTGACTGTCTCCTAGCTCCTAGACTGTCTCCTAGCTTGTCTCCTTGACTGTCTCCTAGCTCCTAGACTGTCTCCAGCTCCTAGACTGTCTCCAGCTCCTTGACTGTCTCCTAGCTCCTAGACTGTCTCCTAGCTCCTTGACTGTCTCCTAGCTCCTTGACTGTCTCCTAGCTCCTAGACTGTCTCCTAGCTCCTTCACCGTCTCCTAGCTCCTTCACCGTCTCCTAGCTCCTTCACCGTCTCCTTCACCGTCTCCTAGCTCCTTCACCGTCTCCTAGCTCCTTGACTGTCTCCTAGCTCCTTGACTGTCTCCTAGCTTGTCTCCTTGACTGTCTCCAGCTCCTAGACTGTCTCCTAGCTTGTCTGCTTGACTGTCTCCTAGCTCCTAGACTGTCTCCTAGCTTGTCTCCTTGACTGTCTCCTAGCTCCTTGACTGTCTCCTAGCTCCTTGACTGTCTCCGAGCTTGTCTCCTTGACTGTCTCCAGCTCCTAGACTGTCTCCTAGCTTGTCTGCTTGACTGTCTCCTAGCTCCTAGACTGTCTCCTAGCTTGTCTGCTTGACTGTCTCCTAGCTCCTAGACTGTCTCCTAGCTTGTCTCCTTGACTGTCTCCTAGCTCCTTGACTGTCTCCTGGCTCAATGGTTCTCAACCTCATCCACGCCGGGATCCTCAGTTTGATCCATTTGATCATCTTCCGTCGGTGGATCCGATCTGATCAATTTTCTTATTGATTAGATCTGATCCAGTGGAGCCAGGACCCGAGCGGTGGTAACTGGACGTTCTCTAACGTCTTGGTAATGGGCCCCTGGAGGACCCCCGGGGGATCCCTGGTGGAGGTGATGGTAAAACTTTCCTCCTCCTCTTTTCCAGGAGAGCTCTACGTGTCGGACAAACACGGCAGCGACCAGGATGGAGACGGAACGGAGGGGAAGCCTTTCAAGACCCCCCTGAAGGTGCGTGGACGTCCCAGCCCGAGTCCAAAGCAACAGTCGCAACTCAGCCGGAGCTGTCCTCTACGCCTCTCAAAGCAGTGGGCATGTCGGCGCTTTTTGAGCGGCCGTTTCTAGGGAAACAGCGTTAAGTCTGAGTCACACACTGAATCACTTTATTCCACCAGGTGCATTGACAAAAATGGAGAGGATTGGTGCTTTTCTACAGATTATAAGTATATAGAAAAAAGCTTTATTTATTAAAAAACATTTTTATTTACTTTTATTTATTAATTATAATAATAATTATAATATAGTCAAATAAGATTTCTTGATAGAAAGTAAAGTAAAAATCATTTTTTGCTTTGATATGATCTTGTTGTAATGGTACAAGATTCAAGAGGTTTATTCGTCCTATACATATACATACATACTTTCATATATATGCAGTTAAATGTCAAGTACAGTGCTTTGAGTTCTGAGTAAAGTTCTTTATAAATAAAATGCACTATTATTATTATTAATAATAAAAAAATAGCCCAAGTTTGAGGGGAAAAAAATATATGTTGTTTATTATTATTATTATTATTATTATTATGATGGAGTTTTGCAGGGATATTATCGACGTATTATTGTTCTGGTTGTGCCCGTTGGGGTGTTTCCTGTTTGGGCTCCGTGCAACGCTGTTAACAGGGCCCCGCCCGAGAGAAATCAAAAGGAAAAGTGCTCTGATTTGTGAGGCCAGGCCTGTTTTTGTTTCAGTCTTTTCCCCAAAAAGTTCAAGTTGAAGTCATTGAGATTATTTGTCACATACATACACATACGGTCGTACATATATGCAGTGAAATGTCATGACACCCGGTGATTACGCACAAGCTCTATAAGCTTGAAAAATACTCGAATGTGCGTAATCGACACGCAGTGCTCGCGCAGGCAAAGGTGTCTTCCTCCCTTTGCGGGTGATGCCGTGATGATCCTGATAATAACGTTCTTCCTCATTCCTCAGGCGCTGTTGACGGCTGGAAAGGAGCCGTTTCCCACCGTCTACGTGGACTCGCAGAAGGAGGGCGAGGTAGCACACACCACTGACTGACAGCCCTTTAAATTCAATTTGCTTCGGACCGGAGTTGGGTGGATTTCCGGTCTTGCCGGTGCGGTCCCGTGTTTGAGCCCAAACCCGTTTTTATTTTTTTGTGAACCCGCTGAACCGGCATTTGTCATTGTGAGACGTTCTGGCAAATGACAAAGTAGCCGACATCAGCAGTCTGTGCCCACGGTGTCACGGCACTAAATCCAACTTGGATTGAATTATTAATATCAGCATGAGAATATGATTAACATATCATGTTTGTTTATAAACGGACTATGGAGCCACTCGTGTCTGACAGGACGTGTGCAATCTTAATTCATATTAATGACATGATGATATTAATATCAATGACATGATGATATTAATATTAATGTGCGATAACATTGTTGTCATGATAATATCATTTGAGAATGTTGGACAAATGGATCCTTCCATCCCTGGAAGGAAATGACTGTCAGTGTCAGAATAGGCAATAATGATAATAATAATAATAATAAAGTAATAAGAATTAAAAAAAATCAAAATTGCAATAAATGGGCAACATATAATAAACCTAAATCTTAACTAAAAGATTGGAAAAAATGGTAATATACAGTCGATGTAAAGATCAAAATAAAGCTAACAATAAAAGTTAATTTTACTGTGAAATTGTTTGCGTTTGATGAAAACACTTGTGTGGCTGAAGCTTTTCTTTTTTTATTGAAGCACGTCCCATGAAGTGGTGATTGTGAGATTGGTGTTGATGTGTTATTCTCAAGACTCAAGGCTGCGCGTGTGTCTCCCCCAGCGCTGGGCGGTGATTTCTAAAACGCAGATGAAGAACACCAGGAAAGCCTGGAACCGGGAACAGATGAAGAGCAGCGCCAAAGACAAGAAAGAGGTGAGTGGAGGAGGAGGAGGCAGGTGACTCAACCTGACCTTCTGTTCGTATGGAATGAAAGAGCAACAAACACATGACCCTGGGTGTAGAGGATAGTACACTGGCAGGGACCCAACCGACCATCGGAGCGCCCACTCGTGGTCGTCGGAGTGCATGTGTCTGTATTTCGCATCCCATAATATGTGGTTGAAAGTGGGAGAGCTGGGTCTCCTCCAGACAGACACAGGCGTTTGCTCGGATGGACATTTACAATTTTCCTACAGGGAGTTTAAAACATGCCGTGGGGGGTTAAAAACACAATCAGTGAATATGAAACTGGATTAGTGGATGTGGTGACGCCCAACGCTTTTATTTTTTATTATCTACGCAATTTATTTGCTTAGTAGTTGTGCAGTTCCAGCAAAAACGGCGACTTCCTGTCGTCGCGTGGCTCCAGGTGGGCGTGGCCGATGACAGAGGGGGGGGGGGGGGGGTTGTTGAGAGACGCTTTATTCATCCCCGGAGGGAAACTGTAGCGTCATAGCAGCTCACAGGAAAAATAGGCGATAATGATAATACTTTTACTATTAATAATAAGGCAATAGCAGCAAAATGGAGAAAAAATAATGGAAATACACAATAAACCTCAAGTGAAACATTTTTAAAATATACAATATACCTAACCATCAACACTTAAGTAAAACTAAATATGGAATATACAGTAAGTTTGTTGATAAACAATATATAAACCTTAAAGTTACTAAAGCAGTAAAAATGACCCTAAAAAATAAATGCTGTTCTTCTTGTGCATTAGAAATGAATGAGTCAGTCATTGTCGTTTGTCGGATTTAGTGTAAAACCGAGTGAACGGGCTGTCCTTCATGTCAAAACAAGCTACGCCTTTGTTCCGCCGCCTGCGCTTGGAGTCGCGGTGCCAAAATAGTTGACGGAGCAAAAAGCAGTTAGTGAAGAGAAACCAGGACCATTTGTTTTTCCCCAACCTTGACCTTGAATACAATTATGCACTTTTATAGGGACCTTAAAAAAAAAAAAAAAAAAAACTATTGTGTGTGGCTTAAAGTCAAAATAAAAATTGTAAATGAAAAATGGAATTGAGAGAACTGTCCTTTCAACACACTATTCCAGATCCATCTCAGGTCAGGTCTTGTTGAATTCTAAGGGTTTTAAAGGGGGCGGGGCTTTGGCTTCCACATTTGACCAAACCAAGTCCCATGGCGTGCGGGTCTTCACAGCGGCGTCGAGGTGTGTTTACGCTGTAAATGTAGCTCCACCTTGAAAGCGTCTTCTCTCGTGCCGTCCACAGACGGAGGACACGGAGAGGAGGGAGAAGAACCTGGAGGAGGCCAAGAAGATCACCATCGAGAAGGACCCCGCCCTCCCAGAGCCCACTACGGTCTGTCCGCCCACAGCCATGTTGAAGTACTCCACAGCCATGTTGAGATACTCCACAGCCATGTTGAGATACTCCACAACGCCGCGTGTGTGGTGAATCCCCCTGATATGTTGACATGTGTTTCCGTGACGACCGGATTTCTCTGCCGGAAAATATAGTAAACGCTTGGCCGAAAGCTGCGGCTCACCTGTAGGCAATTGCCGGTTGTTTTGACGTGTCTGGTGTTCATTTGGCTCCCCGGACTGTGGGGGCCAAATGAAATAATAGCAAATAAATAATAACAAAAATCAAAACCGATTAATCGCACGGCAATACTTGGCGACAGCGCGAGTGACGGTGTCCCAGGCAGGAGGTTAGGGTGGTTTGAGCGGTCGCTCACGGCGTTCCTCTGCCCGTCCCCAGGCCAAGATCCACCTCCTGGAGCCTCTGAGGGAGCGGAGGGTGACGGTGCTGGGCTGGGTCCACCGCCTCCGCCGACAGGGTCCGTCCTCCCTCAGTTCTTCCCTCCAGTAGAAAGCACAATGCAACAAACACAACCTGTCTGTCTGTTTGTCTGTCTGTCTGCACATCCCTGATGTGCAATTTTTTGGAATATGTGCAATACGCTTCATTACGCTGATTTCTATTTATGTTGTTTCTACCGAGGTATATATTTTTCTCACTGTTATATTGTTTGTGATGCTCACATTGATTCTTACTTGAGTGACTGCGACTCTTTATTTTCACTTTTTGCTGCTGTAACTGTGCACGTTCTCCCGTTGTGCGACTAATAAAGCTTTATCTTAACTTATCTTGTTTGTTTGTTTTAGGGAAGAACCTGCTCTTCATTGTGCTGAGGGATGGCACTGGCTTCCTCCAGTGTGTTCTCACTGATAAACTGGTAAATATGACCTGATCATTGGGATACTTTATTCGTTCCCGGTGGGAAATCCAAGAAGCAGCGATTCTCAAAGTCCCAACTGCAAAACAGTAGTTGATGGAGAAAGTTGGTCGTGTACAATAAACCTAACAAAACAATAAAGCTCTGGATCAAAGACATGAATCATGTCTGTGTTACTCGAGGTGTTAAAGTACATCTATTCATTTCAGCTTGTTGTGAATTTCAAAGTATGAAATGATTGAGTTGAGCTTGGTTATTTACACTTGTATTCCTGGAGAGTGTGGTTAGACGCCTCATTGTCTATATTTAATGAAATTACTATTTTTTTGTTATTATTTCTATGTATTCATTGTATCATTTACCATTTGTTATCATTGGTATTATTTCAGTATATATTATAGCAACATTTCACCTCATCTCTTGAATGTGCGTCTTCATTTTTAACGGTTAATGCAACAAAACGAACGATTGTAATTATGAGATCATGTGAAAGTTTGGGCTTTTCACCGTTGGTTGTGTTGTTGCGTTCCCAGTGCCAGTGCTACAACGCCATGGTCCTCTCCACGGAGAGCACGGTGGCGCTGTACGGAACGGTCAAGCCCGTACCAGAGGGGAAGCAGGTGAGCGTCTCCGTGGCAACCCTCACCTGGCTCTTATGGTCTGGTGGCTGGGTGCCGCATGGGAAAATGTGATTTCTTAACTAGAAGTTGTGATTTTAAAAGGTTGTGTGGTGGCGTAAAGACATGCGACAGTCCTGAGTGGAATACTAGCGTTCTGTATAGTACACCAGCGAGTGTGTACGGTTACAGAAGCGGTCTGGTCTCCTACCACCAGATCAACATTTTGTCAGGGATGATGTGCAGCCACTTGGCTCTGGAGGTGGTCGTCATAATGTATATTACCCTGCTTATTACAAGGCCAGTTATGAAATAAAATAATACATTGTGACGGGATATTGATCTGAAAGTATTTTTATTTGATTCAACGCGTATGTCGTTTCATAACTAGTTTGTCTAGTTGAAGAAAAATAGTTCCAACGCCGTCGAAAACACTGCAACAACGCAGTAAAGTATTCAGCTACAAAAATGAAGAAAAAAAAAAAGATTTACTGTTGTTCATGTGAAACCGGACGTTTGCACATTGAGCTCTTCAGGTCTTCCGTTGTAGATCCTGTGGAACGCCACAAGATGGCACGAGCATTATCATGTGGTCGGTGTGAAACCCGGTAACCAGCGCACGATCCTTATGGACAGATTGTCGTCCATTGCTCTGGAATAACTGACCTCCAACGGTTGCCTCAATCGACCCATCGGAATCAAGTTTTCCGTGGTGGATTGGGTCTTCAATTTGGCTGCGTTTCCTTCCCTCTGCCACCAGGCGCCGGGCGGCCACGAGCTGCACTGTGACTTCTGGGAGCTGATCGGCCTGGCGCCGGCGGGCGGGGCCGACAACCTGCTGAACGAGGAGTCGGACGTGGACGTGCAGCTCAACAACCGGCACATGATGATCCGAGGGGAGAACGTCTCCAAGGTCCTGAGGGTCCGCTCCACGGTCACCCAGTGCTTCAGGGACCACTTGTTCAGCCGGGGATACTGCGAGGTAGGTGGACTAGGACGTAGGTGGTTGGACTAGGACGTAGTTCGTCGGGCTAGGACGTAGGTCGTCGGGCTAGGATGTCGGTAGGTGGATTACGACGTAGCTCGTCGAACTATGACGTAGCTCGTCGAACTAGGACGTAGGTGGACTTGGACATAGGTAGGTGGGCTAGAACGTATGTAGGTGGGCTAGGACGTAGGTGGGTGGGCTAGGACGTAGGACCGGGAGGAGGGCGGTAGGACCGGGGAGGTACTCTGGGCTCACGGTTGATACAGTCACCATATCTTCAACAAAGGCCCTCTCCCCCTCCCTCCCCCGCCCCAGGTCACCCCTCCCACCTTGGTGCAGACCCAGGTGGAGGGCGGCTCCACCCTGTTCAACTTCAACTACTTCGGGGAGCAGGCCTACCTGACCCAGTCGTCCCAGCTCTACCTGGAGACCTGCATCCCAGCGCTGGGGGACACCTTCTCCATCTCCCAGTCCTACCGGGCTGAGCAGTCCAGAACCAGGAGACACCTGTCTGAGTACGAAGCTCCCGTTGGATGCGGATAGACCTACACGTCTGTCTGTCTGTCTGTCTCTGCATACGTATATACCGTATGTATCTACCGCGTCTCTCTGTGGTACACAGGTACACTCACATCGAGGCGGAGTGTCCCTTCATAACGTTTGAGGAGCTGCTGAGCCGCCTGGAGGAGCTGGTGTGTGACGTGGTGGACCGGGTGCTGCGCTCCCCTGCCGCTGAGCTGCTCTACCACATCAACCCTGTACGGGCACGCCGCCGCCACCGCCCCTCACCAGGACATTTACATTTTGTCATTTATCAGGCGCTTTTATACAAAGCGACTTACAAGGGAGAATAACATTCAAGCTACATTGCGACAGGGACATTAGAGCAACAATAAATACTGCTAGGTAGTGCTAAGTAAGGACGCTCTCTTACGGCCGAGAGCCCACCCTCCTTAACCCATCATTAACCGCTATCCCGCAATATTAAAATATTAGGTCACTGTCCCCTGAATAATAATAATAATAATAATAATAAATGACGGCCTTATTTTATCAGACTTTGGACAAATTATGACGAAAAATAAGATGAATCACGACTATTTTTAAATGCACAGCTGGAGCCGTGAGGCTGCTGCCCCGTTCCTCCAAATGAAACAGCTGCAAACTGTAAAATTAAGTTAACACACACATATAAAAAAAAAAAAATTCTGTGTGGCCGTGATATTTTATTCGCGGGTTATGATCTCAGCCCCGCGCTGACGTGCCGTGGTCGCCCCCATGAAAGACGTTGATTTTAAGTCGTTTTTCTTTTGCCGTGCAACAAACTTTTTTATTATTATTTATTTTATTTTTTTGAATGATTATTGCTTCTTTTTGGTTGAGCCGACGGTGTTAACCGCTGTGAATGATCATTGTCGCTTTATTATCAACTTCCCTCAAGGTAACGTGTGATGAGCAGGGTAATGGGCGACCAGACGGTCATCAACGCCAAACAACCTCCGTGGCAGTGATACCAGACCTGGTCGCCCTGGCGGGGGTTGTTGTGCGGGAATGACCGGACGTTGCCTCGTCTCAATTACAAACAGGGTTGTTGTTGTTGTTGTTATTTTTGCGCTTTTGACAAGAGTACGTTTGCTGTACCTTGGGTGTGATTTTCAGGACTTCAAGCCTCCCAAGAGACCCTTCAAGAGGATGAACTACACTGAAGCCATCGACTGGCTCAAGGAGCACGACATCAAGAAGGACGACGGCACCTACTACCAGTTTGGAGAGGTCTGTCTGTCTGTCTGTCTGTCTCTGTGTGTGTGTGTGTGTGTGTGTGTGTGTGTGTGTGTGTGTGTGTGTGTGTGTGTGTGTGTGTGTGTGTGTGTGTGTGTGTTTTAAAGATGACGTGTCGGTACCATTTATTTGACACCGCGCGGCTACAGAAAGTAGCTGCAAACCACAAAAGGCACGGCAGCAGAAGCTGAGCAGCATCCAGTGCACTGCAGCCGGGTTCTCCGCCCGGTGGTGCGAACGCGCGGCACCGCCGGCTGAGGCTGACGTGGGTATGTTGTCCGGCTGCCGTGGTTGATGAGCGACAGCTGTGTATCACGCGGGGTCTCATAGTATGAAAACGCTGGATGGAGGTCACGGTTCAGCTTAACCATTTTACGGGCATAACAATGGTATTTTGTGGAAAAGTTCGTTCCGGTGCAGAAATGTCATATTTAAATGTGTTTGTAGCTATGGCGGTGTCTACTTTAAACTGAAAATGGCTTGCGTGACTTTCAAACAGTGAAGTATTGAGATCTATAATACAAGTGATATCACAATTGTCAATCGATTCATGAATTCAAATGATGGAATTGAACATAATTGAATGATTCAACCCTTGAAATAAATGCAATATTACACATCTCTTGTAAATGAAAGAGAAAGTACCAGACACACCATAACAGAACTGTAATCTTTGTTTGTTTATTTTATGACGGGACGTGTTTCGAGGGGTTTTGGATCTCTGATGTTGTAATGTGACCTCTGCTTAACCTTGGATCATGAAGGGTTAATAACCGCTTCGGGGTCACGTGTGCTGAACAACACTTTGGCTTCGTGCACCTTTGCAAACCTCTTACTTCCTGTTTCCTTCAACCTCATCACTGATACTGGTGTCAAGGTCAGGAGGTTCAGTACTCCACCCTCACCTCTAGGTGGAGCCCCAGGCGGCGCTGTACTGGATGCTGTGTGTGTGTGTGTGTGTGTGTGTGTGTGTGTGTGTGTGTGTGTGTGTGTGTGTGTGTGTGTGTGTGTGTGTGTGTGTGTGTGTGTGTGTGTGTGTGTGTGTGTGTGTGTGTGTGTGGACACACAATGAAAACCAATAAAGCTTAAAATGAACCTAAAAATAAAACGAATGAATTGATCAACACAAAATGAGACGTTGTCAATATGTAATAAACCTAAAGAACAAACAATGTAATGAAATGTTGGGAGTCTAATGAAAGATGCAGATGTTGAAATATAAGCTGTATATGTGAAGATAACCTTCAAATAGAAAAATGTTCACACTGGTGTGTTACACATATATACTCCCCTCCCTCTCTCCTGTCTCACCCCGCCTGTCTCGCCCCCCCAGGACATCCCCGAGGCCCCGGAGCGTCTGATGACGGACGCCATCGATGAGACCATCCTGCTCTGCCGCTTCCCCGCGGAGATCAAGTCCTTCTACATGCAGCGCTGCCCCGACGACCGCCGGCTCACCGAATCCGTAGGCCCCTGACCGCCTGTCTGTTCCGCTGCCTGTCTGTCCCACCGACACGTCTCGCCGCCTGTCCTCACTCTGCCTGTCTTCCCGCCCCGTTTCAGGTGGACGTCCTGATGCCCAACGTGGGGGAGATCGTGGGCGGCTCCATGCGTATCTGGGACGCTGAGGAGCTTCTGGAGGGATACAAGAGGGAGGGCATCGACCCCACGCCCTACTACTGGTACACCGACCAGGTAGGAAGTACACATGATACTGGCAGTACTACTGGTACACCGACCAGGTAGGAAGTACACATGATACTGGCAGTACTACTGGTACACCGACCAGGTAGGAAGTACACATGATACTGGCAGTACTACTGGTACACCGACCAGGTAGGAAGTACACATGATACTGGCAGTACTACTGGTACACCCACCAGGTAGGAAGTACACATGGTACTGGCAGTACTACTGGTACACCCACCAGGTAGGAAGTACACATGGTACTGGCAGTACTACTGGTACACCCACCGGGTAGGAAGTACACATGGTACTGGCAGTACTACTGGTTGTATACAGGTTAGGGTTGGTTATGGATATGGGTATCCAGGTGTTGACGGTAACCGTGGCGACGTGTGTGTTTCCTTGCAGAGGAGGTTTGGCTCCTGCCCCCACGGGGGGTACGGCCTGGGGCTGGAGCGCTTCCTCACCTGGCTGCTCAACAGACACCACATCAGAGACGTGTGTCTGTACCCACGCTTCATCCAGCGCTGCAGACCCTGAGTGCACACACACACACACACACTCTATTAGTTCATACACTGATGCTGTAATTACACCTATACACACACTGACAAGAGAAACACACAACTGTAGAACACACTCATACACACAAATTGAAACATACGCTGACTGACACACACACACACACACACACCGCAGGAAATGAAAGATTAAAAATGTTCATCCATTCATCAAATCGTGTGGAAGTACACATTATGAACAACACACACACACTCTGTCCTGAAACACACACACTCCTCCACCAGTCCAACCTTCTGTCTTTATACTGGAACCAGCCCAGCTCCCAGTTCTCTGCTGGTTTTTCTGTCAAAACACAAATAGTAAACGATAACGAAAATAGCAAGAAATGAAGAAGTGATTTCCAGCGCGTTGGCGTTTTGAAAGGCGTGGGTGAAACCACGTCAGCGAGCAGCGGTTCACACCATCGGGCTCTGACAACGATGTTTTGTTCGCTGTTTGTTTTGTTTTTGTTTTGTCATCGCCTTGAGTCTCCGGCCCCTCGGCCCCCGACGCCAATACCCTCAAAGTGAAGCGAGGCGGCTTGCTGTGGAACCGGCGTCGGCCATTTTGAGCCTGGCTTTGCTCCTCCGCGTCGAGTCCAAATGGCGTCGCCCAGCTACATCAGCTGTTCTGCCGGTGCCTCCGGGTGTCAGGCTGTGTCTTTGTGACTGCGCCCCCGGCGTGGAACGGACCAGGTGGGATGAAGAGGGGGCGCAGAGCTGCTCGGGGCGCCTCCTCGCCGACCTCCTCCCGGGATGAAAGTCAAATAAATAATAATCAGTTCAACGTTGTGTGGGTGTCGCCGCCGCTCGCTTTCCCTCCGTTCACCACTTGTTCTGCTGCAAAGCTCTGCCAATAAACGCTGTTGATGTGCCGCTGTGCTCTGTGGCTCTTTTGTATTTCAAGTGAAAGTACTTTTTGTTATTTTTTAACTCAAGTATCTGTACTTAAATATATAAATGCATTCAATGGTGAAGCAGTTTGCCACCAGTGGAGGGCGCGACGATGGTTCCCTGTGGCCTTCGTTTACACGGGGAGACACATTGACTCTGAAAAACTGAAAAATGTAAAAGCTACAGTTAAAAACTAATGTCAACGAGTGTGAGGATGACCTAAAAGTGAAAATAATTCCCGACATTGTCTCTCTATCCCGAAGGCCGCCCGTCATGAACGCCCAAAACAAAAATAAACACTTCCCACCCGGTGTGAAGTGGCGCTCTGGGGAGGGCGTGGTCGTTGTACACAGCTCTTTCAGGGGAGCCTTGGGGTGAAAGATAAGGGGGTGTGTGTGTCTGTGTGTGGGTGTGAGAGATAACATGTTGTTCGGTTAAGAGGGCGGGGCTTCTCCACCTCCCTGAACACACACCTGTGCAGTAACGAGGCTCGTGCTTGTGTTTATTCTGAGGACGCCGTCTATCTCTTTGGGCAAAGTGGGTGTTGACGAGATATGTTTTGGAATGAGATTAAAACTCAACTGAGCGTCCGCTCTCATACACAGAACAAATACAAAACAAGGAAATGCAAAGTCCAAGTCATTTTTTAATTCATCATTCATTCATAAACCTCCACATTAACAAACAACTCTCTGACCAAAGGAATTTTGCAGGCTCGTTACTAAAAAATAAATTATTTTACTTTGACTTTATTAAGTTATATATATATATATATATATATATATTAAAAAAGCTGCCCAGAAAAGCCCTGCGTGACGTTTTCATGCCTCGTTTGATTCTACTCTGCTGATGACATCACCTCCGCCGCCTGGTTGTGTAATTTACGTCATATTCAATGGTGCATTCAAGTCACATGGGAATTATGGGCTTCCTCGTTAGTCGGACCCGTCACTCCGTGGAGCGGTCTCCGTCTCCACGTTTCTATCCGTGACAGCGCCTCACATCCCATCCAGACAACGACGGGACACGGAAGCTGTATCATCTCGAAGTTGTCGTCGTGACCGTCTACAAATAGTCCGTAAAGAAAGCAAAATTAAAGCTATAACAAAAAACCATCCGTTCCACAGCCGCCACACGACGGGAACAGGCGGCGGCTCCACCTCGTACCGATCGCGCACCGCTGCGTGGTTGGAGTCGTGTCGCTGCGTCGTTCACGGACTCGAACGACGCAACGAAGGGCGAGGCGTGTTTCCCACTCCCCGCCCGCGACTCGAACGCCGCACGGGCCAAGCGCTGCGTTCCCGCGAAGCAGAGAACTCGGACAAAAGGGACGTCCTGCTCGTGGCGCGGGCGGGCGGAGTCCCGAGTAGAGCAGAGTAGAGACGGGCAGAGCAGAGTAGAGACGGGTAGAGCAGAGTAGAGACGGGTAGAGTAGAGTAGAGACGGGCAGAGCAGAGTAGAGACGGGTAGAGCAGAGTAGAGACGGGTAGAGTAGAGTAGAGACGGGCAGAGCAGAGTAGAGACGGGTAGAGTAGAGTAGAGACGGGCAGAGCAGAGTAGAGACGGGTAGAGTAGAGTAGAGTAGAGACGAGTAGAGTAGAGACGGGTAGAATAGAGTAGAGTAGAGCAGAGTAGAGACGGGTAGAGTAGAGTAGAGTAGAGTAGAGACGAGACGAGTAGAGACGAGTAGAGTAGAGTAGAGTAGAGACGGGTAGAGTAGAGAAGACACGGGTAGAGTAGAGTAGAGACGGGTAGAGTAGAGTAGAGACGGGTAGAGTAGAGTAGAGTAGAGACGGGTAGAGTAGAGCAGAGTAGAGTAGAGTAGAGACGGGTAGAGTAGAGTAGAGATGGGTAGAGTAGAGATGGGTAGAGTAGAGACGAGTAGAGTAGAGATGGGTAGAGTAGAGACGGGCAGAGCAGAGTAGAGACGGGCAGAGCAGAGTAGAGACGGGTAGAGTAGAGTAACGACGGGCAGAGCAGAGTAGAGACGGGTAGAGTAGAGTAGAGACGGGCAGAGTAGAGTAGAGTAGAGACGAGTAGAGTAGAGACGGGTAGAATAGAGTAGAGTAGAGCAGAGTAGAGACGGGTAGAGTAGAGTAGAGCAGAGTAGAGTAGAGACGAGACGAGTAGAGACGAGTAGAGTAGAGTAGAGTAGAGACGGGTAGAGTAGAGAAGACACGGGTAGAGTAGAGAAGACACGGGTAGAGTAGAGTAGAGACGGGTAGAGTAGAGTAGAGACGGGTAGAGTAGAGTAGAGTAGAGACGGGTAGAGTAGAGCAGAGTAGAGTAGAGTAGAGACGGGTAGAGTAGAGTAGAGATGGGTAGAGTAGAGATGGGTAGAGTAGAGACGAGTAGAGTAGAGATGGGTAGAGTAGACACGGGTAGAGTAGACACGGGTAGAGTAGAGTAGACACTGGTAGAGTAGAGTAGACGGGTAGAGTAGGGTAGAGTAGAGACGGGTAGAGTAGAGTAGAGACGGGTAGAGTAGAGTAGAGATGGGTAGAGTAGAGTAGACACGGGTAGAGTAGAGTAGAGACGGGTAGAGTAGAGACGGGTAGAGCAGAGTAGAGTAGAGTAGAGACGGGTAGAGTAGACACGGGTAGAGTAGACACGGGTAGAGTAGAGTAGAGTAGAGACGGGTAGAGTAGAGTAGAGACGAGTAGAGTAGAGCAGAGTAGAGACGAGTAGAGCAGAGTAGAGTAGAGACGGGTAGAGCAGAGTAGAGTAGAGTAGAGACGGGTAGAATAGAGTAGAGTAGAGTAGAGACGGGTAGAGTAGAGTAGAGATGGGTAGAGTAGAGTAGACACGGGTAGAGTAGAGTAGACACGGGTAGAGTAGAGTAGAGACGGGTAGAGTAGAGTAGAGACGGGTAGGGCAGAGTAGAGTAGAGTAGAGTAGAGACGGGTAGAGTAGACACGGGTAGAGTAGAGTAGAGACGAGTAGAGTAGAGTAGAGACGGGTAGAGTAGAGACGAGTAGAGCAGAGTAGAGATGGGTAGAGTAGAGTAGAGCAGAGTAGAGTAGAGACGGGTAGAGTAGAGCAGAGTAGAGACGGGTAGAGTAGAGTAGAGTAGAGTAGAGCAGAGTAGAGACGGGTAGAGTAGAGCAGAGTAGAGTAGAGACGGGTAGAGCAGAGTAGAGTAGAGTAGAGACGGGCAGAGTAGAGTAGAGTAGAGTAGAGACGGGTAGAGTAGAGTAGAGGCGAGTAGAGTAGAGACGGGCAGAGCAGAGTAGAGTAGAGTAGAGTAGAGACGGGTAGAGTAGAGTAGAGACGGGTAGAGCAGAGTAGAGTAGAGACGGGCAGAGCAGAGCAGAGTAGAGTAGAGACGGGTAGAGTAGAGTAGAGTAGAGTAGAGTAGAGACAGGTAGAGTAGAGTAGAGACGGGTAGAGCAGAGTAGAGTAGAGACGGGCAGAGCAGAGCAGAGTAGAGTAGAGACGGGCAGAGCAGAGTAGAGTAGAGTAGAGTAGAGACGGGTAGAGTAGAGTAGAGACGGGTAGAGCAGAGTAGAGTAGAGACGGGCAGAGCAGAGCAGAGTAGAGTAGAGACGGGTAGAGTAGAGTAGAGGCGAGTAGAGTAGAGTAGAGGCGAGTAGAGTAGAGTAGAGTACCGACACAGCAGAGCGTCGACGGCGAAAACGGTTCCTCTTGCATGGCCGCCATTTTATTTACTTTTAAACGTCACGTTGTCACGGCGACACGCCTCAGAACAAACAGGCGATTACAGCGAAGTGTTAAAAGTAGAAAAATGTCCCTACGCAAAAAAAACACCCCAACATAAAATAAATAAATACAAATTTAAACGAGAAAAACAGGAAAATACAATCAACAATGACCGGCGGGGGGTTGCGGGTGGTGTTGGCGGGTGGTGTTGGGGGCTGGTGGTTGGGGAATCCCGATACGTCCGAGTTTGGCCCGAACGCAGCATCAGACGCGCGGCGTGCCCTGGCTCCGGGGAGGGGGCGTGGCCTCCGCGCTGCGTAGTAGCGGCGCGTCACTCACCCCCCGCGGGCTCCGAGGGATCCTGCAGCCGCCGCCACCTCCGAGCCAGAGTCGGAGGAGCCGGACCGAGCCTCCTTCCGCCCCCACCCCCCGAAACAAGAACCACAAACCGGGGGAGAAAGAAAAGGGAAACTCGACGGGAAGAGGAGGACGAGGAAGAAGGCGGAGGAGGCGTTCGGGGCACAATCGGACATTCCAGCATGACAGTCCTGGGCAGCGCCGTCAGGCTCCTCCACTGTGAGTTTGTCGGCTCCAAACTCCGCACTTCTCATAAACAATACCAAAACAAAAGAAATATTATATTCATATTAATATTCAAATTCATATTCCTGCGACCGTGCACGACCTTGTGAATGAAAAGTGTGTGTGTGTGTGTGTGTTTGTGTGTGTGCGTGCAGCACATGCCGCTGACATTGACTGCTACGCTACCGGCCGCCGGGACGTTGCGTAACGGGCTTATTCCGGGTTTTAAGCCCGGCTCGAACCCGGGTTTGCGCCCGGGTCCGAAGCCCGGGCGGCGGCGGGCCCGGCCCCGGGCGGCGCAGGGGAAACACTTTGCACCGAAGCCCCCGAGCGCTGCGTGTCCCTCAGTTACACAATTCCCATTTCCTTAACTTGCGTAACCCTCCCCCTGGTGGCGGCGCCGCGGCGCTGCAGCCTCCGCGGGGAGCGGCTCGTTGGTCTGGAACCAGGTGCATTTACCTTCTTTCAGCTGCTGCTGACAAACTTCACCTGTGTTTTTTAATGCACATATTATATTATGTTTTTTTAAATACTGTTTCATTCATTTGGAAGTTGTGTTTTATTTTAGCTTATCGATGTTGACTATTATTTATGTGTAACATGTTTTATTTTTGTTTCATTCAACTGGAATTTTTATTTCATGTTTGCTTCGCTGACGCACCGTCCAGTCAGCTTTTCTCTGCCGGGCTCCCAGCACCACCTGTATCACGCTGTTGCTGCTGCTGGTGCTGGTGGTGCTGCTGGTGCTGCTGGTGCTGGTGGTGCTGGTGGTGCTGGGCGGGTCCCGGTATTAAGTGTTTTCCTGGTGCTTCCCAGTTGCCAGGAGCAGCCTCGGTGTCGCTCTGAGGAAACAGTCGACTGCCGCCGCGCTGGCACAGAGCACAGCGCCAGACACACACGAAAACAGGTACACACACACACAAAACACACACACACACACATACACAAAACAGGTACACACACACACACATACACATACACACACACACACACAAAACACACACACACACACAAAACACACACACACACACACACACACACACACATACACAAAACAGGTACACACACATACACATACACAAAACAGGTACACACACACACAAAACACACATACACAGACACACACACACACACAAAACAGGTACACACACACACACACAAAACACACATACACAAAACACACATACACAAAACACACATACACAGACACACACACACACAAAACACACATACACAAAACACACATACACACACACACACACACAGGAAAACAGGTACACACACATACAAAAACTGGTACACGCACACACAAACTGATGCACACACACACACATAAAAACCGGTACACACACACACAAAAAACAGGTACACACACACAAACTGATGCACACACACACACACATAAAAACCGGTACACACACACACACACAAAAAACAGGTACACACACAAAACAGGTACACGCACACACACACACTTTAGCTTTAGCCTGCTTACGTCTCGGGTTCCTTGCTAAATGAGGCCCTCATCTTTTTTTAGGACACTCTTTGATCCGGGAGTTAGTTTCTTTAGTGGGAAAGCAGAATAATAATATATTTGTAATATGATGTATTAAACTGTACAAACTGTAATAGGCAAAGGTAATACGTAGTAATAATTATAAAAATATATATTTCATTATATTAGGATTATTATTATTTGTAATATCCTGTACATTTTTATATATCCTCATATGAATATTTGAGAATTTGAACTTCATATTTTAAAGTTTTTATTAGTATTTTTACCTCACTTTTTATTCTATTTTATTCTCTGTATATTTTAATGCTAATGATGTGTAACAACGCAGCAAACCTCGCCACAACAAACTGGATTAATGGAAAAATGTGTAAAAAAGGAATATTTACTGGTTGATTGTCATTGTAGTTATTATATGAAAGATATATACTTAGTTCATTCATTTCAACCATGGTCGCAGCAGCTCACATCAAATAGACAATAATAACAAAAACAATAAAAGTATTAAGAATAAAAAAAAATGTAGATCTACAGTGAACCTAAAAATGAACCAAAGAATGTGAAATGTCAAAGTATAAGATATCATCATGTGATTGTATTCTTCCACGTTTTTTCTGTAACACTTAGATTTGAACTGATTTAAAAATAAAAAAATAATGAAGTGCATTTTCAATGTGATTAAAATGTACATCCACTCCCTTTCCCCTCCAGAATATGAATAATGATAATAATCAATACATAGTTTATGTATAAATGTCTGGAAACAAATACTTCCAGACTTTAATAAACGATAATATACACCATCATGCAGAGAACTAGGATGAACATTTTCAGACAATTTGTCGATTCGATTACATTTTTTTTTTTAAATTTGACCGTAATCCATCAAATAAAAACGGGGCCTCTAATAAATTTCAGCGTAGTCTACATTAACAAATCAAAGCCTGCCTCAAATGCAGATCGGGGGGAAACTGAACGGCGTTGCGGTGCTGTTCTGGTGCGGAGCGCCTCCCCCAAACAAAGCAAATAAAAACAGTGTGTTTTTATTGTAGATGTATTCAATATACTCCGTTTCCTGCCGCTGGGTAGCAGATTGCAGCTCACTTCTGGGGCCGAACGCCCCGAGCGCTGCCGCTCTCGAGAGCTCAGAGCAGGAAGTGGTGCCTTCAAGGCCTACCCCGGAAACTGCAATCTCCTCGTTGGCTTCCACCACAAGTGGGACTTTCAGTGTAGCGAGCTACTAGTGCTCTATTTTGTCACCATACATGTGTCGGCACGCAATGGCACCCAGACGCGAGTTTGATTTAAAATTCATACTAAAATATGATCAAATATATTTATTAAACAGAGGGAACTAGATACATAATCCTACTTCAAATCAAGGCCTGGTACCCACTGCAGTCCAGGTAAATAAATGACGGTGGTGGTGTTGTTGTTGTTGTTGTTATATATTTTGATCTTTCCAGGAAAGCCAAGACGGGCATCCTCATGCTGAACATGGGTGGACCCGAGAAGCTGGAGGACGTGCACGACTTCCTGCTCCGCCTCTTCATGGACACCGACCTCATGAAGCTTCCTGTGCAGAAGTAAGTGGGTTCCAAGTCCGAGAAGGGGGCGTGGCCTACGGCACATTTCACTGAATGCTCAGGGGCAAATCGCTGCCCTGCATCTCACATAACGTATATTATATAAAAGTAAAGAAGAATAAAGGCATTTAAATAAAAACATAACAGGTAAAAGTTGGGTTGACAACATTAAAAACATGAATCCGAGCCCACTGTTATCTGTTGTTGTTGTTGTTGTTGTGGGGGATGAAAGATTTGTTGATCCAGAACAAATCTTTCAAACGACTTGGCACTGCAGCCGCTCTAAGTGAAGCTTGGACTGACAAACTGAAAATAAACACTGAGCTCACAAACAAGGACAGGAAGACTCAGGCGTGTGGGATAATTCATATTCAATGTGACACTTTCACATTCCACCAAAATAACTCTTTTTGACTCATTAAATGATTCCTGTGAGAATTCCACTCGAACCCAAGAGAGAACGTACAGACAGCTGGTCACCAAGAAGAACCCCCCCAGCAGGCGGATCCAGTTTGTGTCCAACTGCAGGGGATTATTATTATTATTATTAATAATAATAATAATAATAATAATAATAATAATAATAATAATAATAATAAATTGTATTATTGTTTATTTATTATTATTAATATTAATATTATAATTATATTTTTTTATTATTATTTATTTGTGATTATTATTATTAATATTATAATGTTATTATAACTGTATTATTATTTATTTATTATTTTTATTATTATTATTTGTTGTTTGTTCTTAGTTATTATTATGAGGAAACTGGAAGACAAAGTGACCTGTTAAAACTGTTTCAACTCTTACAATGTAAAATGAACTGGACATGACCGACCAAACCCCTGTGTCACTCTGCAGCAAACTGGGTCCGTTCATCGCCAAGCGGCGGACCCCCAAGATCCAGGAGCAGTACAGCCGCATCGGAGGAGGGTCCCCCATCAAGCACTGGACCTCCATGCAGGGGGAGGGCATGGTCAAGCTGCTGGACCAGATGAGCCCTGAGACCGGTGTGTGTGTGTGTGTGTGTGTGTGTGTGTGTGTGTGTGTGTGTGTGTGTGTGTGTGTGTGTGTGTGTGTGTGTGTGTGTGTGTGTGTGTGTGTGTGTGTGTGTGTGGGGGGGGGGGGGGGGGGGTTCATTATAACATGAAACCAGAGACAGTGAAGTGAATAACATGGATATTCATTTGGATCTCCTGTTATATATTTATTATATATACTGTTATATATTATTATTATCTTTATAGTGTTATATATTGTTATTATATATATTGTTATATATGATTAATATTTAAATACTGTTATATATTGTTATTATATATATGCTATTATTATTATTATTATTATCATATTTATAGTGTTCTGTGTGTGTATGTATGTATATATATATATATATATATATATATATATACGGTTAAGAAAACTGGTTGATATTTTCTGGCAGATTCTGCCGGTTGCTCTTTCAAAATAAAGGCGTGAATGGCAAACCACCGCTAAAGCAGACTCAGGTGGATGTTGCTGTGCTTTAGCTGCACCGTGTTGAGACGCAGCGGCAGCTTCAGCTTGACGTCCACGTGCTGTTCAGAGATAAAGGAGGAGTTTCCTCCACCTCCTCCACCCTGCGCTCACCACCTCGCTGATAACGCCGCAGAATAACTGACACCTGATGTTGAGGGATAAGGCCCAGGCAGAGGCTGGTCACGCAGCACCGTGGCCCGGCTCTTTGATTTACAAATATCTTGGACTCATTTTCAAGGTTCCAGGCAAGGTGGCTGCTCCAGGCTCCCTGAGTTTGAAGTCCTTGATTTCTCCGTCTTTCCATCTTCCTTCCAGCTCCTCACAAGTTCTACATCGGCTTCCGCTACGTCCACCCGCTGACGGAGGAGGCCATCGAGGAGATGGAGAAGGACGGGATAGAGCGAGCCGTGGCCTTCACCCAGTACCCCCAGTACAGCTGCTCCACCACAGGTAACCATGGTAACACATGTACACACTGCTATATACATGATATACACCTATAACATATACATATGGGGACGGTAGCTCAGGCGGTAGAGCAGGTGGTCTAGTCATCTAAAGGTTGCTGGTTGGATCCCAGGCTCCTCCTGCTAGCATGCTGTAGTGTCCTTGAGCAAGACACTTAACCCCTCATTGCTCCTGATGGCTGCGTCCGTCGCTGTTTGAATAATTGTAAGTGGCTTTGGATGAAAGCCTCTGATCAATGTAATGTAATATACATCTACATATACACACTACTATATACGTTATATATACATATAACATATACATATACACACTACTATATACATTATATTTACATTATATATATATATATATATATATATACACACACACACACACAGTGGGGCAAAAAAGTATTTAGTCAGCCACCAATTGTGCAAGTTCTCCCACTTAAAAAGATGAGAGAGGCCTGTTATTTTCATCATAGGTGCACTTCGACTATGAGAGACAGAATGGGGGGAAAGAATCCAGGAAATCACATTGTAGGATTTTTAATTAATTAATTGGTAAATTCCTCGGTAAAAGAAGTATTTGGTCACCTACAAACAAGCAAGATTTCTGGCTTTCACAGACCTGTAACTTTTTCTTTAAGAGGCTCCTCTGTCCTCCACTCGTTACCTGTATTAATGGCACCTGTTTGAACTCGTTATCAGTATAAAAGACACCTGTCCACAACCTCAAACAGTCACACTCCAAACTCCACTATGGCCAAGACCAAAGAGCTGTCAAAGGACACCAGAAACAAAATTGTAGACCTGCACCAGGCTGGGAAGACTGAACCTGCAATAGGTAAGCAGCTTGTGAAGAAATCAACTGTGGGAGCAATTATTAGAAAATGGAAGACATACAAGACCACTGATAATCTCCCTCCATCTGGGGCTCCACGCAAGATCTCACCCCGTGGGGTCAAAATGATCACAAGAACGGTGAGCAAACATCCCAGAACCACACGGGGGGACCTAGTGAATGACCTGCAGAGAGCTGGGACCAAAGTAACAAAGGCTACCATCAGTAACACACTACGCCGCCAGGGACTCAAATCCTGCAGTGCCAGACGTGTCCCCCTGCTTAAGCCAGTACATGTCCAGGCCCGTCTGAAGTTTGCTAGAGAGCATTTGGATGATCCAGAAGAGGATTGGGAGAATGTCATATGGTCAGATGAAACCAAAATAGAACTTTTTGGTAAAAACTCAACTTGTCGTGTTTGGAGGAGAAAGAAAGCTGAGTTGCATCCAAAGAACACCATACCTACTGTGAAGCATGGGGGTGGAAATATCATGCTTTGGGGCTGTTTTTCTGCAAAGGGACCAGGACGACTGATCCGTGTAAAGGAAAGAATGAATGGGGCCATGTATCGTGAGATTTTGAGTGAAAACCTCCTTCCATCAGCAAGGGCATTGAAGATGAAACGTGGCTGGGTCTTTCAGCATGACAATGATCCCAAACACACCGCCCGGGCAACGAAGGAGTGGCTTCGTAAGAAGCATTTCAAGGTCCTGGAGTGGCCTAGCCAGTCTCCAGATCTCAACCCCATAGAAAATCTTTGGAGGGAGTTGAAAGTCTGTGTTGCCCAGCGACAGCCCCAAAACATCACTGCTCTAGAGGAGATCTGCATGGAGGAATGGGCCAAAATACCAGCAACAGTGTGTGAAAACCTTGTGAAGACTTATAGAAAACGTTTGACCTCTGTCATTGCAAACAAAGGGTATATAACAAAGTATTGAGATGAACTTTTGTCATTGACCAAATACTTATTTTCCACCATAATTTGCAAATAAATTATTAAAAAATCAGACAATGTGATTTTCTGGATTTTTTTTTTTCTCGTTTTGTCTCTCATAGTCGAAGTGAACCTATGATGAAAATAACAGGCCTCTCTCATCTTTTTAAGTGGGAGAACTTGCACAATTGGTGGCTGACTAAATACTTTTTTTCCCCACTGTAACTAGTTTTATAACTACTATGACTAGTTGTGTAACTAGTATGTCTAGTTTATAACTAGTATGTCATCACCACACCCAACCGCCCTGCCGCTGTCTGATAACACACACACACACACACACACACACACACTTTGTTCGCATGTGTGTGTTTGCACTTTTCCAAAAAAAACACTCAAACATCGTGGAAAAGCGTTGTCATGGAAACGTGGACCTGGCTTCATACTGGTTCAGCCTGATTTTAAAATGGAAAGAGAAGTTTTGGAATGTAATTATTATTTGACTTTTTTTTTTCTTCTTGTTTTCAAACAGGCAGCAGTTTAAACGCCATCTACCGTTACTATAGCAACAGAGCAGACCGGCCCAGGATGCGGTGGAGTGTCATCGACCGGTGGCCCACACACCCCCTGCTGGTGGAGGTGGGTAACACATACACCCACACAGACTTATTATTGAGTCGTAGTTAATTTGACATTTTTTGACAAATATCACAGAGCTTATAAGTGCAATGTATGTGCAAGAACACAGTTATAACACTTTACAAATAGCAATAACTTCTAAGTACACATTAATGATCTGTAATGTATACGTTATATGCTCATTCCAATAATTCGTCCTGTGCATAGGATCAGATTTAGTATATTCTGTACATTTCTATATATTTGACTATTTGGGTTGTGTTATTTTTTTGGGCTATTTGTGTATATCTGGCAATTTAAGTTCTCCTTAAAATTTTATTTTATTTTTATATATATATAACATTGTTTTTTTATTAATTTAAATGTATATTCTATTTTTTCAGAACGTGAAGCTTGTTCTTAACACTAATTGTTTGTGCATCATGCCCTGACTTGACTAATGACAAGTCCCTCATACATGTAAATATACTTCACAGGCAGTCAACTCTTATTGTGAAAGTCCGATTCTCTCTTAAGTCTGTTTAACTGAACTTGTTTGACTTATTGTAAAATTAAAATAAGAATATGCAGAGTTTCCAACTATTCCCACAAAGCCAAAGTGGTTTCACTCAGAGTGGAAAACAAAAAAGCCATCAGACGCTGCCAAGTGGTCGGCCGCCGGTCGCCACGGAAACTAACGAGGCCCCAAGTCCCTGAGTGTGGTTGCCACGGTAACCTGTGACGCCAGGCCCGTATTTTTAGACGGAGATGTGATGTTTTTAGGTGTTTTTTTAGAACGAGGGGCGGGCGGGGGTCATTTGGAGATTAGAGCATCATTTGAAGTGATTTGAACACATTAAAGACTTAATTCATACTAAAATGACTCATTTTTATTAATTCCCTACTTATCTACCTTAACCTATTTATCTACTTACGCCCTACCTACCTATCTACTTATCTACTAACCCCCCTATTACCTACTAACCTACCTACCTACCTACTTATGTACTTACCCCCCTACTAACCAAGTAGGTTAGTAGGGGGTACTGACCTACTTTTAAGTAATTTCCCCCTGGGATTATTAAAGTATTTCTGATTCAGATTCTGATTCTGAACCAACCTACTTACCTAACTCCCCAACTACTGTTGGAGAATTCTCAATGCGTGGTGGGTGAGGTAAATCTGCCAGCTACAGGAAAACAAACTGAGTATTCAAGATATTTATTCTGCAGAATAAAGAGAAAGATAGATGTACTTCAAAACAGTGATCTGATCAGTCTGCCCTTGCCTCTGTTGAAGAGGCCTATGTAGAGAAGAAAGGTTGTGTCCCATTGGTCAGCTTGTCATTTTCAGGACTCTGCCCCCTCAACCATATCCCCAGGTGTTTCTCTCATTTACTGGTTTAACAGTCAAACTCAGTCACACAGGGACAATCTTACTGTGCTTTAAAACAAACCACAATGCTCTGTCACGCCCCCTGGGGTTATCCTTATCTCCACACAAGGTTGAGTGACGATGGAATGGGATCTGCTCTTGACAATACAGTGTGAGCTCTGAGAGGCAATGTGTTTTAAAAGCTACATAACATACAAAACAGCTGTTTTCTTATATAAAACATATTTCAAAGATACTTATGGACTTTCCCCCTACTAACCGACTTGCCTACTTACCTAACATCTGACCCACCTCCCCATATACCTACTTACTTACTTAACTACCTACTAGGTACTTACCTACTTGCATACTTACCCCGACTAACCTACTTGCCTACTTACCTAACATCTGATCCACCAACCCATATACGGACCTATATACCTACATACTTACTGACCTATCTACTTACCTACCAATCTATCTACTTACGGATCTATATACCTACTTACTTACCGACCTATCTACTTACCCACCAGTCTACCTACTTATCTACTTACGGATCTATATACCTACTTACTTACCTACCTATCTTCTTACCCCCCACTTACCTACTAACCTACCTACTTATCTACTTACCTACCCACTAACCTACCTATCTACTTACTTACTTATCTACTAACCTACCTACTAACTCACCTGTCTACCTACTTACCTACCTACAGACGTGGACAAATTTGTTGGTACCCTTACAGCTCATTGAAACAAAGAAACTGTGAAAAGAGATATCGTACTGCTAAAAAGATCAATTATATTCTGAAATGGCCTGGACAGATCTGTTGGTACACCTTAGAAAAGATTACAAATAATTGGTTTAAAGTGATTTTTCAAACTAACTGTTTTCTTTAATTGGTATCACAAGTCTTCAATCTTATAATCAGTCTTTCAGCCTATTTAAATGGAGGAAAGTGGTCTGCTGTTTGGTGTCATGGTGTGCACCACACTGAACATGGACCAGAGAAAGCAAAATCGAGAGCTGTCTGGGGAGATCGGAAAGAAAATGATAGACAAGCATGTTAAAGGTAAAGGCTACAAGACCATCTCCAAGCAGCTTGATGTTCCCGTCACTACAGTTGCAAATATTATTAAAAAGTTTATGGTCCATGGAACTGTAGCCAACCTTCCTGGACACAGCCACAAGAGGAAAGTAGACCCCAGATTAAACAGAAGGATAGTGTGAATGGTAGAAAAAGGACCCCCCCCCAAAAAGGTACAAGCTGAACTCACAAGGTCAAAGTACATCAGTGTATGATCGCGCCATCCGTCGCTTTTTGAGTGTCAGTGGGCTCCATTGAAGAAGACCTGGGAGGACTCCACTTTTGAAAGATAAATATAAAAAAGCCAGACAGGAATTTGCTAAAATGCATATTGACAAGCCACAATGCTTCTGGGAGAATGTTCGTTGAACAGATTAGTCAAAACTGGAGCTTTTTGGCAAGTCACATCAGCTCTATGTTCATAGACGAAAAAATGAAGCTTTCAAAGAAAAGAACACCACACCTACTGTGAAACACGGAAGAGGCTTGGTTATGTTTTGGGGCTGCTTTGCTGCGTCTGGCACAGAGTGTTGAATCTGCAGGGCACAATGAAATCTCGAAGGGTACCAACAAATTTTTCCAGGCCATTTTAGAATAGAATTGATCTCTTTTGCAATAATTTATCTATTTTCAGTTTCTTTGCTTTACTCTAAGGAATACCAAAGGCATGCAAGTATACATGAGAAAATTGCTTTTAATTTCATCACCTTTCAGGAGGAATGAAGCATTGTTTCAATGAGCTGTAAGGGTACCAACAAATTTGTCCACTTCTGGTCTTATTTACTTAATTACCTACATATCAACCTACTAACCTACCTATCTACTTACTCACATACCTACCTACCGACCTATCTCCTTTCCTCCCTACTTACCAACCTTCCAACCTACTGATATACCTATCAATACCTACCAATATACCTATCTACTAACCTGCCTACCTACCAACCTGCCTACTTACTTACCTACCTAATCATCTACTTACCTACTTAACCCCTACTAACCTGCCTATCTACTTGTTTCCCTACTTACCTACCTTCCAACCTACTTACCAACCTACCCATATTTCTACCTACCTATGTATTCACTCCCCCCTACTTCCTACTAAACTACCTACCAAATTACTTACCTACCTGCTTATCTACTTACCAACCTACTAACCTACCTACCTACTTACCCCCTACTTACCTACTAACCCTCCCTATCTACTTGCGTCCCTACTTACCGACCCTCCGACCTACTTACCCATATTCCTATCTACTAACCTACCCTAATTACTTACCTACTAACCTACCTACTTGCCATCCTAGCTGTGTCTGAATACAAAATATTACCTTTAGAGTCTAGAGCCTTACTTTTTTTTTGTTGCCTCTGATGCTGTTTTCCTGTTCTATGTTGTTTGTTGTTTATTTGTTGTTGTTTGTTTGCTTTTTCCACAGTGTTTTGCCGAACACATCCGCAACGAGCTGCTGAAGTTTCCGGAAGAAAAGAGAGACGACGTGGTGATCCTGTTCTCGGCTCACTCCCTGCCCATGGCCGTACGTTATATACTGTATACACTAGATCCTCAGCTCACTACGACTGCTGCACGTGCAGCTAAATACAATGGAGGACACGGCACACACTCTGAGATCCGGTCCCATTTTAGTTTGGGACCAAGTCTATTATGGAAGCGTCTAAAAAGCCTCCTTACTTAAGAGTACAGATATTAGCCCTTAAAAGTCATTAAATAGTCTTTAAACTCCCTGTAAAGCAAAAATAAAGTTAAGTAAAAAATGAGTTGGGTGAATGAAACGAACCGGGTTACTTAAAACAGGGGTTTCAAAAAGATCCCTCTGATCGGAGCAGCAGAGCTCCGCAGTGGCTTTACATAGGGTTAGGGGCGGGGCCATGCCAAGTATGACTGTGTGTGTGTGTGTGTGTGTGTGTGTGTGTGTGTGTGTGTGTGTGTGTGTGTGTGTGTGTGTGTGTGTGTGTGTGTGTGTGTGTGTGTGTGTGTGTGTGTGTGTGTGTGTGTAGGTGGTGAACCGGGGCGACCCCTACCCCCAGGAGGTCGGCGCCACAGTGCAGAGAGTGATGGAGCGGCTGGGATACTGCAACCCCTACAGGCTGGTGTGGCAGTCCAAGGTACGTGCGCGTCAATAGAGAAGCGTCTACCAAAAGACCGCAGATCAATTTAAAAATCACAAAGTGGAATTCCTCCACTTCACCTGACGGTCCCGTCACCTGTCCCCCAGGTGGGCCCCATGGCGTGGCTTGGGCCCCAAACAGACGAGGTGATCAAAGGCCTATGTGAGCGAGGGAAGAAGAACCTGCTGCTGGTTCCCATCGCCTTCACCTCGGACCACATCGAGACGCTGCACGAGCTGGACATCGAGTACGGACAAGTGCTGGGCGAGGAGGTAGGGTGTGGGTGTGTGGGTGTGGCTGTGGGTGTGTGGGTGTCCGTGGTCCAGCTCCACAGGCGGACATGTTTTCCACTAAGCCTCCGGACAGTAGAACAAACTGTGACCGGGCGAATCCAAGTCGATCACATCAAATGTTTTGAAGGTGCAATGTGTAGGGTTTGGGGAACGGACTTGTCAGAAATGGAATATAATATTGACAAGTATGTTTTAATAAGTGTATAATCCCATGAAAATAAGAATCGTTATGTTGGCGTTTCCTTAGAATGACGCCTTTATCTACATAGGGAGTTGGTACACTTCACGGAGGCCACAATGTTGCAGCGCCATGTTGCACCGACATGTTGCACCACCATGTTGCAAAGTTCAAAGTGTTTTATTTGTCAAGTGTACAATATAACACAAGGTAATTCGGTACAATGAAATTCTTGGGGCATGAAAGGCAACAACTGCGTCGTGGGCATAAAAAGATAAAATAACAAGGCAAATATAAGGTGGAAATCTTTTTTTTTTTTTAATAAAATAAGAGTCAAATATAAAAAAAAGTAAGAGTCGCTGTTACAAATACGGGCAAGAGGTTGCAGTGTATGTACATAAAATTAAAATAAGAAAAATAAACCTAAAATGGAAACTAAAATAATTGGAACATTGTAGCAGTTCCAACAGAAATAGCTCAGTCTACTGCACAAGACATGGATATAAATATAAAGTGAAGCAGTGCTGCTGGACGTGTACATGTAATTGTGGTGACGTACATTTAATTGACAGAGGTGACTACAGATGTTGCAGGTTGAGAAGCCTGATGGCCCGAGGGTAAGAAGTGTTGGTGAGGCTGGTCGTCCGTGCCCGGATGCTCCACTAACGTTTACCAGACGGCAGCAGCCTGAACTGTCCGTAGCCTGGGTGGCTGTCGTCCTTTATGGTTTTCCGTGCTTTCCTGAGGCGTAGTGTGCGGAAGATGCCTTGCATGAAGGGGAGGTGGCAGCCAATGAGGCGCTCCGCTGTCTCACCGCCCTCTGGAGCGCCTGGCGATCAGCAGCGGAGCAGCTGCCGTACCAGGCGGTGATGCGGCCGGTAAGAATGCCCTCAGTGGTGCATCGGTAGAAGCTGGTGAGAGTCCTGACGGACATGCCAAACCTTTTGAGTCTCCCCAGGAAGAAAAGGCGCCTTTGGGCAGTTTTTATTGTCACGTCCGATTGCCTGGACCAGGAGAGGTCATCACTGATGGACACACCGAGGAACTTGAAGCGGGAGACTCTCTCCACTTCAGCTCCGTCGATGTGGATGGGGGCGGGCCCCCCCCGCTGTCGTTTCTTGTAGTCCACCATTATCTCTTTAGTCTTGCAGACGTTGAGAGATAGGTTATCCTGGCACCATATTGCCAAGACGCTGAGCTCCTCTCTGTAGGAGGACTCATCGTTGTTGGAGATGAGACCTAGGATGGTGGTGTCATCCGCAAACTTCAGGATGGTGTTGGTGCTGCGCGTGGCCACACAGTCATGTGTGAACAGGGCGTACAGGAGGGGACCGAGTACGCCGCCCTGCGGGGGGCTCCAGTGCCCAGGGTCAGTGCAGAGGAGGAGAGATGTCCCATTCTCTCCACCTTGGGTCTGCCGTCAGAAAGTCCAGGATCCAGTTACAGAGGGAGGTGTTAAGACCCAGGATCCTGAGCTTGGGAACAAGCAATTGTGTTGAATGCTGAGCTGTAATCTACAAACAGCATCCTCACGTATGTGTTGCTCTTGTCCAGGTGGGAGAGGGTGGTGTGCACTGCCAGGGCGATGGCGTCGCCCGTAGATCTGTTCGGGCGATATGCAAATTGAAGGGGGTCCAGGGTGTCAGGAAGGGAGGCACAGATGTGGGTTCTGACTAGCGGCTCGAAGCACTTCATGATGGTAGAGGTCAGTGCTACGGGGCGATAGTCATTCAGGCAGGTAATGGGTTGTTTCTTTGGTACCGGGACAATGGTTGTCTGTTTGAAGCAGGTGGGGACTGTAGACTGGATCAGGGAGAGGCTGAATATGGAGGTGAATACCTCCTCCAGCTGGTCGGTGCACGCTCTGAGGACATGGCCTGGAACGCCACCAGGCCCTGGAGATTTCTGAGGGTTTACTCTTTTAAGAGCTCTCCTCATGTCAGCCGTAGACAGGAACAGAGTGCAGTCATCCTGGTCCTCTGCTAGCCTTGCAGCCGGTATGGTGTTGCTCGCCTCAAACCGTGTGTAGAAGGTGTTGAGTTCATCGGAAAGAAAGGCGGCTGGCTGGGCATCACTCCTGTTTCTCTCTTTTTAGTCTGTGATGGTGCGCAGTCCACACCACATGCATCAGGGGTCGGAACTGTGGTAATCCGACTGCAGCTTGTCCCTGTAGGCTCTTTTGGAACCTCTGATGGCTTTCCGAAGGTCATATCTAGACTTCCTCAAGGCCTTCAGGTCCCCAGAGCTATAGGCGGAGGACCATGCTCTGAGCTTAGCACAGACATCACTATTAACCCAGGGCTTCTGGTTGGGGAAAGTCCTGACCTTGACTCTTGGGACGACGTCATCAATGCACTTGGAGATGTAGGCTGAGACAGAGTCTGCATCTGCCAGTCCGTGGTTTTGATACAGTCCTGGAGAGCGGCAGTGGATCCTCACTCCAGTGTTGGACTGTCCGACAAACCGGTTTTCTTTGCTTTTATCGTTGTCTGTAGGTTGGTAGGAGAAGAATAGAGGTGTGATCCGCCCAACCGAAGGCAGGGCGGGGGAGGGGTTTGTAGCTGTCCTGTAGTTTTTGAATAACAATGGTCGAGAGTCTGATCACCCCTGTTAGGAAAGTTATGCTGGTGATATTTAGGCAAAACCTTCCTCATAATCGCCCTATTGAATTTGCCACAAACAATAGAAGCTGCCTCAGGGTGAGCGTTCTCCAGTCCATTGATTACTTCGTGAAGGTCCTCTAACGCGCACCTTTTATCCGCCTGCGGGGGCATGTAAGCTGCCGTGATTATAGCGAAGCTGAATTCCCGCGGGAGGGAGAAGGGACGGACTTTTATAGTTGAGAGCTTCACGTCCGGAGAGTGGTCTTTCGAAAGTACTGATATATCCGAACCCCAGCGAGAGTTTACCATAATGCAGACCCCACCGCCTCTGCCTTTACCTGACTTTGTGGTTCTGTCGTGCCGGTAGATGGAAAATCCAGCTGGAGTAACGGCAGAGTCCAGCAAAGTAGCGTCCAGCCAGGTTTCTGTGAACGCCAGCTCACAGCAGTTTGCGATGTCCCGCTGGAAGTTAATCCGTGCGTGTAGTTCCTCCATTTTATTGTCCAGCGATTGACGATTGCCAGTAAAATGCTCGGTAGCGGCAGGTTGCAGTATCTCGTCCGAGATCTGCATAGAATTTCACCACGTTTGCCTCTTCTCTTCCTCCTCCGTCGACGTATTGGTAAACACAGCGGTGGCAGGACAAAGGGATCACAGCACGTACTCTGGTAAGTTGCGAAAAAGTCCATATTAAGTGTTGAACGGATGTCCAGGAGTGCTTGTCGTTCATATTGTAAGAGCGACAGTGCACTGCGTCCAAAAATAAGAACAATACAAATAATAATAAACAAAAAACTACCAGTTGAATGCGGAGCCATTGCTGGTGCGTCCATACTATGGTGCACCCGGAAGTAGGGGCCGCATGTTCCACCCCCATGTTGCAGCGCCATGTTTCTACAGTAGCCCAGAAGGGACAAACCCAACACTGGTTCTAGAGAGGGACTTTCGTGTTTTACGGGAGTTTCGTGGCCACTGTCTCTTCCATGGAGGCCGCCATGTTGCCAGTGTCACCTCTAGATGACTGAATTCGGCACCGTAACCCCACCTCCCCCTCTCCCCAGTGCGGCGTGGAGAACATCAGGAGAGCAGAGTCTCTGAATGGAAACCCTCTTTTCATGAAGGTTGGTTAATCATTTCACACACAACCCCAAAACCTGAATACATGTAATACTTCCAAGTTGTATAACTAGTTCAACGAGTTGTATAACTAGTTTAACAAGTTGTATTACTAGTTCACCGAGTTGCATAGCTAGTATAATGAGTTATATAACTAGTATAACGAGTTGTATAACTAGTTGAACGAGTTGTATAACTAGTATAACAAGTTGTATAACTAGTATAACGAGTTGTATAACTAGTATAACGAGTTGTATAACTAGTTCAACGAGTTGTATAACTAGTTCAACGAGTTGTATAACTAGTATAACAAGTATAACAAGTTGTATAACTTGTTTAACGGCTTGGATAACGAATATTACAAGTAAGAGTATATAGATTAAGAGTTGTAAAACTTGTTTTATAACTATCTCTAGTTGTATCAACTAGTATCATGAGTTTTATAGTAGTAGTCTAGTAGGTCTAGTTGTTTTATAACTAGTGTGTCCAGTTTATAACTAATATATCTAGTTGTATAATTAGTATGGCTAGTTGTATGACTAGTTGTATAGCTAGTATGTCTAGTTATATACAGAACCTGGAGTCGTTTTGTTGTGTAGTGATTAACCGAGGCGCACTCCAAACAGACTGACTTGACCTTGACTTGTCCTTGTTTGATCAGTGTTGTTGTTGTGCCTCCAGGCTCTGGCCGACCTGGTCCAGTCGCACCTGAGGACCAAGCAGCCATGTTCCCGGCAGCTGACGCTGCGCTGCCCCCTGTGCACCAACCCTACCTGCGCTGACACCAAGGCCTTCTTCTCCGGCCAGAAACTCTGATGCACACACAAACACACTAAAACAAACACACACACACACACACTAAAACAAACACACACACACACACACTAAAACAAACACACACACACTAAAACAAACACACACACACACTAAAACACACACACACACACACTAAAACAAACACACACACACACACTAAAACAAACACACACACACACACTAAAACACACACACACGGATTAAAACACACACTCTTTAACGCACACACACACACACATAACACACCCTCCAGTCCTGCTAAAACAAGGTAGCATCGATGCTAACGTGCGTATAGAATCGGGGGCGGGGTCGTGGGTCCAGAAGGTTTAAATTCGGGACACGTCACCGGTAGTTCAGTGAATAATCTGTTTTCCGACTTCCTACCTGAACACGTCGGACTAAACCAGGGGTCTCAAACCACAGGCACCAGGGCCACATCCAGACCAGGAGACGACTTTGTGCGGCCCTGCCACAGAAACACCAGACACGCGACTGGTGTTTTTTTTTCGTTGACGTTGGACGCAGGGGGAAGGAAACCTGGACCGGGTGGGGGCTGGAGTTTGCCCCCCCCCCCCCCGGGTCCCCGAGGCCCCTGAGGTCTCCCAGGACGCGGGAGCGTTTGGACGACGCCCGGCAGCAGGTTCTGCGGCTGAACCGGATCCGTACGACTTCGACGCCGCGCCCGGCGCTAACCCGTGCGCCGTTTTCAATGCGGTTTTTCGTTAGCCCAGCCTCGGTCGCAGGAGGCCCGCGGCCCCTGGAAATACGCGTCGGGAACCCCGTTCTCTCCCCCGCCGCCCAATGATATGCGCCGGAGCGGCTTCGGCGTCGACCCTTTCCCGCCATGCAGCGGTGGAACCGACTCATATCTCGTAAAAAACAAAAACAAACAAAAGTAAACAGACGCTCTAGGATTAAGGATAAGGATAGAATATTAATTATTTATAATTCGCAGTTAATTTTTATGCGCCTGTCGTTTTAGGTGTTGGGCACCGGCCGCCCATCTCTGATCCCACAGCGGGACTTCTTTAAAAAAATTTATTTTATTTTTTTTCCGTCCAGCGTCTCGTCCGACTGTGGAAGCTGCTTTCCGACGTGCGAGCAGATTAGCTCTTGGCTATGGCTTTTGGCTGGGCGGTAATAGTCGGCGTCAGCGTAGCGCCCCCTGTAGCACAGCGCCCGTCGTGTCCTTCCACCTGGATCCCGACGCAAAAACAAAAAAAGAACGTTTTTCAAATGTGGATGAGCAGAAAGACGGCTCGGCCAGACGCCGTGATATGTCATCGGTTTAAACTGAAACGGAACGGAGTAGGTCACCGTCAAAGCCTTGTGAGCCAAGCAACGCACCGTTAGCCTCTAGCGCTAGCGAACGCGCTGCCATCAAAAGGCGTCTTTTTTTTGTTTTCCTCTGTTTACACTGGAGCGTTGGGGAAGGTGGAGCTAAACCTTTCGCCAGCGGGCGGAGCTGGAGGTCCGATGAATGTTTCTTCCTTTTGTTTTGGGTTAATTCCTTTGTTTGCTGTTTGCACCAGGGCAACAAGAAGCTTCTTGTTGCCGTGGTGAAGGGCGCCCCGGATAATGATGATGATGATGCCTTGTCAAGTCGCAAAAAAAAAAAAAAAAAAAAAAAAAAAAGTCAAATGCTAAATGTGGTTAGAAGTCACTTCCATCACAACAAAACCTGGAGTCACTGGATTGCCTTAAAAAAATAATAGTACTAATTATATATATATATATTGATTTTTGTTTTTATTTTAGTATATATTTTTTCGTTTCTCAACTTAAAATTGAACCGTGCAAACACCAAAACATATATCTTTTTTTTTTTACCTAGGTTACACAAATCAAAGCAGCATTTTTTTTTTTTTCTTTTAATTGATTCATTGTTTTGTTTTTGTTTTCTGTGGAGCCCCGCCCCTCACGCGCCCCCCCTCATGCACCGCCCCCCCCCCTGTCTTGCCACGATGATGTGCCTTCTCCACCGGCCTTGTACGCGCCGGAGCAAGGAAACCCCGGAAGGGGAGGTCCGCCGCGCGTCGGGATCCAGGGCGTGGCCGTCTTTCGTCCTGAGTGTTGGATAAAGATGCAAAAACGATGACGTTCCGGCCTCCGAATCCGATTGAAGTGTTCCTTCCATCATTTATACCTGTTCATGTCAACAACCTGCTGGGAAACGCACCGCTCCCCGGGCTTCCACGCATTCCAACGAAAACCGGAGAACAGCGTCAAAGTGTTGACGTCTCACGCCAGGGGGCAAGATGGCCGCCACCGCACGCATTTCATCGGGTCTCCCCGGCTTTTATCGACGCAAATTGGCTCGTTTGGCAACGGGCTAATGCTTACGCCAGAGTCCAGGAACAGGAAGTGAGAGATTGGGAACAGGAAGTGCACGTGCGGGACTGCGATGTGAGTTTCCCCCCTTTCCTCAAAGCGACTTAGCGTAGCGCTTCCTTCCGTCGTGACGGTCTGCCCCGTTGGAATGCACCGTAGCCCCGGGCGCGGCCGGTGTAATGAACGATGGGAACACACGTTTAAAACGGACTCGCCCTTTAACGCTCGTTTTTTTTTTCGGAACTCGGTGTTGAGGCGTCTTGCAGCTGCCGCTTCTTCACGGCTCCGTTCCGGGATTTAGGGGAGACCGTGTGGATTTGACTCGTTAGCATCGAGCCAATCAGCATTAAGCCGGAGACGGGTGGAGCAAAAGAACATGGAAACGGGACGTTTTACTTTCTGAACCCGACCAAGTGGGGAAAAACGTCTATTTTTTAGTAGATAAAGTGTGTTATTATATATTTCTACCCATTTATACTTTTTGTGAGTATACTTGAACTTTATTTTTTGGTACTGCTTATTTACTTTTATGTTGCTACTCAGATAACACGTTTAAGTGTATCCTCAGAAAATATATTCAGTTGGTTGCAATCTGCAACCTCACCACTAGATGCCACTAAATTCTACACACTGTGTACTTCCAGACAGTACTTTACTTGTACTTTCAGAAGGTACTTTGTGTGTACTTTCAAACAGTACTTCCGTGTACTTTCAGACAGTACTTAATGTGTACTTTCAGACAGTACTTCTGTGTGCTTTCAGAAAGTACTTTACACTTACTTTTAGAAAGGACTTTATGTGTACTTTCAGATAGTACTTCTGTGTACTTTCAGAAAGTACTTTATGTGTAGTTTCAGACAGTACTTCCGTGTACTTTCAGACAGTGCTTTAAGTGTACTTTTTTGACAGTACTTTCTTTACGTGTACATTCAGACTTTTTTTTTTCCCGAGTACTTTTTTTCCCACTTGGGTGAAACTTTCCGAAATGGCCGTTTGCCGCCGCTGCCGCCGCTGTTTTTACGCTGATTGTGGCGCCTCGAGTCGCTACGACGACAGCACACGCTGCATGTGTGTTGTATTATGGGACGTTTCAATTCCCGTGGGTTTGTCTTGATCTGACATGTTTTTGTTTAGTTTCCAGTTTATTTGTTTATGTTTTGTGTGTTAGTGATTTCCAGGGCTCCGCTCGGCTTCCGATGCTGCTTTTGGGATTGTTTATTTATTGTTGTTTTCTTTGTTTTGTTTAATTTTGTTTATTTTTGGGATTATTAATTTATTTGCTTTGTTTTGGGTTTTTTTTCCAAGCACGACGACGTAGTTTGGTTCGTTCTGCATCAAGTCTTCCTCAAACAATAAAACCTGGAAACCAGTCTGGCGTCCTTCTCTCCTCCTTCCCTTGTTCCGTCGCTCTTCCTCGTCTCCTCCTTTTCTTTGTTTCTCTTCCCTCATCTTTCACTTTTTTTTTTCTTGCCTTCACCTTTTTCTTCTTTACCTCCCTTCATGTCTGATCCTGTCTTCCTTCTACCGCTCTCCTCCTCTTCCTTGTTCTCCCTCGATCCAAAGCTAGAATCACTATGAAGGATCATTATCACTCAATGGTGGTTTGCTTTACGACCCCCTGCTGGGCGTTTGGACCAGTCCTTCACTGTCCCCGGACCCCAGAGGGAATGTCGTGGATGTGTGTTGTCCTTCAGTCAACTTTTTTTTATATATATGTTATTAATGTATACCTGATTTGGTACATATACCATAATATAGACCGGTATTGGACAATTTCCTTCAATCATTCACAAAATAAAGTTGTTCTGTCGGTGTCTGTCAGTGGTGCAAGAACTAACGGAAGTAGCCTGACATAAAACTCATATCTGAGAAGCTAGGACCCAGCAGGACCCCGTGGAGTGATAGTCCAGACGCTGCTGCGGGTTCAGGTCCAGATTTTTCCATCCAAGTCGCCACCGTCCTTCCTTAAGTCGGATGACTAGAGAAGATGACATCTCTCATAAGACTCGGTGGCTCAAAGAGGCTGTAGGAGGAGTTGAGGGTTTGAAAGCTCCTGAGACTGGGGCGGAGTGTGAGGGTGACCTTGCGGAGTGATGCTGCCTCAGACGCTGCCGTCGTGGGTTCGGGTCCAGACTTTTCCATCCAAGTCCTTTTAATTTATTCAAATGATTGGAGGAGACAACCCAGCTCAGAACGACCCTGTGGCTCAAAGAGTTAAGCGGCTGTAGGGTGGAGGGTTCGATGCTGAGGGTGCTTTCGAAAGGTCGCGTTTAAAAGCGCCCAGAGACCAGTGCTAAGCGTGAAGGCGACCCAGAACGTGGATGGCTGCCAATTTGACTCCCACAGCCTTAAGGGGCGTACATTTTGAAACACCTCAGAGTTGACTGTTTAAAGCACCTCAAAACTGGTGGTGGTGGTTCACCGCATGTCTACATCGTCCCTTGCTATCTCAGCTTTACGGCAGAACGCACTCCATCTACAACGGTGCAACAATCATCATGTAAGATAGTCGCCAAGTCAGTAGTGTTCATTCATACATCATTTATGTATAAAACAGACAGTGACGGACTGGGATCAAAGAACAGTTCTTGTATTTGCGACAGAATGGCCAAACTCTCAAACCCGACACCAACCACACCCAAATGTCATGATAAAATGCTTGAGCACAGATAAAACTGTGATGGTGGCGCGCCAGCGTTCCTGAGGGAAACTTCGGAGGGAACCTGTGCCTGCCTGCACAGCCACAGCACCGTTGATTGCTTTGGAACCCGCTTTGACGGATGCGCACCAGGGGCAGGTAGGCTACAGACTGTAAATGATCGATAGCTAGAATGTTAAGGAAAATTGTCACGGCGACCATCAGTTCATCGAGTACTGCGCGCTATTTGAAGGGCACTCGGGGAGCCTTGTGCTGCGAGGTCATCCACGATGCTCCCTACGTCAGAATTTTTCACCCGCTCATTTTCAACTGATAACATGACCGATTCACCCGGTCCGTCCCGTCCCATTGTGCTGCTCAGATAGTTTTGCAGAATGAGCGCTCGGCAGTGGCGACAGTGACGGGAAGAGTGACAAGCGACTGATGATGTCGTTGTTGATGACAGCATGTAATACCCAGCATGCATTTGGAGGTTATGCATGTTGTCACGTTCGTGTGAGCGTGCAAATAAAATAACTCACGCAACACGACATTTCAAAGTAATTTAATTCATTTAATGGTTTTATTTGAGTCATGATTCAAACCGTTGTCAATTTACTCCCAACAATGACTGTCATTACTATGTGACTTGGTGGTATACTGTATGTACAATTCATTGCACTGATCGAAGGTATGTTAATGCTTTAAAGGTGACATTGTATCAAAACTCAAACTAATTATTATGTTCATAACAGTATTTGTTATGGGCCCGCCCCGCCCGACATGCCAAGGGACCGCACAGTCTACTCAGGATGGGCCGGCCCATCTGGCATTTGGCCAAATGCCAGATGGTCACTGAAGACAGATGTTGGACTAAATACTTTACTTATCTCATGTGTACTTCAAAAAAGGATGAACACGAAAACATTGTTTTACTTTTTAAAATCTTCTAGACACTTCTCTAAAGCTGTTGTCCACAACAACTGTCAGTTCTGAGGTGTTTCTACACTTTCAGGTCTCTCAGCGGGACATAATGAGCTTTGTTGTCTCCTCCAATTATTTGATTAAACAAACAGGATTTGGATGGAAAAATCAGGACTTGAATCCGCGGTGGCAGCATCTGAAACAACACAGATGTTCTCAGCCAACGAATTGCCTCTTTGAGCCACTGAGTCTTGATGCTGGGTTTGGTTGTCTTCTTCATTGAAGGAACAGGACTTGGATGGAAAAGTCAGCGTCTGAAGCATCACTCCACAGGACGCTCAACCCCGGTCTCCGGGAGCTTTTAAAGACGCCCTTGTGGCACTGGCTTTCAAAGCTCACGCCCCATCGAACCCTCAAGTCCTCACCTCTTTGAGCCACTGAGGCTTACTGAGTTTGGTCATCTCCTCCAATCACTTCGTTCAAGGTAACAGGAAAAAATCAGGACTTGAACCTGTGATGGCGGCGTCTGAACCAACACTGCAGTGCTCATCCGATGATTTTGAGCCACTGAGTCTTACTGAGTTCGGTTGCCTCCTTTATTCAAGGAACAGGACTTGGGTGGAAAAATCAGTGTCGGAACCATTGCGCCTTGACGCTCAGCCCCGGTCTCCGGGAGACTGGGGCTACATTTGGTCTGCTGTGTGGTTGGCGTGGATATAATTGTGATTATTGGTAAACTTGGCACGGTGGCGAGGTGCATTGCACCGCTGCCTCACAGCAAGAAGGTCCTGGGTTCGATTCCCGCCTGGGGCGCTGTTGGCACCGTGCTCTGGTGGGTTATCTCCCAAATAGGAGCCTTTCTGTGTGTAGTTTGCATGTTCTCCCTGTGCTCACATGGGGTTTCCTCCACCTCACGTCAGTAAGGACCCCCCCCAAAAACATGCACCCATCATGGTCTGACCAGCGATGGACACTCATCACCTGGTCCCCGGGCGCGTCCACGTACGCTGCCCACTGCTCCTGGCTGTGGCCCCGGAGGAAGGACAAGCCAGGATGGTTAAATGCAGAGGATCCATTTCACCAGCCACCATCAAAGCATATGCATGTGTTGTAGTGTTGTGTGACCAATAAAGACTGTTTTTTACGGGATGTGAGTACAAAGGAGTTTGAGACGTCGTGTCATGTAGAGACAAAACAGCCTTAAATTATTTTCTTTATTTTAAATCACATAAGGTATCAATAAATCACATTTTCAACTCATAGCGATAGCTCTATCTATGTAATGAAGTAAAATATCAATTTATTTATAGTTTACCTCCCTGTTCCTTCATCACTTCCTCTCCTCCTACGACCAGTTCCACCAACAACGACCCGTTCAGAGCCCAGACCTCATGAACATTCCTCTCCTGCCGGAAAATAAATCAGGACTTTCTCTTCTCCTGTTTCCGAGCGGTGAAATGAAGGGCGACGCCCATGAGGATAAGGTAAGAGAGATCAGAGAAGACAGGGGGACGGGGATCAGAGCTGTGACGTCTTTATTTTCTTTTCTTTTATACACAGAGTGGAACAACATTAATTTTCCTCCTTTTTCACTCAACTCCACACGTCTCCATCCGTGGCTTCTCCTTTCTGTCCAATCAAAACGCTAGAAAAACATCTGGACGGGAGACGCGACCACAACAGTTCTGAACCAAGGAACAGAAATGACCAAAAAAAACATCAAAGCGCGGGATCAGAGACTGGAAGTTGCGATGTGTGTAGAATGAGGCGTCTTTGGCATTAAAGCGGATTTTGGTGGAATAATGAGGAAGCGCTGAGGTTTCATCAGGTTTATTATTCAAAATCATTCAAAAAAAAATTGGCAAATCTCAAGCTTTTTGGGCTGTTCTCCAAACACCATTTTTTTGCTAAAACATGGAGTAATTGAATGTATCTGTTTATTTCAAGGGAAACTGATATTTAAGACAAACGTTGTATTCATTTAAAATACAATTTCCATTTCTACGTTTAAATGTATTGGGATGGAAAATTACAATCATTAAGGACAATATCTTATTTTTATTGATCGGATTAATTGATCTTATAATATAATCAATAAAGTTTAATCACTCACTTCAAATTTTTGGCTGATTTAAAAGATGGCTGCTGCAGCGGTGGCGTAGGAACCTCCTGAGCAGATGCACCGCTTTTATTTTGAAACGCTTTACCTGCAACAGTTTGACAAATTTGAGGTTTTGCTTTGGTTCCAACACTTGATTTAACAGGTTTACCATCGCAACCGAAAGGTTTTCTTTCCAAAAAACACTCGTCAGGATGCAAATGAGCTTTTATTGCTCCATGGCCCACGGGGGGGGGGGGTTATTGGGGGATTGCGTCGAGGTAACGTCACCAATGAAATGACGTTAAACTGAACGTTGTGCAAGTGCACTGTACACGTTTCTCTTTGGTTTAAATGAATAAATACTTTAGTTTTGATCAACATTCACCTGGTACAAAAAAACAAACTTCAATACAAATGTAAAACACTGGAGCACTGGAATCCTTTTCAGATTTTTGGCTGTGGAGGTCGGTGCGTTCACTCAGTCACGTGCGGAGATGAGAGCAGGACGTTCACGTCGGGCGCCACCAACTCCACCGTCGACAAATGGTTTTTTCTGTCCAGCCGTTCTGTGCGTCCTCCTGGGGTTTTTGTTTTTTTGTCTGCACTTTATAAAGGAAGTTTTATAAAGGGGGGGGGCGCTGCTCCTGCCGTCGGGAGGGTTTTTGGGATTCGGCGTGAAGCCGACTTGATGACGTTCAACGTGCGAGTGCAAAAGGTCACAGGAGTTCACCTCGGATTTAGCGGGTCAAAGGTCGTACCCGGGTGAACAGCACGGCGAACGGGCCGTGAAAGGAAAAGGGAACGATCATAATCATAATCATAATGACAAGGATACCATCACAATGCAGTACACCGCTAGCTAGTTAGTAAATATACTCATGCATAACATCTGGGAACAGCCAGGTGTTCTGTCCGTCCTGGAAGGCCACGCCCACCAGGCAGCGCTCAAAGGAATAAATAACAAAAACCAGGAGGCACCGAAAATCAACTGCGACGTGTCTGTGTGTGTGTGTGTGTCTGTGTGTGTGTGTGTGTGTGTGTGTCTGTGTGTGTGTGTGTGTCTGTGTGTGTGTGTGTGTGTGTATGTGTCTGTGTGTGTATGTGTCTGTGTGTGTGTGTGTGTGTGTATGTGTCTGTGTGTGTATGTGTGTCTGTGTGTGTGTGTGTGTCTGTGTGTGTGTGTGCGTGTGTGTCTGTGTGTGTATGTGTGTGTGTATGTGTGTGTGTCTGTGTGTCTGTGTGTCTGTGTGTGTGTGTGTCTGTGTGTGTGTGTGTGTGCGTGTGTGTGTGTGTGTGTCTGTGTGTCTGTGTGTGTCTGTGTGTGTGTGTGCGTGTGTGTGTGTGTGTGTGTGCGTGTGTGTGTCTGTGTGTCTGTGTGTGTGTGTCTGTGTGTGTGTGTGTGTGTGTGTGTGTGTGTGTGTGTGTGTGTGTGTGTGTGTGTGTGTGTGTGTGTGTGTGTGTCTGTCTGTCTGTGTGTGTGTGTGTGTGTGTGTCTGTGTGTCTGTGTGTGTGTGTGTGTGTGTGTGTGTGCGCGTAAAATAAAAAAATAAATCATTTTCAACTCTGGGCTGAAACATGTCGAGCCCGGCGTCATTCCAACCGTGTTCCCCACGCCCCAAAAAATACCCGGGCGGGGCGGGGCGGGGCCCCTCCATCCCAACAAAGGAGAGAGAACAGAAGAAGACAAGCATTTTTCATTTTTGGTTTCGCTGCACCTCTTCAACTATTACCAAAAAACAATAAACAAACAAATAAAAACAAAAATACAAGCGAAATAAAAACAGATGTATAAAAAACTTCTACACGTTTGTTTGCTTTCAAGTCACAGCAACAAAAAAAGGAAAACAGCAAGTGAATCATTCCAGATGGAGGCTTCTATCACACGGTCCTGACACTGGTGTCTATGAGGTATATCTGCAACAGCTTGGTCAGGGAAGCACGGTCTGCGCTGCAGTGCCACGCCCTACCAGGCCACGCCCTGCAGTGCCACGCCCTACCAGGCCACGCCCTGCAGTGCCACGCCCTACCAGGCCACGCCCTGCAGTGCCACGCCCTACCAGGCCACGCCCTGCAGTGCCACGCCCTACCAGGCCACGCCCTGCAGTGCCACGCCCTACCAGGCCACGCCCTGCAGTGCCACGCCCTACCAGGCCACGCCCTGCAGTGCCACGCCCTACCAGGCCACGCCCTACCAGGCCACGCCCTGCCACGAGGGACATTCTTCATTTTGATCGTTTAAAGCTTTGCAACCGTTGGAAAAGAGAAAGAGGGAGAAGGAGAAGGGAGGAGGGAGGGGCGGGGTCTGTGTCTTGCGCTCGGTTGCTATGGCGTCGTATAGGATGCGTTCGGGGGAAGCGGTCGATTGACCAATCAGAAGGAGCCGCTCCTCGTCTTTCTGGGAACTGACCTTAACACTGCATCTGCATCAGTATACCATACTATGCTATACTGTACTAAACTGTACTATACTAGACTGCTTTACTACACTTTACTATACTTTACTGGTACTCCTCACTTAACGACCAAGTTCTGTTCCTAGGACCAGGTAAGGGTTAAGCAAATTTGTCGATAATTGATGACCCGTGTTATTTCACGGTAAGAGGGCATGGATGGTATATATAGTGTATATAGTATAAACAGTGTATATATAGTATACTGTATATATATAGTGTATAGTGTATATACAGTGTATATAGTATATATAGTGTATTTGTATATGTAGTGTATATAGTATATGTAGTGGGTATAGTGTATATAGTATATATAGTGTATATAGTATACAAAGGGTGATGAGATGCTTGGTATTGTACACAGTGTACTATACAGACTGGTCAGAGAGCTGGTCCTAAGTCTGAACGCTGGTTAAACAGGTAGGTCGTTAAGAGTACCTGTACTATACTGTACTATACTATATTACTAGTATATACTATACTGTAATATACTATAATATACTGTACTATACTGTACTATACTCATTATCATTACTTTTCATATAAGGTTTGTTTACATTGCTCAGTTGTGCACTTACGATGGCACTTGGACAGAAGTGACATGCTATAAATGATCTTAGTTATTATAATAATAATAATAATAATAAAAATAATAGTGATAATAATTACAACAATAATAATAATGATAATTTAAATTAAAAAAAATATATATAATGATAGTAATAATAACAATAATAATAATAATATAAATAATAATAATCAATGTAGCTGCAGGCAGCAATACACAGGGTTCAGTTTCGTAGTAATTTTGAGTCGATTTTGTCGTTGCAGACAAATTTCCAGTGTATGAACGTCTGGAACGGCAAACGGGCGTCTGTACCCCCCGTAGTGTCAACGTGAATTCACCTTACGTCGCTCAAATGCCGTAATAATCCATCCAATGAGTCGCGTCGCCCAAAATGACACGTTCACCAGAAAACAAATATCTCATTTGAGGCAAATCTTAAGCAGGTGTCAGTGGAACCTAAAGGGGGCTCGTCCCGAACCCGTTGGCGGGGCGCTGGGGTCCGGGACGAGCCCCCCAAACGCACCACGGACACGCCCCAACATCCAGGAGCCGCCGCCCAGGTTGGGTTCTCCTGGCTGTCATCCCTGCAACACAATCAGAAAGATACGACTCCGCCCGGCTGCAAGACCCTCTGGGTGAAGGTAAGGAGCGAGAGAGAGAGGGGGGGGGGCAAAGGGATAAGAAAGGGCGTGGCATTCCCAGAAGGGCGTGGCGAAGCGCAGACCGTACTTAAGAGGAAAAGTTTCTTTGGTTTCTTTGGTTTTATCAAAGGACAAGCGGGAGGTGAGTGAGGTAGCCGCTCTGGTTCTCACCGCTCGGATAGAAAAGGTTTCTTTGTTCTTTGTACACGCACAGAGTCTGGGAAAGTGTGTTCACACCCACACCCACACCCACACCCACACCCACACCCACACCCACACCCGGACGTCAAACTTTCACCTCGGATCGTCAAATCAGACACTGCGACAGTACCCGCCCCAACGTGAGGCTGGATTGAAATAAAAAGGCTAATTCCACATCAAAAAAACACGGTGTTTGGGCGGAGTTTTTCTTTTTTTCCTTCCAGCGATGCTGTGGCTCCGCCCCCGACGCGTCCCCTCGCCCGTGGCCAACGTCTTCCTGAAGCCAGGTCAGGTGGGCGGCGTCTCTTTATATGAAAAGGTAAATAAACGTCCGTGGGTCCTTCAGGTGGGAGCGGGGTGCGGCGACACTTTGACCGCCCAGGGTCCTCTTTGGTCTTGTCCCTCCCTCCCTCCTTCCCTCCTTCCCTCCCTCCTTCCCTCCCTCTCTCCTTCCCTCCTTCCCTCCCTCCTTCCCTCCCTCCTTGTCCAGTGTCACAACATGGTCTGAAGCTGCTGGTCCAGCTCGCGTTCAGCAGATGCCAGAGATGTCAGATCTCAACATAAATAAAGGTGAAACGCAAACAATGGAAACAAACAAACAAAAAAAAAAAAAAAAAACCCAAACGCTGGAAGCAAAGAGAAGGAAAAGCCGGAGGCGGCGTCACCGCTCCTGTTATTTGCAATTTGACGGTTTCAACATTTGGGGCACGGTAAAACTAAGGCAACGCTCAGAAACACGAGGTCTGACGGCGGAGTGGAGCCGCCGGAGGGGCCGGCCGAACGGGCGGGACCCCCCGGAGCGCAGAGGGCCAAACGGAGCCCGGCTCCAGCAACAGAGTCCTGAAGCCAGACGCCACCCGAAAAGGACACCTGGAAAAGAGGCGGAGTCAAGGTGGACGCGTCGCAGGACGACGGCGACGCACAAGAAGCTCTTGGGATTTGGGCGTTTCCCCCCCCCTGCACCCTCCTTCCCCTCCTTCCCCTCCTTCTTCTTCTTCTTCTTCTTCTTCTTCTTCTTCTCCTTCTCTGGGGTTTTTGGTTTTGGTTTTGGTTTTGGTTTTGGTAGATGGAGTCGCTGTCGGATGGGACTGGACCCGGGGATGTTTCTTTGGACTAGAAGCTCTTACAGACAGATACTAAACTAAAGGATAAAGCTTTTCCACCGATAGCTGAGCTCTTTCTCTCAGCAGGTGTTGTTGTTGTGTTTTTATTATTTTTTGGTTTTCTTGTCGTCGTACGTACGGATCAGCAGCCCCTCCCCCCCCCCCCCCCCCCCGCCGGACGGCCATCTTGGACTCTTTTTCCCGAAGGCCTCACTCCGTTCCAGCACGGCGCGTTTCAAGGGATGTCATGGAGCCCTCTAGCCCCTAGCCTTTAGCCATTACGCTTTAGCTTCTACGCTTAGGCTTTAGTCTCTAGCCTCCACTCTTTAGCCTTTAGCCGCTACCCTCTACCTGGGTTTGGGCAGTCATGCGGAACTCTAGCATGGGCATGGACACCGACAACAGACGCTTAATACAACGTTAGCGCTTCCAGAGGCGGATTTGCCGGAACCAATCCCCAGCGAAACGATGGAGGAACAGAAGATGAACGATAAAACATGCGCCGGGCTCGTGTGCTACCGTTTACAGCAGTTGAATCTTTGGTTTACACTGTACTCTCAACGTGGTCTCACCGTGTTCCCGCTCTCCAGAGTGTGGAACCCGCCAGAGAGCAGCGGGCCGGGGCCGCAGCGGGTGCCTCCGGTCCGATCCCAGTCCACCAGGGGATGGCGCATTGTCCGGCAGCTCCGAGGAGGAGAGCGCTCGAGGTAGACCACCATTCCCACCGGGGAAATAACCGACTCAGGACATTCGCGGAGCGGGCGTAGCCGCTGTTGACTTCCCCCCTGCCCCGCCCACTCGTCGCGCGCGCCAGGTTCCCAAAGCTTCGGCGTCGGCGACGGGGCTGGAACGGACCCCCAACCGGGAGGGCTTCCGTCGACATTATCTACCGCTGTTGGCGCCGTGCTGGAGAAGACGGCGGCCTTTGAAAATTAGACACGTTGCGTTTCACCGGACGAGGTGCTCAGGAGAAGCCGACTGAGCGCCTCCACCGAGGAACGTCCGCGGCCGGTTGGTGCTCCGGGCCAATCAGCGTCGCACTAAGATAGGCTAAGCTAAAAGCTAAAAGCTAAAAGGATACGTCAGCTCGGATTAGCCTGTGATTAGCCCCACATAGCATAAACAACCGCGTGGTGTCTGATTGGCAGAGGCCGCTTCGGAGGCGGGTCTGAGCCGGGGTTTGAGCGGTTGGGGAGGGAGTCGAGGGCGGACGCAGAGACGGTGAATCTTTGGTTTGTAGCTGATGAGGTTCTCGTTGTTCGCCGCCATCTTTTTTTAATTTTTTTTATTTATTTATTTTTTGAACTTTGAAAAACTGCATAGGCACACGTTAAAGACACTCTTCAACCGCGAGGGACACATGGAACGTTCCGTGAGGTGGGGTGAAGCGACGGGGGGCGGACCCCGCCCGGCCCCGCCCCTGCCCCCGTGTCTGGTTTCAACCCTTTGTTTGCCTCCAGTCCCCCAACCTGCTTCACCCTGGGGAAGGAAGCACCCGACGCCGCGTCAGGCAGAACAAAGCTACTCCACCCGTCATGTCCTCCTCCTCCACCTCCTCCTCCTCAACATCATCGTCGCCGCTCGTTT
>NC_137204.1:29722222-29729722 GCF_960531495.2 Zeus faber
AAGAAAAAAGAAAACCACAAAACAAAACATAAAACAATAAAAAACAGAAAACCGTAAAATACATTAAAAACTATAAAAAAAACAAAAAAACATAAAATCAATAAAACCATAAAAAACATTAAAACCATAAACCCAAACACATAAAAACATAAAACAATAAAAATCATAAAACCATAAAAAACATTAAAACCATAAATACCATAAAACAATAAAATCCATAAAACATAAAAACCATGAAAAAATAAAAAAACATAAAAAACATTAAAAAAAACATTTAAACGACCATAAAACAATAAAAAAAAAAACATTAAAAACCATAAATACCATAAAACAAAATCCATAAAACATAAAAACCATGAAAACGATAAAAAATAAAAAAAAACATTAAAACTATAAAAAACATTAAACCATAAAAATAACATAAGAAAAAAAAAGAACAAAAGATAAAATAATGAATAACCATAAATCCCATAAAACCGTAAAAAACATAAAAAATCATAAAAACCATAAAACCAAAAAACCCCATAAAACACTAAAACAATAAAAACCATAAAAAACATAAAAACCATAGAACCAAAAATCCATAACAACCATAAAACAATAAAAACCATAAAACCATAAAAAACATTAAAAACATTAAAAATCATAAAACCATCAAAACCATGAAACCATAAAACATCCAGAAAAAACATGAAAACCATAAAAACCATAAAAAAAACATAACAAAAAAACCATAAAAACCATAAAACAAGAAAAACAAGAAAAACCATGAAACCATACAAAACATAAAAACCATTAAAACCATAAAAATAAAAAAATATAAAAATAGAGGGAGAGGAAAATGAAGAGAGAGAGAAATGGTCACCGATGCGCTAAACCGATCGTAAACTAAATGATCCCCCGTGTCTCTGTGGAACCCAGGACACGTCCTCCATCACACCGCTACATGCTATTGCTAACAGTAGAAACTACAATGGAAGAGATGAATGAGGAGGTGTCCAGTTTCATGTTAAGAACAGGAAACACTTCATCATATTAAAAACACCTCTACAGACACACCTGTGCAGACACACCTCTACAGACACACCTGTGCAGACACACCTCTACAGACACACCTGTACAGACACACCTGTGCAGACACACCTCTACAGACACACCTGTGCAGACACACCTGTACAGACACACCTGTACAGACACACCTGTGCAGACACACCTGTACAGGCACACCTGTGCAGATACACCTCTACAGACACACCTGTACAGACACACCTGTACAGGCACACCTGTGCAGACACACCTGTACAGACACACCTGTGCAGACACACCTGTACAGACACACCTGTGCAGACACACCTCTGCAGACACACCTGTGCAGACACACCTGTACAGGCACACCTGTGCAGACACACCTGTACAGACACACTAGGGATAGAAACACAGAATTCAAGTTAATTCCCCATTTAAAGCAAAGGGAAGATGATGATGAGGATGTGATGTCGACAGTCTTTCGACAACAGACAGACAGACAAAACAACAGACAGACAGACCAGCAGACAGACAGACAGACAGATCAACAGACGGACAGACTAACAGACAGACAGACAGACAGACAGAACATAACAGACATAACAACAGTCAGACAGATGGACAGAACAGACAGCAAACAAGAAGGGTTTCTCACGTCTCCCCCTCTCTCTCCCTTACCCCCCCCTGACACTCCCTCACTCTATTGTCCTCCCTCTCTCTCCCCCGTCTCTCTCTGCTTTTCTTTTATAGTACCATTACCACTTAAGGTTTAGTATCCATTACACTCAGGGCTTGTAAGTGGAGGCTAAGTAGCGGCGCTGACCTACATGGCAGCGTCTCACCCAGCGGGGGGCGCCAGAGCTGGACACCGGGGCCTCGTTCTGAGACGATCACACTACTTCCCTCCATCACCGAGGGCGTGGCACTGCGAGGGGCGTAACTGGCTGTTTTAGAATGTCACAGCTACACCTTCTCTGACAAGAAGCAGCACGAGGGCGTGAAAAGGGGATGGTAGCTCAGGAGGTAGAGCTGGTGGTCTAGTGATCCAAAGGTTTCTGGTTCGATCCCAGGCTCCTCCTGCTAGCATGCTGTAGTGTCCTTGAGCAAGACACTTAACCCCTAATTGCTCCTGATGGCTGCGTCCGTCGGTCTTTGAACAATTGTAAGTCGCTTTGGATAAAAGCGTCTGCTAAATGACTAAATGTAAATGTAAAATGTGAAAAGCAGCCAAACAAGCTCAGCGCACTCTGGACTTTTATGGGTCAAACTCAACTGAAAGGTTTCCTCTTCCTGACCCCAATTTTTACCCAAAAATATATTTGAGTGGGGTGACCATGCTCTTTTACCACCTGATAGTTCAAGTAAAATTATATGTAAAACTCATTTTCCTCTGCCTCAAGGTGTCAGTTGTCAGTCCCTTTTGCACCACCCCCTCATTTTGATGAAGGCGTTTGTGGTGTGGGGAGGGTTTGGTTTGAGCAGCCACACCTGTCCTGGGTCTATGTAATTGGGGCCCAGGATCAGAGTGGCTGTACACCTGTTGCTCGTTGGTGGTCTAACGAGCAACAGGTAAATCCCCCATCCCCACACTCACTCAGGAGAGGAGCCCTTGTCATGACACATGTCCGTCTGCTCCAGGCTTGTTCCATCTGGCCCATTCTCTACGATAAACTGTGTGTCTGAAACCCCCTGGTCTGTGTCTCTGTGACAGGGGTCCCTGAAAACACCACTTGGGTGGCGTGCGGTGGGGGAAACTGCCTATTATGTTGTTCATACGACAACATAATGGGCACTCCTAACAAGTGTGCAAGCGCAAAGTTCTCCTTTAATTAACATCACATTGGTTCTCAATGATCCTCTCTCAGTGGCCTCACATCTGACCCCTGAGGTGCTGTTGTCCTCGAAGAAAGATCCCAAAGCTACTCGGCGTTGCAGGCAGTTTCCTGTTTCCCCAAGGGGTTTTCCTAGGACCTTTGAGGTCCAATTCCCAACACAAGGTAACATCCGACATCCTTCCGAGTTCCATCCGTCTGTCGTAATTCCGCGCTGATACCCCGCACCTCAACCCGGGAACCTGAAGTTCCCGGGTTGAGTTCCCGGGTCCAAGACATCCTAGTTCTGGGTCCATCCCAGTTCCAATATCAATCCGGGGGTCGCGTTTTGGGTGCTTGTTCCCCAGTTATTCCAGAGCTGACATGTCTGGATTCCGACATGATGCTTTTAATTTGGAGCGCTAGGGTCCGACTGCGCTAATTCCTAAAATCCAGACTTTCAGTTCACTGGTCCTGAATGTCACACAATTCCAGATTACAGCGATTTGTATTTCCACAGGTCCTTATTCCAGAGTACAAACATCCTTACTCCAACAAGAGTGTGAGTTCCTGGATCCTGGTTCTGCTACCGCTTGGAGCTTGAATGTCCTTTATCCAGCGGGCCCTAAAGTCATAATCCCATCAGGATTTTGTCCAAAGGCCATAATTCCAACAAGATTTCCAAGTGTTAGAATGTTCGAATATTGCGAGATTTTAATTCCAAATTGTCCAGAGTCCGAAAGAGTCCTTATTCCGCCACGGGTCTCAGTCCAATTGGGCGTCATTTCTTGACATTATTCCAAAGTTCCTGAAACCCTTGTATTCCAGGGTCCGTTACTCCACCGCCGCTCCTCACGGTCCCGATCCCTGATTCCGGGATCCTAACCCACCCAGTACTAGTGTGTTTCTTAGTTCCAAACTGCTCCAAAAGTTTCAAGGTCCTTATTCCTTGGTGAATCTCCAGTCCTGTAAGGTCCCAAGGTTTTGAACTTGGCTCGGAAATGCAAACTTCTCCTGATTCTATGATTCCAGGGTCTAAGTTCCAATTCCAGGTTCTAATGTGTTTACTCTGAATGGTTCCATGTTCCACCGATGTCCTTGTTCCACCGTCGTTCTGAGCTTGAAGGTGGAAGGTGACAACAGAATGCTACGGGCCAAGTGCGACTCTTTTTGGGTTGTATGTCGGACAGTTAACAGAGCTGGTTAGAAATATACGTTTAACTGAAGAAAAACCTGAAAAAAATCAAACCATAACAAGAAAAAATATCCTAAAATAAACAATGCACAAGATGGATTTGGCAATACACATACACCAAAACTTTTAATTAAAAATGTATGTTTATTGACAAAAAACATTCTGGACTGTTTGTGTGTTGACAGTTTTCGGGAAATGTTCCTTTTCTTCAGTTTCTAATCTTTATGACTTCACTAAAACTAAACTAAACGTTACTAAATTAAACTAAATTCAACTATATTCAATTAAACCAAAGTATACTAAAAAGAAGAAGAAACAGTCTTTATTCAACACACCACAATACAACACATGCTTGCACACACACACACACACACACACACACATGCTTTGATGGTGGCCGGTGAAATGGCTCCTCTGCTTTTAACCATCCTGGCTTGTCCTTCCTCCGGGGCCACAGCAGGAGCAGTGGGCAGCGTACGTGGACGCGCCCGGGGACCAGGTGATAAGTGTCCATCGCTGGTCAGACCATGATGGGTGCATGTTTTTGAGTGGGGTCCTTACTGACGTGAGGTGGAGGAAACCCCATGTGAGCACGGGGAGAACATGCAAACTCCACACAGAAAGGCTCCTGTTTGGAAGATAACCCACCGGCGCACGGTGCCAACAGCGCCCCAGGCGGAAATCGAACCCAGGACCTTCTTGCTGTGAGGCAGCAGTGCAATGCACTGCACCACCGTGCCACGTTACAAATTAAAGTAAACTAAACCATACTAAACTAAACTAAACTATACTCAATTAAACTAAAGTCAACTATATTAAATTAAACTAAACCAAAGTATACTAAATTTAAATAAAATAAACTAAAATTAAATTAAATTAAATTAAATTAAATTAAATTAAATTAAATTAAATTAAATTAACTCAAGTAAAGTAAAGCAAATGAAAGTCAAAAAAGAAAGGTAAACAAAAATGAATTAAAGTGAACAACAGTAAAGTAAATTAAACAAAAAAGTGAAGTAAACATGAGTAGATAAAAAGTAAACAAGCAAACAAAAGAAAAGTAAAGTAAAGTAAACAAAAGCAAACAAAAGTAAAGTAAAGTAAACCACGGTAAATTAAAGTGAACAACTGTAAAGTAAAGTATACACACAGTTAGTGAAGTAAAGTAAAAAAAAGGTTATAAAAGGAAAGTGAGGTTAACAAAAGTAAAGTAAACTAATGTAAATTAAAGTCAAGTCAACAAAATAAAAGCAAAGGAAAGGAAAGTAAACAAAAGTATTGAAAAGTAAAGTAACATAAGTTAAGTAAAGTAACCTTAAGTAAACAAAAGTAAAGTTTTTCTTCTTCTTCTTCTTCTTCTTTGTGCTGCTCCCGTTAGTGGTGGCCACAGCGGATCATCTGCCTCTACACCTTCTGTTCTGCATGTCCTCCCTCAGCACCTCCATCAAGCTTCTCTTTAGCTTCCTCTTTTCCTCTTGCCTGGCAGCTCCACCCTCAGCCTCCTCCTCCCAATGTAACTCTCATCTCTCCTCCACACGTGTCCAAACCATCTCAATCTGGCCTCTTCTCCACCAAACTGTCCAACCTGAGCTGTCCCTCTAATGTCCTCATTCTTAATCCTGTCCATCCTTGTCCCTCCCAATGAAAACCTCAACATCCCAACAGCCTTTTAGTCGGTGCCACCGCCTCTAAACCGTACAACATGGCTGCTCTCACTACCGTCCTGTACACCTTCCCCTTCACTCTGGCTGGAACCCTTCTGTCACACATCACTCCGGACACTCTTCTCCACCGACTCCACCCTGCCTGTACTCTTTTCTCCACCCTTCTCCTGCACTCTCCGCTGCTTTGGATGGTCGACCCCAAGTACTTGAACTCATCCGCCTTCTCCACCTCCACTCCTTGCATTCTCAGATTTGCTCCGCCCTCCCTCCCATTCAGGCACATGTATTGTGTTTTACTCCTGCTGACTTTCATTGCTCTTCTCTCTAATGCTGCCTCCACTTCTCCAGGCTCTCCTCCACCTGCTCCCTACTCTCGCTACAGATCGCAATGTCATCTGTGAACATCATAGTCCACAGAGACTCCTGCCTGATCTCATCTGTTAACCTGTCCATCACCACTGCAACAAGAAAGGGCTCAGAGCTGATCCTTGATGCAGTCCCACCTCCACTTTGATGCCTTGGTCACGCCTACTACACACCTTACTACTGTCTGACTGCCCTCATACATATCCTGTACCACTCTTACCTACTTCTCTGCCGCCCCCAACTTCCTCATGCAATACCACACTTCCTCTCTCGGCACCCTATCATACGCTTTCTCTAAATCCACAAAGACACAGTGCAACTCCCTCTGTCCTTCCCTGTACTTTTCCATCAGTGTTCTTAAAGCAAACATGTCATCTGTAGTACTCTTTCCTGGCATGAAACCATACTGCTGCTGGCTGATCCCCACCGCTCCTCTTAACTTAGCCTCCACTGCCCTTTCCCAGAGCTTCATGCTGTGGCTGATCAACTTTATTCCCCTGTAGTAACTACAGCTCTGTACGTCTCCTTCTTCTTGAAGATGGTACCAGTACACTTCTTCTCCACTCCTCCGGCATCCTCTCCCTTTCCAGGATGGTGTTAAACAGTCCTGTTAGGAACGTCACTGCCATCTCACCTAAACATTTCCATGCTTCCCCAGGTTTGTCATCTGGGCCAACTGCCTTTCCACTCTTCATCTTCTTTCATGCTGTTCTCACCTCATCCTTGCTCATTTGTTGCCCAAGTGAAACAAACAAAAGTAAGCAAAAGTAAAGCAACGTAAAGTCAACAACAGTCAACAAAAGCAAAGTAAAGTAAAGTCAGCAACAGTCAACAAAAGCAAAGTAAAAAAAAAAAAAAAAAGTAAAGTAAACAAAGGCATAGTAAAGTAATGTACATTTAAGTAAATTTAACAAAAGTAAAGTAAACAAATGTAAAGTACAGTAAGCAACAGTAAAGTAACATAATCAACAGTAAAGTTACATTAAGTAAACAAAAGTAAAGTGAAGGAAAGTAAACAAAAGTGAAGTAAACAAAAATTTAAAAGAAATTAAGAAACGTAAACAAAAGTGAAGTAAAGTCAAGTAAAGTAAATAAAAGTAAAGCAAACAAAAGTGCATCAGGGTAAAGTAAAGTAAAGTAAAGTATAGAAAAGTGAAGTAAAGTAAAGTTAAGTATAGAAAAGTGAAGTAAAGTAAAGTTAAGTGAAGTGAAGTACAGTACAGTACAGTGAAGTACAGTAAAGTTATGTGAATTAAATTAAAGGAAGGTAAAGTAAAGTAAGGTAAAGTAAAGTAAGGTAAAGTAAAGTAAAGTAACGTAAGGTAAAGTAAAGTAAGGTAAAGTAAGGTAAAGTAAAGTAAAGTAAAGTAAGGTAAAGTAAAGTAAGGTAAAGTAAGGTAAAGTAAAGTAAAGTAAAGTAAGGTAAAGTAAAGTAAAG
>NC_137204.1:29732222-29749722 GCF_960531495.2 Zeus faber
CTCTTTCGACATAAAGTAGAGCGCCCTTTAACCCAGCTGCTGTTGACTGTCATGAGTCACAGCAAAACCAGTGTTTGGACAGAACACACACACAGACACACACACACACACACACACACACACACACACACACACACACACACACACACACACACACACACACACACACACACACACACACACACACACACACACACACACACACTGCTAATAGATGATGAGTTAACAGGTGAAAGAATGTTCCCGTCTTATCAGTTTGTTTTGGTGTGACGGAGCGATGCCGTCGCTGTTTTACAACCTGAGCAGCAAACACAGCGGGGAGATAATATCCTGATCAATATCCCCATCAATATCCTGATCAATACGCTGCATTGTCATGTCATTCTCATACATTGGGTAAACACTGCATCCACATTAAAACAAAAACTGCTTAATATGTAAAAAAACCTGTTTTGTCTTGGCTCTCGAACCTATGAATGGAAGTTGACCTGTGATAAAAAGGTTTAGCTTTTCCTTGACATCTTAATTAAACCTCAAAATTATACATATATACACACACACACACATATATATATTTAGATATATTTATATATCTAAATATATTAATATATATATGAATATATATGTGAATATATGAAAAATATATAAATATATTCATATATATATAGTCATGTATATTTTTTTCTTCATATATATATTTATATATTCATATACAGTATATATATATATATATATATATATATATATATATATATATATATATATATATATATATATATATATATATATATATATATATATATATATACAAATCAGATACATTTAAATCAATGTGACGGTGATGATGAATTCTGAAGTTATACCTACACACCTCAAATTAAACAACACATAAATCTATACCCTACCCCATCATATCTACATATCCATATGTCCATAGATCAAATTAAACAATTAATAAAACATGTTTGTCTGTGTGTGTGATGGTGGCAGCAGCGTCAAACTAAACAACACAGTGTGTGGTGTGATGTGGAATCACCAGGTTTTGCTCTTGGCCTCCTCAGGACGTGGTTGGTGGTGGTGTGTGAGGTGTTGACAGCACGGTGTGTGTGTCTGCCACGGTTCAACCACAACAAACCAGATGAAGGTACAGCTGCCACACTCACTGCAGGGAACCTGCTTCTTTCTGCTCTTATTTACAAAGTGTTTGGATCGTTTCCACGGAGCCACCTGGTTGTCATGGCAACAGCGGGACAAAAGTTGTCTATTACACCTTAAACAACGTCCAGTCACACAGTCATTATCTGTAAATAGCTCCCAGCGGTCATGTCTGGTATCTATATACACACTACTAATACATTATATATACATATATTTTACATATGTATATACATAGGTATAACATATACATCTACATATACACATTATAATATACATTATATATACATATAACATATACATCTACCTATACACACTATTGTCTACATTATATATATGCATATGACATATACATCTACATATACACACTACTATATACATTATATATACATATAACATATACATCTATATATACACACTAAGATGTACATTATATATACATATAACATATACATCTATGTATACACACTACTATATACATGTTATATATATATATATATATATAACATATACACCTACGTATGCACACTACTATAAACATTATATATACATATAACATATACACACTACTGTATATATTTTATATACATATAACATGTAGCTCTACATAAACATACGACTATATTCATTATATATACATATAACATATACATCTATGTATACACACTACTATATACATTATATATACATATAACATATACACACTACTATATACATTATACAAACATGTAACATATACACACTACTATATAAAGTCATATGTGTATAAAAATATACACATATGACATATACATCTACATTTACACACTACTACACATATATACATATAACATATACAACTACATATACACACTACTATATACATTATAAATACATATAAAATATACATCTACATATACACACTACTATAAACATTATATATACATATAAGATATACATCTACATATACACACTCCTATATACATTATACAGTGTATGCATATAACATATACATCTACATATGCACACTACTATATACATTCTATATACATATAACATATACATATACACACTATTATATACATTATATAAACATATAACATATATCTACATATGCACACTTCTATATACATTATATATACATATAATATATACATCTACATATACACACTACTGTATACATTTTATATACATATAACATATACACACTGCTAAAGACATTATATATATATATATTACATATAAATCTACATAAACACACTACTATATACATTATGTATGATATACATTTACATAGACACACTACTATACACATAAAATATATATAAGACAATTTTTGACTAGTATCACAAGTTTATAACTAGTAGGACTTGTATTATAGCGTGTATGTCTTGTTTTTAACGTGTATGACTAGTTTAATAATTAGTATGTCAAATCTATAACTAGTATGACTAGTTTTAGAACTAGTATGACTAGTTGTATTACTAGTATGTCTAGTTTCTAACTAGTTTCCAACTAGTTTATAATTACTCATTTTATAACTAGTATGTCTAGTTTTATAACTAGAATGTCTAGTTTTAAAACTATTGTCTAGTTGTATAACTAGTATGTCTAGTTTAAGAGCTCCCACTGGGTGGTAGGAGGGAGGTGGAAGCAGGAGGTGTGGTTGCCTTGACAACGGTTGTTATTAACAGACAGCGTCGTTATTCAGGAAGAACCCAGCGCTGGCTGCTGCCATCGACCAATCAGGATCCAGGAAATCCATAAAAAAAGTGAGACATGATGTTCAGCAGCAGAGCGGCGCCGCATCCATCTGCGTGTCTTTCTATACCTACACTGATACTCCTCTGAGCGCTCCATCCCTCTACACCTCCACCCCACCCCCACCCTCTCTTTCCCAACCCTCTCTCCCCCTCTTTCTCTTTCCCTGTTTGTCCCCCTCCCTCCCTCCCTCTCGTATCGTCAGCTCTCTCTCTTCCAGGAACGTTCTGGGATCATGTTGCTCTGGATCGATCTGCACCGTTTACCTTATTGTCGCCGCCATTAATGCTCTTTTAATCTGCTGGGATTACAGCCATCCACCCGCATCCACCCGCATCCACCCATCCATCCATCTATCCATCCATCCATCCATCCGTCCATCTATCCATCCATCCATCCATCTATCCATCTACCCATCCATCCGACCACCCATCCATCCACCTATCCATCCATCCACCCATCCATCTATCATCCCAAAATAATCCGCTGTTTAACACGTTTGTTTAAGAAAAGACTGATGCAGGGAAAGGACGACGACTGGAAAACCCAGCACGTCAACGCTCCCTGTTGGTGTTTGTTTGCATATCTGTCAATCTGAGTATTGATCTGCTATCGATAGATCAATCTGAGTAATGATCTGCTATAGATGGATCAATCTGAGTATTGATCTGCTATCGATAGATCAATCTGAGTAATGATCTGCTATAGATGGATCAATCTGAGTATTGATCTGCTATCGATAGATCAATCTGAGTAATGATCTGCTATAGATGGATCAATCTGAGTATTGATCTGCTATAGATGGATCAATCTGAGTAATGATCTGCTATAGATGGATCAATCTGAGTATTGATCTGCTATAGATGGATCAATCTGAGTAATGATCTGCTATAGATGGATCAATCTGAGTATTGATCTGCTATCGATAGATCAATCTGAGTAATGATCTGCTATAGATGGATCAATCTGAGTATTGATCTGCCATCGATGGATCAATCTGCTGAGCTCATTCAAAGTAATGGATTCGATGAAAGGCTGTGATCAGGTGTTTTTCGGGATTTTCTTTGTATCATAGCTGCCGTAAACAGGGTGTGTGGGTAATGGGATAAAATCTATACACATCATGATGTCAACCTCCATAAAGTATATATGGATACAAACACACTTGTCTAGAGAAATAGCAACAACCACGTAGCTGCAACAACTTAGTGAACTATTCAACTGCAAAAAAACAATTTCCTGTTATTAATGTGAAACTGGACATTTCCACATTCAAGTCTTCCATCGCAAAACATGACCACTAGCTAGTGTTAGCATTAGCATTAGATGCGAGGGACGTGGATACAGGCAGGGAGAAGCGGTTGACTGTGATAAACGTCATCATTCAGAAATAAATGACCACCATTTCCACTACTGACCAATCAATTGGCCAATCAGCTCCCCGAAAACGAGTGTTCGTGATAGATTTTAACACATTATTCTGCCTCGCGACAGCTTCCACAGATTTGCAAACAAACAAACAACTTATCCGTCAACATGTCGGCAATTCTGTCCCTCATACTCAATGTGAACATCCAGCCCAAATAAGTTTCCGTTTTTGATCAGATACAAATTTTGCCCAAAAGCTCTTTAAAGTAGAAATACAGTTGTGGTGACATGTAAACAGATCAGGGCAAGTCCACAAAGCTCAGCTCCCAGACCGTCCTCTAGAGCGTCCCCTAGAGCGTCCCCTAGAGTGTCCCTTAGAGCGTGGCCTAGAGCATCTCCTAGCTCCCAGACCGTCTCCAAGAGGGTTTGCTAGAGCGTCTCCTATAGCATCCTCTAGCTCCCAAACTGTCTACAGTGTCTCCTAGTTCCCACACCATCCCCTGGAATGTCTCCTAGAGCCTCTCCTAGCTCCCACACTGTCCCCTAGAGTGTCTCCTAGAACATCTCCTACCTCCCAGACCGTCCCTTAGAGTGTCTCTGTGGTGTGGGGATGGTCTGGTTGAGCAGCCACACCTGACCTGGATCCAGGTGACTGGGTCAGGGTGGCTGCATACCTGTTGCTCATAGGTTGTTCTAATGAGCAACAGGTTAAAACCCCCATCCCCACACACACTCAGGAGAGGAGCCCTGTCATGACATGTTCTATCTGCTCCTGGCTTGTTCCACCTAGCCTCCTCTCTACAATAAACTGGTATCGTCTTCTGTGTCTCTGTGCTGGAGGGCCCTGGAAACGCCACTTGGATGGCGTGTGGTAGGAGAACTGCCACAGTCTCCACAGTCTAGAGTGCCTCCTGGAGTGTCTCTCAGAGCGTCTCCTAGAGTGTCTCCTAGAGTGTCTCCTAGAGTGTCTCCCAGAGCGTCTCCTACAGTGTCTCCTAGAGTGTCTCCCAGAGTGTTTCCTAGAGTGTCTCCTAGAGTGTCTCCCAGAGTGTCTCCTAGAGTGTCTCCCAGAGCGTCTCCTACAGTGTCTCCTAGAGTGTCTCCCAGAGTGTTTCCTAGAGTGTCTCCTAGAGTGTCTCCCAGAGTGTCTCCTAGAGTGTCTCCCAGAGCGTCTCCTAGAGCGTCTCCTAGAGTGTCTCCTAGAGTGTCTCCCAGAGTGTCTCCCAGAGCGTCTCCTAGAGTGTCTCCCAGAGCGTCTCCTAGAATGTCTCCCACAGCGTCTGCTAGAGCGTCTCTGAGCACTTACATACACACACACAGCAAACAGCAGCTACTTGAACATCGTTTCAGCTCCAAAAATGTTCCTTCTTATCGACCCCCCCCCCCCCAAACACACACACACACACACACACACACACACACACACACACACACACACACACACACACACACACACACACACACACACACACACACACACCTCACATTCTACTTTATTTCACACTTAACTGGAAGTTTGACGCTTCAGCGAAGCCAGACTCCCAGATATCGTCTTTCGGTCTTTTCGGGGATCGGTGCTATCGCTCTGTTCCCTGGCTGATTGTGTGTGTGTGTACTGTGTGTGCATGGTGTGCGTGTGCATGGTGTGTGTGTGCGTGTGTGTGTGTGTGTACTGTGTGTGCATGGTGTGTGTGTGCATGGTGTGTGTGTGTGTGTACTGTGTGTGCATGGTGTGTGTGTGTGTGTGCATGGTGTGTGTGTGTGTGTGCATGGTGTGTGTGTGCATGGTGTGTGTGATCATGGTGTGTGTGTGTGCATGGTGTGTGTGTGTGTGTGTGTGTGTACTGTGTGTGCATGGTGTGTGTGTGTGTGTGCATGGTGTGTGTGTGTGTGTACTGTGTGTGCATTGTGTGTGTGTGCATGGTGTGTGTGTGTGTGTACTGTGTGTGCATTGTGTGTGTGTGCATGGTGTGTGTGTGTGTGTACTGTGTGTGCATGGTGTGTGTGTGTGTGTGCATGGTGTGTGTGTGCATGGTGTGTGTGCATGGTGTGTGTGTGTGTGTGTGTGTGTGTGTACTGTGTGTGCATGGTGTGTGTGTGTGTGTGTGCATGGTGTGTGTGTGTGTGTGTACTGTGTGTGCATTGTGTGTGTGTGCATGGTGTGTGTGTGTGTGTACTGTGTGTGCATGGTGTGTGTGTGTGTGTACTGTGTGTGCATTGTGTGTGTGTGCATGGTGTGTGTGTGTGTGTACTGTGTGTGCATGGTGTGTGTGTGCATGGTGTGTGTGTGTGTACTGTGTGTGCATGGTGTGTGTGTGTGTGTGCTGTGTGTGCATGGTGTGTGTGTGTGTGTGTGCATGGTGTGTGTGATCATGGTGTGTGTGATCATGGTGTGTGTGATCATGGTGTGTGTGTGTGTGTGTGTGTACTGTGTGTGCATTGTGTGTATGTGTACTGTGTGTGCATGGTGTGTGTGTGTGTGATCATGGTGTGTGTGATCATGGTGTGTGTGCCTCTGTAACACACCAGGAGTAGAAATGTCAGGTTTGATTTGGCCGGTGTAATAAAGCAGCGACTGGGCCACTTTCTCCAGTGAACCGAGGATGCCGGGGGTCCGTCCCCCTCCACCCCTCACTCACCCCCCACAGCTCCATGGCAGCAGTAATTGGTGCACGGGACACTCTGGATTCTATGGACGCCCTAGACACTTTCAACCCTATGGAAGCTATGGACACTCTGGATACTCTGGATACTATGGACACATTGGATACTATGGACACTCCGGAAATTCTGCAGGCTAGTGACACTATGGACACTCTTGCTCTGGACACTCTAGACACGATGGACGCTCTTAATGCTATAGAAGCTACAGACACTCTGGACACGATGGATGCTTTGGACACTCTGGACACTATGTCAAATCTGAAACACTATGGAAGCAAGGTACACTTTGGCCACTACGGTCGCTCTGGACACACTGGGCACGCTGGACGATCTGGTCACTCTGGGTGTACTGGACGCTGTTGCCACCATGGACGGTTTGGACACTGGACGCTCTGGATCCTATGGACGCTGTGGACACTCTGGACACTGGATGCTCTAGGCTCACACGGTCTGCTTAAAGTGCGACTGGTAAATTTCTCTTTTTGCTGCACGACTGTGGCGTGGCAGAGCGTTCCCAGCAACATGACGGCTATATACACAAACACACTCCATCCAGAACTCTTTGCGATCTCATTCTCACAAGACGGCGCCGCATCAGGGAGATCAGCTTCGTCAAAACAAGCGGATCCTTATTTGTCTTTGTTCCGTCAAACGACGACAACGCTGCTTCACACGAAAAGCGGCCGAAACGAAATAAGTGCGACAGGGTTCTTTCACCTCGACGCCGCCGCTGGTGACCGCGGAGAACGTACAAAAGGACGAGGCTGAATAAAAACAATCCACAACATGTACACACACAATATGTATTACATATGTATTGTATTATTGTATGTATATATGTATTTCCGTCTCTTAAGAAACAATTCACTTTTATTGCTCCACAAAGAGGCGGGCGGCGGCTCAGGACCAAACAAAAGCGTCTATCTGCCCCCCCCCCCCCCCCCCCCCCCCCCCCGTCTCCCTCCCTCCCCCTCTCCCTCCCTTCTGCCTGGTTAACCCAGTGAAGGTGAAGGAGCAGCGACTGAGATTCCTTATCAATAATTCATTCAGCCACTGCTGCTGCTGCTCTGGTGTTCAATTCCCCCCGGTCCGTCGGATCACATAATACCTCCATCCCCCAAAACAGGAGCAGGGGAGGATGGGCTGGGGGAGGGGGCGGGGGCAGAGAGAGAGGTGGAGGGAGAGAGAGACCGGATCACATAATACCTCCAACCCCCAAAACACAGAGAGAGGGATGGGGGATGGAGGGATGGAGTGGGGGAGGGATGGATGGATGGAGTTGGGGAGCGATGGAGTGGGGGAGGGATGGAGGGATGAAGTGGGGGAGGGAGAGAGAGACCAGATCACATAATACCTCCAACACCCAAGATACACAGAGGGATGGAGGGATGGAGGGATGGAGGGATGGGTGGATGGAGGGAGACAGAGACACGGGATCACATCATAACTCCGTCCCCAAAACACAGAGAGAGGGATGGATGGAGGGAGGGAGGGAGGGATGGAGTGGGGGAGGGAGGGAGGGATGGAGGGATGGATGGATGGATGGAGGGATGGATGGAGGGAGGGAGGAGGGAGGGGGGAGGGAGGGAGAGAGGGATGGACTGGGGGAGGATGGATGGATGGATGGATGGAGGGAGGGGATGGGGTGAGGAATGGATGGAGGGAGGGAGGAAGGGAGGGATGGATGGAGGGATGGATGGATGGAGGGAGGGATGGATGGATGGGGGGATGGGGGGATGGATGGATGGATGGATGGAGGGATGGATGGATGGATGGATGGGTGGAGGGATGGATGGATGGAGGGATGGAGGGATGGATGGAGGGATGGATGGATGGATGGATGGATGGAGGGATGGATGGATGGATGGATGGATGGAGGGATGGATGGAGGGATGGAGGGATGGATGGATGGATGGATGGAGGGATGGAGGGATGGATGGAGGGATGGAGGGATGGATGGAGGGATGGAGGGATGGAGGGAGGGAGGGATGGATGGGTGGATGGATGGATGGATGGATGGATGGAGGGAGGGATGGATGGAGGGAGGGAGGGATGGAGGGATGGATGGAGGGATGGCTGGATGGAAGGATGGATGGATGGATGGATGGATGGATGGATGGATGGAGGGATGGAGGGATGGATGGAGGGATGGATGGATGGATGGATGGATGGATGGAGGGATGGATGGATGGATGGATGGATGGAGGGATGGAGGGATGGAGGGATGGATGGATGGATGGATGGAGGGATGGAGGGATGGATGGAGGGATGGATGGATGGATGAAGGGGTGGAGGGATGGGGTGTCTCCTCTATCCCCTGCTTCCACTGTTTGGTGGCACAGCCAACAGGAAGTGGGGGGCGGGTCAAGAACAAAGCAAAACCAATCAATGGATCAGACGAGAAGAAGTAAAAGAGGTTTAGGGAAGAAACAACAACAACAAAGTGAAAGGTGGTGTAAGGTGGTGTAAGGTGGTGAAAGGTGGGAAAGGTGGTTAAAGGTGGTGAAAGGTGGTGAAACATGGGAAAGGTGGTGAAAGGTGGTGAAGGGTGGTTAAAGGTGGTGAAAGGTGGTGAAGGGTGGTTAAAGGTGGTGAAAGGTGGGAAAGGTGGTGAAACATGGGAAAGGTGGTGAAAGGTGGTGAAGGGTGGTTAAAGGTGGTGAAAGGTGGGAAAGGTGGTGAAACATGGGGAAGGTGGTGGAAGGTGGTGAAAGGTGGTGCAAGGTGGTGCAAGGCGTGGAGGTCACTTTAAACACCAACACAAGGATCAACCAATCCATGACAAGGTGGAAGGTGAAATAAAAGGAGGATTTCCCAGTCGTCCTCATCATTGATCGATTGATCTTCATCTAAAACTCCATTGATTGTGCATCGATCATAAATCATCAGGGAATCTGTTGATGCACGAAGACGTATTATTTATATTATTTATATTACTTATATTATTTATATTACTTATATTATTTATATTATTTATATTACTTATATTATTTATATTATTTATATTATTTATATTATTTATATTACTTATATTATTTATATTATTTATATTACTTATATTATTTATATTACTTATATTATTTATATTATTTATATTATTTATATTACTTATATTATTTATATTATTTATATTACTTATATTATTTATATTATTTATATTACTTATATTATTTATATTATTTATATTATTTATATTACTTATATAATTTATATTATTTATATTACTTATATTATTCATATTATTTACATTACTTATATTATTTATATTATTTATATTACTTATATTATTTATATTATTTATATTATTTATAATACTTATATTATTTATATTATTTATATTACTTATATTATTTATATTACTTATATTATTCATATTATTTACATTACTTATATTATTCATATTATTTACATTACTTATATTATTTATCTTATTTATCTTATTTATCTTATTTAAATTATTTATCTTATTTATATTATTTATATTATTTATCTTGTTTATCTTATTTATATTATTTATATTATTTATCTTATTTATATTATTTATCTAATTTATATTATTTATCTTATTTATCTTATTTATATTATTTATCTTATTTATCTTATTTGTCTTATCTTATTTATATTTTTTATGTTATTTATCTTATTTATGTTATTTATCTGATTTATCTTATATTATTAATATTTCTAATGTTATTTATGTTATTTATATTATTTATCTTATTTATATTTTTGATATTATTTATGTTATTTATATTATTTATGTTATTTATATTTTTGATATTATTTATGTTATTTATATTATTTATGTTATTTATATTTTTTACATTATTTATCTTATTTATATTATTTATGTTATTTATATTATTTATGTTATTTATATTTTTTTTATTATTTATCTTATTTATATTATTTATGTTATTTATATTATTTATGTTATTTATATTTTCTTTATTATTTATCTTATTTATATTTTTATTATTTATTTATCTGAAGTATGGAGAGACATGAATTTGAAGTTTTTATTTGAAGACCTGACACTGCAGTTATCCATTATAAAAACTATACTTGAGGGGAATAATTACATCCAGCAAATGTTATGAAATATTAATCATTTCTGAATATTTTGGGGGTGAATATCACTGCTCTCAAAATAAATATCTGATATGAAATATCTGTGGTTATTATTAATATTCAAAATTCATTAAACTGCTTTACTTTACTGAAATATACAACTTTACGGTAATATCTGACTTCATTGTAATATTTGGCTTTACTGTAATATACAACTTTACCGTACAATCTGACTTTACTGTAATATCTGACTAAATTGAATATACAACTTTACCGTACAATCTGACTTTACTGTCATTTCTGACTTTATTGTAAAATGCGACTTTACTGTAATATATTACTTTAATGTAATATCTGACTTGATTGTAATATCTTATTTCAATGTACATATGACTTTGTAGCTTTGAACCAGGCCACATCTGGCCTCGCATCAGGATGTCGATATCGTCCGACCCTATAATTTGAAATGTAAAGTGTATTTTGTTCATATTATTTGAATCAAGTGCAAACGTAACCGTTGTAACTGACTTTCAGGCTCCGGCCGTCGCTGTGGAGCTGCGTTCCGTGTTGTAATGCTCCGAGGTCAAAGACACGTTTGGACATTATAACCCGGACGCTCCGACGCTGCGGCGGCTTGTTTTGAAACGGAGCCTGATAAACCCTGTGCCCTCGCCCTGTGGACACGCTGCCGCCGCCGCCACCGCCACCGCCACCGCCGCCGCCGCGTGGAAGGACCTTTGTGCGGCTGAACCGTGGGTGGAAATGTTTTTCTAGGAATAACTGAGCAACTGTATGAAGTCGATACGATGAAAGATAAGATCAGAGCTGCAGCAAAACGCTTTGGAAGCGTAAAAACATACATTTGGACGTGATTATAGCCACCATCTCATCTATAAATATATAATAATAATAACAACAATAATAATAATAATAATTATTATTATTATAATTATAATTATAATAATTATTATTATTATAATTATTATAATAACAACAATAATAACATACGAAGAAGCAGAAGAACATTTTTAAATAATTGCAATAAATGATGATAATAATAATACACAACTATAACAATAATAACAACAATATAAACATACAACGTATTAAAATAAAAATAAATTTAATTATAAAGGAAAGGGAATTTTTATATATGACAAATACAAAATAAATTATAAGGGAATATTACATATTATATATACATATATAATTTGATATTTGCGCTTTTTAAAGTGTTTTGCTGCAGGACTGCATAAGGACAACAACATCATATCAGGATATAAACACTGCAACTCATTCACCGGTGCGTAAATACGTCATATTTTTCATGAGTAAATGTGGAATATTATCATGGATTATGGATCATGGATATTTATTATTATTATCATTATTATCAGAGGTGCAACATTTCATGGTGCACAGGGGAGATGCAACGCACACACCATCCGCAGCATTAGAAAAGTGATGTACCATTAACCCTGTAACTGTACAACCTATACTGTCAAAATGTCATTCCCAACGAGCGGATCAATAATGGAATAAAAACACATCGGCGTTCCATGAGATGAACCTTTTAGGAGTAGGGCAGTATAAAACCAACAACAAAAACATGCAATAAGATGGAAGAAGATGGAATAACGTGGAATAAGATGGAATAAGATTAAATTAGATGGAATAACATAGAATAACATGGAATGAAATGGATTAAGACTGAATAACATGGAATAACGTGGAGATGGAATTAAATGGAATAAGATGGGATACCATAGAAAACATGTATTAAGATGGAATAACAAGGAATAACATGGAATTACATGGACAAATATGGAATAAAATCGAATAAAATTGAATAAGACAGAATAAGATGGAATAACATGGAATAAGATTGAATGAGATGGAATAAAATGGAATAAGATGGGATAAAATGGAATAGGATGGAATAATTTGGAGTAAGAGGAATAAAATGGAATAACATGGAATAAAATGGGATAACATGGAATGAGATGAAATAATATGGATTAAGATGGAATAACATGGAATAAGATGGAAACGATAGAATAAGATGGAATAGGATGGAATGACAGAATAAAATGGAATTAGATGGAATAACGTGGAATAAAATGGAATAAGAATGAATAAAATGGGATAACGTGGAATCAAATGGAATGAGGTGGAATAGGGTGGAATAACATGGAATAACATGGAAAAACATGTAATAACTTGGAATAACATGGAATACTATGGAATAAAATGGAAAATGATGGAATAATATGTAATAACACGGAATAAGATGGGATAATATGGAATAACATGTAATAAGATGGAATAACAAGGAATAACATGGAATAAAATGGAACAAGATGGAATAATGTGGAGTAAGAGGAAATAATATGGAATATGATGTAATAATGTGAAATCACATGGAAAAAGATGGAACAACATGGAATGATATGGAATACGATGGAATACAATGGAATAATATAGAATAAAATGGAATAAAATGGAATGACATGGAATAACATGGAATGAGATTGAATAAAATGGAATACATAGAATAAGATGGAATAACATGGAATAACATGGAATTAAGTGGAAATAAAATGGAATAACATGGCAAACATGGCATAAGATTGAATGAGATGGAATATAATGGAATTACATTGAATAACATGGAAAAAGATGGAATTACAGGGCATAAAATGTAATAAGGTGGAATAACATGGAATAACGAGGAATAACAAGGAATACGATGGAAAAAATGGAATAAGATGGAATAAAATAAAATGACACGGAATAACATTGAATAATATGGTATAACATGGAATAACATGGAATAAGATGGAATGGGATGGAATAAAATGGAATAAAATGAAATAAAATGGGATAACATGGAATAACATGAAATAACAGGCCTGTCATCAAGTGAGATGATTGTATTTCCGCAGCTGTTTCCCCTCAAACCACCGTGGCCACAGGACTCTGATGTGTCTCTGTGTTTCTTTGGGGAACGTCCTGCTTCCCCTTCCAACTGAAACATTCCTCCTGAGCCTGAACCTGAACCTCCACACTGTGCTGGTCCTCCTGCCTCACGCCCTCATCCACCTGCTCCATTTATTTGGGGCCGAAAAGACAGAAGCGACAATAAAGGTGGAGTCAATTCTTCTCCCCCTCCCCATCACCCCCCCACCTCTCCCCATCTCTCCCCCTCACCCCCTCTCTCGCTCCATCTTTCTCCCTCCCTCCATCTTTCTCCCTCCCTCCATCTTTCTCTCTCCCTCCATCTTTCTCTCTCCCTACATCTTTCTCTCTCCCTCCATCTTTCTCTCTCCCTCCATCTTTCTCTCTCCCTCCATCTTTCTCTCCATCTCGCCCTCATCTCGAACAATGGAGGTGTCGCGGGCAGTGCCGCGGTTCTCCGCTAGGGGGCGCAGCGAGCCCACGCTCTGACCCGGGACCCTGGATGGATCTGACTTATTCCTCCTGGTTCCCTCCACACGTCTCACTTCTCTTTTGACTCCTTTAGCTCCATCAACACCCTCTTCCCCCACCTCCACCTCCACCTCCACCCCTCCACCCCTCCCTTCCTCCGAACAACGTGCTGTGCTGTGGTGCTGCTCAGCGGCTCCTTTACTCGATCAAATCAAGCGTAAACAATCAGTTTCCTCCACTTCAATCACGACATGTTTTTTTATTTGTTTCTAATGCTCATCAAACAAACCCCCACAAAGAAATATGTATTTATTTCAAATGCATTTAACTGTTTGAATGCCTAATATTTTTAATGCATATTGTTTTGAATATATATTATTTTGAATGCACAATGTTTTGAATGCATAATATTTTGAATGCATATTTTTGAATGAATATTATTTTGAATGAATATTTTTAATACATATTATTTGAATTGCATCATTTCCATTGCGTATTATATTATCATGGCGTATTATTTATTTCAAATGCCTACCTTTTGAATGGAAACGCTCTGTTTAATCCATATGATATTTAAATAAATATTATTGTTTTTAAAGGCACATTACTTTTACATGCTGTACATGATGTATTCAGTGCATACTATTTATTAGTGCATATATTTTTGCTCAAGTGCAAATCGATGAATTGATATTGACTTTAAAGCGTTAATTTTACAACTCAGAGCCCAAATATGTTCTTCTTGCAGAACAGGGAGAGAGAGAGAGTGTGTGCGTGTGTGTGTGTGTGTGTGCGTGTGTGTGTGTGTGTGTGTGTGTGTGTGCGTGTGTGTGTGTGTGTGTGTGTGTGTGTGTGTCTGTGTGTGTGTGTGTGTGTGTGTGTGTGTATGTGTGTGTGTGTGTGTGTGTGTATGTATGTATGTGTGTGTATGTATGTGTGTGTATGTATGTGTGTGTGTGTGTGTGTGTGTGTGTGTGTGCGTGTGTGTGTGTGTGTTTGGGACGGTGGGGGAATCCCGCGACCTTGTGGTTTCATATCGATCGTTGGGTGATCGATCAGCAGTGTGATCATGACGCGTCATCTCTAAATAAAAGTCTTTCGCCTGATTCCTCCCGCGCTCCACGCGCGTAAAGAGACGCGCGCGCAAACAAAACAAACAGGACACCGCGAGGCGCGCGCCGCGTCCACGAGGCTTTGGAGATGTTGTTGTTTGTTTGTTTGTTTGTTTGTTTGTTTGTTTGTGTTTTCTTGTCTGCATGTCTGTCTGTCTGCATGTCTGTCTGTCTGCATGCCTGTCTGTTTGCTTTCAGGATACCTTGTCTTACCTGCAAGCCGTAGGGCCGACATCCTCTGGAACTCGGGCTCCTGCAGCCACTTCCACATCCTGCGGAAGGTCTCCCGGCCGGACTTGAGCTTGCTCCAGGGCTTGGGGTTCCGCAGCAGGTCGGACAGGGTGCCCTGCGACCGGCACAGCACCCGCTGGGCGAAGATGGCCTGCGGGATGCTGTAGCGCTTCAGCTCCGCCGTGATCCTTTGTGCCACTTCTTTGGTGTTGATCTCCTCCAGCTGCCCCGAGCCGGTCCCCCCCTGCGACCCTGAGGAGGAGCAGGGCGGCGGTCTGTCCCGGGTGGACGCCAACACGGGCCCGTGGGTTGGAGACTGCAGGTGGGGATGCGGGTGGTGACCCACCGAGGACGCGGCGGCGACGGCGGCGGGGTGCCCGGGGTGGTGCATGCCGTTCAGGTGGGGCATCATGCCGGACGCGGGGCCGCCGAGGCCCCGGTGCTGGTGGTCCCCTCTGGCCAGCATGGTGGCGGTGTGGTGGGCGTCGAAGTTGGCCGCCGCCGCCGCCGCGGCCAGCATCTTGTCGTGGCCGCCGTGCGCCGTGGTGCCGTAGCTGTGGAGACTCTGCTGGGTGTTGTGGATGGAGCCGAGGCCGTTGCCCAGGACGGGGCTGCTGGCCAGCGGGGACAGGCTCTGCCCCATCCCGGGCATATGGTCCTTGTGGTACGGGCTGTAGAGGTTGTTCATGGCCGGAAGCACCCTCTCGTCCCGCATCAGGGTGAAGCTCCCGCTGACGTTCCCCGCAGTGAGCCGCTGGTGGTGGTGGTGGTGGTGGTGGTGGTGGTGCGGGTGGTGGAATTTGTCCGACACCGTGGAGATCGGGGGCAGGGGCTGCAGCGGGGTGAGCGTCGTGTAGGTGCCGCTCATCCCCATCCCGGACGGGGAGGTGTCGCAGGGCATGCTCATGGCGTGGTGCAGCGGCAGGGACAGCTCCGGACGATAGTCCCCGGCTCCGTCCAGGATGGTGGCCATGCTGGACACCATGGCCGAGCGTGAGGACGCGGCGGCGGCGGCGGCCAGGTCCTGGTGTATCCGCAGGGTGGACGCCGCCGCCGCGGCGCCGGGTCCCGGGTTCCCGCGGCCGCCGCCGTGGTGGTGGTGGTGCGGACTGTGGCCGCTCATCAGCTCCGCGTCATGGCCCACGGAGCTCACGGTCACGCCGCCGTGGAGACTGGCAATGTTGTCCATTGTCATCTCCGTGTTCATGGCGTACGCGTCCAGGTCCTTGGCCAGGCATCGGTAGGCGTTAGTGTAGGCAGTCTTCATTCATCTGCCCCCTCAGTCCATCAGGTAGAGCCGAATCCTCCTCCCGCTTCGCCCCTTCTCCACCTCCCCCGGTGCTCCGGGACGGGTCGGTAGATTCCACCACCGCCGCCGCCTCCGCCGCCGCCGCCGCCGCTCGTCCTCGTCCGCGCTCCCGATCCCCGATCCCCAAATCCCGCCGCTCCTCTTCCTTCGGTCCCGCCTGAGGCCTCGCGTCTCACCCCGCTGCAAAGTGTTTATTGTGTGGATCATATGGGCCTGTGCTGCCGCTGCCTCCCCGCATCCATCCCTCTCCTCCTCCGGTGTGTTCTGCCCCGGAGAGGAGCTGTCCACTGTGGGCAGCTCTCTCAACCCAACGCGCGGCGCGGGGCGTGGGGAGGGGTGCGCGGGTGGGGGTGGGGGGGGGGGGGGGGTGGGAGCCGCCGTGGATTGATGGCGCCGCGGACCAATGAGCGGTGGGGTCCCC
>NC_137204.1:29757222-29779722 GCF_960531495.2 Zeus faber
AATTATCTGACTTGTTTTATCATTTGTTGTACTAATTCACTAATTATTCTATACTGCACTTACAAACAATATAAAAACGATGATCTCAGCAATTTGGAACAATTATTTAGAGCTGACATTTCTCGTACACTTGTCAAAATTACAACTTAAAATCAATGTTTGACGTCCGGTTGAACTGGAACTGTGTCATACGTAATGCCATAAACGTCAGATTCATGAAATGACTTGGACGTAATTACATAATATTTACATGTCCAGGTACATCTGAAGGTCGGGTACAACATTTAAAAAAAATAAGTACTATGGACGTAACTCCACCATGTTTCATGTTTGTACGCTAAGTACATTTTTATGCATTTCACAGAAACCAAGAAACTGTACATTTTACATGAAACAAATAAACTGGACCCTGTGTATTGCTGCCTGCAGCTATATATTATTAGCTATATTATTATAGCTATATTAGATATAATAATAATAATAATAATAATAATTATTATTATTATTATTATTATTATTATTATTATTATTACTATTATTATTATTATTATTATTATTATTATTATTATTATTATTATTATTATATTATATTATTATAATAGCTTCCACTATGCAGACTCATTGACATGAGTCCAGTTAGTTATTGGTGATTTATTAGCCACCGTCCTACTCCTCCACATGATTATTTAATGTCCTCGGGCGTGTTTCTCTTCTGATCATAACATTTGATTTATTGATCCGCTCTTGTCAGAAGACAGCCAGGAGAGCGCTCATTTGGATTAATTTTTTTCTGTCAAAATGTTTAATTTAAAAGTTTGATAGTTTTGATCAAAGAGCAAGAGAAGTGGAGAGTCATTAACATTTCAAAAGCCTTGGAGTTAAAAGGCTAAAGATACACAGTGTATATATATATATATATATATATATACTGTATATATATATGTATATATATATATATATATATATATATCTTTGCTCATCATATTTTCTTGATTCTTAATACCTAAAAAGGTTTCATGTTACATTCTCATTTCATGTTTTTATATTTGTATTATTTGACCTAATATTTTAGAATTCATATATACTGTAGGTTACCCAAACAAGCAATTATCCTAATTATTGTATGTTACTATTATGTGAATATTCACATTTTATTCATTTTTTTGTTTGTAATATTTATCTATTTGTTTATTTGTCGATACGTATGTTTTAATTTTTAAAAAGAAATTTCCCAATTTTAATGATTTTCTGGATTTGCATATATTTAACTTGAAGAACACAATGGCGTCCTAAAGGTCAGAGGTCACTTACCCCAAGCTCGTGACAACTGACCTCTTAGCATTTGCATAAGACTTGAAATGGTGCAAATTCTATATAAAAATGAAAATAAAACATAAACATAAACAACCACATGATGCCTCATTATGTGGTTGTTTATAAAAAGATAGAAGAGAAGCATCTGCATTAAATGGGATTTATTTCATTTAATATCTTCATTATTTTTATATCCATGTAAACAAAACAAATGAACAAATGAAAATAAAAATGTATAGACAGACAGACAGACAGACAGACAGACAGACAGATGTCAGAGATAGATAGATAGATAGATAGATAGATAGACAGACAGACAGACAGAGACAGATAGATAGACAGAGACACAGAGGATGGATGGCCACCTGTCATGACAACAGCTCCTCTCCTGTGTGTGTGGGATGATGGGGGTTTTACCTGTTGCTCCTTGATCACTCTAACAAGCAGCAGGCGAACAGCCACCCTGACCCTGGGCCCAGCTACCTAGAGCCAAGACAGGTGTGGCTGCTCAAACCACACCACCCACACACCACACATGGTTTACAGTGAGCCACGGTTCCCTGCGTTCCAGCGTTTCCTATGTGCCATCGGAAGGTGCGTCCCACTGTCCCCAGGGTTCTAGGCTTTTCAGAGTCTGGTTCTGGGAGTTCTGCAGAGCTTTGACCCAGTTGACAGGGCTGAGGGTTCTTGAAGCGTCTTCAGTTGATCCTCAAGGTTCCTCGACTGAAATCCTCAACACCCAGAAGGAGGTGGAAGCGTCAGGCGAGCACCGCCCCCGCACCCTGGACGCCGGGTGCAGCCATCGATCGCCTCCTCCCGTTTGCACAGCGCTCAGAGTCCAGGAAAACAAGTCGTCCCCTCAGTCACAGTGTGTGAGAGACACTTTTTATATGCATGTATATATATACACACACATACACAGTATATATGTGTATGAATATATTGTACATATCTATATAGATATATACACAGCACAAATCAATATATATATATATATATATATATAGATATACTGTATATATCTATGTCTTTATTTATATATCTAGATATATACTGTGTCTATATCTATATATCCTGTATTTAAACATATACTGAATATATACTGGATACTGTTTAAATATTTATACAGTATATATACTATATATGTACTCAGAATACATATATACAGTACATATTTATAGACACCCATATATATATGTACTTAGACCGTATATATATATGAATACATTTATCTATTAAAATATAGCACACATAATATAATATAGTATTTACATACAGTAATATTACACGTTTACATTTTTTGTGTGACAAGAATACACATTCAAACTTTTAATTATTAGAATTAAAAACACTGAGTTTGACATCATCATTATTTTGTGTTCGATAAAGAACATGTGTTCAATACATCATCTGCGTCTGAAAGAGGGATTATAATCAGAGATAGAGAGACTGGGAGGGAGAGAGAGAGACACAGAGAGAGAGAGGGAGGGAGGGAGGGAGGGAGAGAGAGAGAGAGGGAGGGAGGGAGGGAGGGAGAGGGAGGGAGAGAGACACAGAGAGAGAGAGAGGGAGAGAGGGAGGGAGGGAGGGAGAGAGAGAGAGAGAGAGAGGGAGGGAGGGCGGGAGAGAGAGAGAGGGAGGGAGGGAGGGAGAGAGACACAGAGAGAGAGAGAGAGAGAGAGAGAGAGGGAGGGAGGGAGAGAGAGAGGGAGAGAGAGAGAGAGAGGGAGGGAGAGAGGGAGGGAGGGAGGGAGGGAGAGAGAGGGAGGGAGGGAGAGAGACACAGAGAGAGAGAGAGGGAGGGAGAGAGAGAGAGAGAGGGAGAGAGGGAGGGAGGGAGGGAGGGAGAGAGAGGGAGGGAGGGAGAGAGACACAGAGAGAGAGGGAGGGAGGGAGGGAGAGAGGGAGGGAGGGAGAGAGAGAGAGGGAGAGAGGGAGGGAGGGAGGGAGACAGAGAGAGAGAGAGAGGGAGAGAGGGAGGGAGGGAGGGAGGGAGAGAGAGGGAGGGAGGGAGAGAGACACAGAGAGAGAGGGAGGGAGGGAGGGAGAGAGGGAGGGAGGGAGAGAGAGAGAGGGAGAGAGGGAGAGAGGGAGGGAGGGAGGGAGGGAGATTTTTTTTTGATTTTTAAAGCATCTTTATTTTAACATTTTCTCTAGTTCACAGTTACAGACAATACAACAAACACACTTTGTTCACTAACAGAGTCCTACACGTTAAAAACAGACTGGAAGCACAGGTCGTCCTCCACCAGGGAACAGATGGCGTCGTTAAAACACCACAGCTTGATGAAGACGTCCAGACTCTTCATCAGTCTGTGAAAGTTAAAATCAATCAAGACTCTGGCCCTGACCAACGCTACAAACACTCTTCCTCAAACACTCTCCTTTCCCCTCAGTTTGTTCCTCCTCGTGAGGTAGATGGCCATCTTCGCTTCCCCTACTAGAAAATTAAGCAGTCGCCATTTCTCTGCGTTGGCCCTGTAGTATCTAGCCCCAAAAATAAAACAGTTTCTGGACCACTCCTCCTTAAAGAGCTTAAAACTTTCCTTTAAAAGACTAAAAAGCTCTAAAAGTCTGTCGCACTCTGCAAAACAGTGAAACACGGACTCTGGCAGTTTGCAGAATGGACATTCATTTGCGACCTTGGGATTAAAAACAGAAACAAAGCTGTTGACAGCTATGGCTCCATGTAGGACCCTCCATTGGAGGTCCCCCGTCCTTTTCTTGGAGGGAGCTTTGTAAAAACTCCTCCAACACGGCTCCTCCTGTCCCCCCATCTGGAGCCGTCCCCTCCAGACAGTGTCCTGCCGCCCCTCCAGTCCCTTCCTATTTAAAACAACCACACACTCTTTGTAAAAAGCCTTCCCGCTGGCTGTGTGCAGGTCCAGTTCTGCATAACGTGCCCTGTGCAGCAGCTTCCCGGAGGACCCCTCCAGGTTGGGGGTCAGGGTCATCTCCGGGAAGGGATCCTCCGAGTTTGGCTCCTCCGCGCCTTCGCCGTACTCCTTCAGCAGGGCCAGCTCCTCCTCCGTGAGCGTCTCCCTCCACCTCTTGAGCACCAGGTGTACGATCCTGGTGGACCTCACCCCCAGCCGCTCCGCCATGGCCTCGCCGTCCTGCAGGTCGCTCCCCGCCGCCGCCACCACCTGCCTCAGGGTCAGGACCCCCGCCTCCCTCAGGATGCTCCTCAGTCCTGGAGTGGCCCCGTCCTGCACATCCAGCCTGGCTCCTCCGATCACCGGCTCCTCCAGGAGCCAGTGGAGGGAATCTGCGGCCTCCCTTTTCCTGTTCTTAAATAACCCCCATGCTTTAAAAAGCTCCTGATAAAAACGGGGTAAGCCCGACTTGTTTAGAAGACTCGTGTCCATTAAAAACAACGAGCGGTCAAGTCCCATCCTCCCAGTCCTCTTTAGGACCAAGCCCGCCACGTCCTTCCAAACGTTAAAGTACCCCGTTAACAACTTCTGCACAAACTGTAACCTAAAAGTTGCCACTCTGCTTTTGATGTCCACCACACCGTGCCCCCCTTCCTCTTTAGGCAGAAAGACCCTTTCCTTCCTGACCCAGTGGAAATTCCGCCCCCAAAAGAAGTCTATCAGCTCGGCCTGTATCTTCCTAACTAGCAGGTCTGGTGGTTGGACACAGGCCACTCTGTGCCACAGCTGTGAGGCCACCAGGTTGTTAATAATGAGCGTCCTGCCCCTATAGGACAGCTGTGGCAGTGCCCACCTCCATTTTCTTAGCTTGCCCTGTATCTTTCCTAGCAGTCCTTCCCAATTCTTCCCCACCACACTTTCGCTCCCTAAAAACACTCCCAGATACTTAAACCCATCCCTTCGCCACCGTAAGCCTCCTGGCAGTTTTAAAAGTCCCCCCCTCCATCCGCCCACAGCCAGCGCTTCGCTTTTGCCCCAGTTGACTTTCGCTGCTGATAGCAGCCCAAAGTCCCTGACGATCCCCTCCAGTTTGCTGATTTCGTCCTGTTTCTTTATTAAGACAATGACGTCGTCCGCATAGGCTGATAGAATGTGGCTTCTCTCGAGACCGTTTAGAAACACACCCTCGATGTTCGTCCTTAATTGACACAGCAATGGTTCTATGGCCAGAGAGTACAACATCCCTGAGAGGGGGCAGCCCTGTCTCACCCCTCTACGCACTTTAAAAGGGCCGCTCAGCCCTCCATTAATCTTCAGTATACTCTCGATGTCCTGGTACAAAACCTGGATCATGGCTATCAGACCAGGGCTGAGGCCAAAAGCCTCCAGAGTTTTCCAGAGGTAAGGGTGCTCAACCCGGTCAAACGCCTTTTCCTGGTCTAGCGAAATGAGCCCAGTTTCAATGCCCAGAGAACTAGAGACGTCCAAAATATCCCGAATTAGGGACACATTGTCCAGAATGGACCTACCAGGCACACAGTAAGTTTGGTCCTGATGGACTACCAGGTCCATCACCTCCCTCAGCCTGTTGGCCAGTGCCCTCGGCAGGATTTTATAGTCCGTGCACAGAAGGGACACAGGACGCCAGTTCTTGATCTCCTGCAGGTCTCCTTTCTTGGGTAGGAGAGTGATGACTGCCCTCCTGCAGCTGACTGGCAATAACTTATCTTTAAAAACTTCATTAAAAACCATTAAAAGGTCCTCCCGTAACTCCTCCCAGAACTCTTTGTAAAACTCTGCAGGAATCCCGTCGATGCCAGGGGCCTTACCCCCCTTCATGCTCTGCAGGGCCGTGGAAAGATCCTGCAGGGTCAGAGGTTCCCCCAGCACCGCACTGACATCTTCCGGGACCCTGGGCAAATTCCCACAAAAGGAGTAAAACAGTTCTTTTTGCTCCTCGTACTCACTTCTGTACAGCTCTGTGTAAAAGTCCACGGCTCTCGTCCGGATCTCCTCCGGCCTCCTGAGCTCCTGTCCTGTGTCTGATCTCAGGGCGTGGATAAACCTGCTCTGCCCGTTGCTCTTCTCCAGGCTAAAAAAGAAACTAGATGGTGCGTCCATCAGTGCTGCGCTCTGGAAGCGAGAGCGGACCAGCGCCCCCTGCGCCTTGGTGCCTAGTAGGTCTGCAAGAGCAGCTCTTTTAGACTTGAGGTCCTTAATGTGATCTCGATTCCCAGTGGGTTCCACTACACCCTGTAACTCCACAATGTCAGTCTCCAGATCCCTCATAGATCTGCTGATGTCCCGTGTGACATTGAGAGTATACTGCCGACAGAGCTGCTCTATCTCCCTCTTCCCATAGTCCCACCACAGTCTTAAGGAAATAAAATCCTGCTTTCTGTCTCTAAAACCTTCCCAAAAAAACCTAAAAGCATCTTTAAAGTTGGAGTCACATAGTAGGGTGGTGTTAAAATGCCAATATGCGCTTTTGGGCTTTACATTGGCGATAAAAACACGGCAAACAACCAGGGAGTGATCGGTAAAACCAACAGGCACCATTCTACATTCCTTAAAAATGTTAAAATGGTGCTTAAAACAGTAAAACCGGTCTAGTCTGGCCAACGATAAAGAGGTGCCTCTGCAGTGCACCCAGGTGTACTGTCTTTCATCCCCGTTGGTTCTCCTCCACACGTCCGTTAGCTCGTTCTCGCTTGAGAGCAGCCTCATCACGTTCTGCGATGCTCTGTGAGGCTCACAGTGGTTCCTGTCTAACAGGTCGTTCTCGGTGCAGTTAAAGTCACCTCCTAGAAACAAAAACTCCCCAGTACGAGCTTTGCTTAAAACCCCATTTAAAACTTGCAAAAAAGTGACTCTGTGTGGTCCTGTGGTGGGAGCGTACACATTTATAAAGACAAACTTATGATGCTCAAATGCTGCCCTCACCACCATCAGTCTGCCCTCCACCACCTCCTCCACCTCAAAGGATGCTGGGGCAAAGCTCTTAGAAAAGAGAAGAGCCACCCCACCGCTGGTGGTGCTCTTGTGGCTTAGCACCACCTCCCCCCCCCCACTCCCTCTTCCAGTCAGCCTCATTGCCAGAGTCACTGTGGGTCTCCTGCACCAACAGCACATCCAGCCTCTTCTGCTCCATCAGCTCGTACAGCAGAGACCTCTTAGCTGCGTCTCTGGCCCCATTCGCGTTCAGCGTGCTGATGTTAAAGTCACTCATTGCAACGGAAAAGGGAAACAGCCCGAACAGCAGCACCCACCTCCACCTCCTCCCCATCCTCTCCGTTGTTCAGCTCCTTCCTGATCTTCTGCACTATTTTCTTTAACCTGTACACCTCCTGGTCCGTGAACCCTCCTCTCCCCTTACTCCTCATCTGTTGCTGGGCCGCGTTCGCCAGCAACTCCTTGTCTGAGAAGAAATCCTCCACCTTAATCCCTTTCACATTCTTCGTCCTGTGCAGAAACGCTTTTATTTTGCCCACACTGTAGCTTTTTTTGCCCTTTTTCTTCTTTACGCCGAGAAAAACCTGCCCCTCACTGTCTGCAGCAGAGTCCTCCTCCATCCAGGACTCTGACTCCGAGCCTCCCTGCTCCACCTCCTGACTTGCCTTCCCCTGGCTTGCTGTCCCTCTCTTCGCCTGAGAGTCTCCTGCCATTTTGTTGGACTTTCTTTTGAGCCGGGGGACTCTCACCCGATCGTCCTCGTCCCCCATCTCAAAGTCACTTCCTTCCAGTGCCTCCTCCTCCCTAGCTACGTCACCTGCACTCCTTTGACTTTGTTCCGTAGCTTCCTTTCCCTCACCAGTCCCCTCCTGTCCCCCCGCACCCACCTGCCTGTCTTCCGGACCCTCCTCCTTCCCCTCCTGTCCTCCCGCCCTTACCTGCCTTCTTTCCAGACCCTCGCCTGCCTCCCCCCGTGTCTCCACGCTCACCTGGCTGCGCTGTCTACCTCCACCCGTTCCCTCCTGCGGCTCCACATTCCCCTCCCCCCCCCCTTTTTTTCCCCTGCCCCTCGCCTGCCCCCTCCTGTGCCCCCACCTTCACCTGTTTCTTCTCCTTTCCTTTCCGCCCTCCACCTGTCTCCCCCTGTGCCCCCACCTCCACCTGTCTTTCCCCTGCCTCCATTTGGCCCTCACCTGCCTCTCCCTGTGCCCCCACCTTCACCTGCTTTTCCCCTCCTTCCTTCTGGCCCTCCCCCGCCTCCTCCTGTGCCCCCTTCTTCGCCTGCTTTTCCCCTTTCTGACCCTCACCTGCTCCCTCCTGTGCCCCCACCTTCGCCTGCTTTTCCCCTTTCTGACCCTCACCTGCCCCCTCCTGTGCTCCCTCCTTGTCCTGTCCACCCTTCTGCCCCTCACCTGTCTCGCCGCCTGCCTTCTTACCTGGACATGCCCTGACCTGGTGTCCCTCCCCACCGCACCCAAAGCACTTGGTGGTGTCAGTGTTGACAAACACCACGTAGTCAAACTCATCCGCCCTGATTTTAAAAGCTACGTTTAGCTCCGCATCCCTGTTGTTCAACACCATCAGGACGTGTCTCCTGTGCGACACCACATGCTTGAGCAGCGGCGACTTGCACCCCGACGGGACTTTTTTAACTGGCGACACCACCTTCCCGTGCCTCGCCAGTTCCTTAGTGAGGGTCTCATCTTTAATAAACGGCGGAACATTCGCCAAATTCACCCTCCTCGCCGGTGTGGAGAGAGGCAGGACGGGAACAAACATTTCGTTCACCGTGACGCCGCTCGCCACCACCGCGTTCACCTTGTCTACGCCATCCAGGAAAATGACCACCGCGCTGTTCATCCGCGCTGCGGACACAACGCTGCTGTAGCCGACAGCCTTCCCCACCGCCAGGCTGCAGTCCTCCACCGAGACCGAGGAAGCCACGGGCAACTTAATGCCGTGCTTCCTCGTTAGCTTGGTGAGGTCCGACATGGCCGCGGACCCGCACCACCACCACCACCACTACCACCACCACCCCCCACCCGCTGTGCGCACACCCTACAACCAACAAAAAACTAAACCCGTCACCAACAAATAATTATAAACATACAATTGATAGAAAAAGTTAGAGAGAAAACCACTCACTCTACCAAACGCTCACACGCTCCACTCGCTCACAGACACAGAGAGAGAGGGAGAAGGAGAGAGGGAGGGAGGGAGGGAGAGAGAGGGAGAGAGAGAGGGAGGGAGAGAGGGAGGGAGGGAGGGAGGGAGAGAGAGGGAGAGAGGGAGGGAGGGAGAGAGAGGGAGAGAGGGAGGGAGGGAGAGAGAGGGAGAGAGGGAGGGAGGGAGGGAGAGGGAGAGAGGGAGAGGGAGAGAGGGAGGGAGGGAGAGGGAGAGAGGGAGGGAGGGAGGGAGAGGGAGAGAGGGAGGGAGGGAGGGAGGGAGAGAGAGGGAGAGAGGGAGGGAGGGAGGGAGAGGGAGAGAGGGAGAGGGAGAGAGGGAGGGAGGGAGAGGGAGAGAGGGAGGGAGGGAGGGAGGGAGAGAGACAGAGAGAGAGAGAGAGAGAGAGGGAGAGAGAGAGGGGAGAGGGAGGGAGGGAGGGAGAGGGAGAGAGGGAGGGAGAGAGAGAGACAGAGAGAGAGAGAGAGAGAGAGGGAGAGAGAGAGGGGAGAGGGAGGGAGGGAGGGAGAGGGAGAGAGGGAGGGAGGGAGGGAGAGGGAGGGAGGGAGGGAGAGGGAGTATAATAACATTTGAAGTAAGCACCAGGCACAGACAGGACCTGCTTTGGCAAATTGATCATTTATTTTTATTTCAGCGACTCGTGATGATAAAATACATAAATATATTTCAAGTATTGTATGAATAAAACCATATCTGTTCTGATCTACAGTACATCGTGTTAGATATCTAAATATGGATTATAAGTATTTCACTTGTATAATAATAGAACATGGAACCACGAGACAAGCGACACTGAAGACTGAGAGTTTTATTCCAAAATAAAAATGTTTCCCAACTGGCAACGCACGACCCGGTAAAAACAGTTTCTTTTACTGATTTTTGGAAAGAAATCCAGAGGGAAACAAACCAACGTTAAACACTAAAATGAAAACGACAAGTTCAGTAAAATCAAGTGAGGCGTGGCGCCGGCATCCAGTGGCAGAAACAAGCAGCGACGCCGAGAAACCATGATGCAATGAAAACAACATGACCTGTGTTGGGGGGAGGGGCCAGTACTTCTGTAGTACATCTGGAACCGTAGTACGAATCAAACAGTATGTGATAGGTATCAGGCCGGCACACAAGCATACTATGTACTGCGTCTAATTACAGAACATTCTTTTTCTTCAACCCATTTAGTTGGAGAAACATTTTTCACCTTAAACTCACCTTGAGAAGGTGAACTGAAAACACTGATCAGAGAAGGGTTTGTGTACTGACCGATCGATCCATCCATCGATGCTTTCATTCGTTCGTTTCATGTGCTGCTTCCCGTCAACGAGGTTTACATGAAATACATCCCTAAATGACCGAAGGAGGTCAAAGACGCACGTAACAGGGGATTCGTCCAGTTCTCCTTCCTTGTAAACGTACACATTCACTGCCTCACCAACGCACCGAGGATGAATGGATTAGTCACTTAATCATCAGATGGATCAATAAGAGTCACAATCCCATCTGGAAGCAGGAGCTTGTTTTCTTTCCCCTTTAATTCCTACTGGCCCTCAATAATCACAATGACCCTGACGAATGGATGTGATGGAGAAGTGAACACCACCACAAAGTAAAGGAAGTAAAAACGCCGACAGAAGAGTAGCTGCATCACGTGGCTTCACATGCTCCACCAAGTACTTCGAAAGGTCCAAAAGTATTATTTTATACCTGAAAATACTGAATTAACGCTGTTTTACTCTTGATACTTACGTTGATATGCACATGGGACATTTCCAAGACTGATATATTCGATATTTTGATCGATATATTTTTTTATGACAGTTGGAATAGATACTGCATATACTGTATATATACAGTATACTATTATACATACACATGATGTCATCATCATTTTCTATGGACATATTGTATTAATCTTGGGTTTTATTTGTGTACTGTACTGTCGTTTACGTGGCGCTATTGTTCATTTTATCTCTGACAAAAGAGAAAAAAGACAAAAATGATGGAGCTGCTCACACAAGAGGCCATCAAGACCCAAACGTCAACACAGTAAATGTTCACCGTCCGACTTGGTTTCACAGGACTTCATATGACTGCAAAACTGCAAAAAGAAAGCAGAGATTTCTAAACATCAAATGTATTTTCATTTACTTGAAGAGATCCTACTGTTCCTAAGTTCAGATGTTAAATAGATTCCAAATATGACCCTAAATCATGATTCCCACACACAACCAAAGCTTTTAAATGTGAGGCTGGGATGCGTCAAAGTGGCTCTTATAACGGGTATGATTGCTATTTAGTGGGTGTTATACGAGGACCAAGGTTCCTTTAAGATAATAAAGGAGCTGCGCGAGCGCTGTTGTTGTAGTCCGGTAGTTTCGCACCAAACGAAAATGACCCCCTGGCAACGCCGTCATTTGTATCTAAAAAAAAGTTCATTCCACCTTAAAAAAGGTGGAATGAACTCCCCCAATCGCGACAACGCGATTGGGGGAGCAGCTCCCGTTGCCTCCCGTGTCGCGCGGCCGTGCGGGCGAGGCGAGTATAAGTGTTAAAGACTAAAACCCGTGATGCTGATTCTCTATAAAGGTGTTTACCTGCGTCTGAACACTGAGGCTTCTCGTCCTGTCGCCGTCCCACGACGTCCCAAACACGCCGATTGAACGGACAACGGCCACGACGATGCGCAGCGTGCACCGGCCCCGCGGTGTTTGAAGCGTCACACGTTGGAAACCCAGCGGAGGCACCGGGCTCCACTTCTGAGGGATAAACACTCTCATATCAAACACATCGGAGCCCCACAACAACGCCTTCCCGGTTGCCCCGGGCAACCTCTTTTTGGCCGTCGTCAACCGTCCCGAGCGCCCCGTTGTCAACTGCTTTTCATATGAAACAGAAGAACTAAGCTTCAGCAAAAATTAGTCTTCTTGGCGCATTGATTTACTCTTTCATTTGGATTATTATTGGATAGGATCCCTATCGCTCAATTATAAAATGACTTGGAGCCATTTTGTCAGTCTTGGCAACCGACCACGGATGCATGGTTCAAAACTTGGCAACCACTTCCAAAAGTTCCCTGTTCACACGTTTACCCAAGTGCAACGTCTCTCAAGCTACAGTGTGGAAGCCGAAAATCTACTGAAGCCGGAGAGTTGAAGAAGCCAAAAGTCCAAGAATCAAAAAAGTGAGAGATGTGTTGCAGAGTGTAGAGTGAGTGCAGGAGGAAGTCGCCCAGAAGGCCGCCATGCTCCACCGCCTCCACACATGCAAACCAGGAGATGCAGGGATGAAAATGATGCTGGAAAACACTGATTTTAAACTTATCGCTGCTCAAACATCAGCTGTCGCTAAATGTGAAAATAAAATGTGAAACAGGAACTAAAATGCAACCACGTTACGTTTTACGCCGGTATCCGGTTCGGGTTTTCAGTACATCAGCATGGTGTCGGAACCCGATGTGCACCCCTAGTGGTGACGGGTGGAGTGATCTGGTGATGTTTGACTCCACCTCTGACAGGGGCTGGTTCCCTTCCAGCTGCTCGTCCATACAGCCGGTGACTCTGCAGCGGCATCGTCTAAAACGACGCATTTGATAACTCTCCCGGTCGAACCGGTGTCGAGAATCTGCGTTTTGACAGAACTGTCAAGAGCAACGGCCCCCACCGGGTCCACTAAGCCCTGGACTCCTCAGAGGAGCAATGAGGACCGGTGATCGACAGGGATCGATGGCCTCGCCAGAGCGGTCTTGGTAGACGGTCGTCCAGGGATGAGGGGGCGGAGGTACCGACTATCCCAGACTTGGAACGCTGCCCTTCGTTCAACAGACACGGCACAAAGTCTTGCCACTCTCAAAAAGACGACAAATCCGGACTAGAGGTGTGTGCCCAAAGCGTCTCCTTGTACTTTGTCAACATCCATACATCGACATCGCAGAGCGAGCTCGGTAGGTCGACTGGGATGAAGGGGTTCTACCGACCACCGCAGCCTTGAAACGCTGCCCTTCCTTCAAAACACACGACACAAAGTCCAAATACTGTCGAGCTTCACCGCAAAAAATGGTGTCCCGGTCCTTTGTTTCTTTAAGTTTCCTGATAACTGCGCTGGACCAGATGAAGCCGCCAGGTGAAGCCCCTGGACCATCGGTGGACCCCGTTGTACATTGTCTTGTAGAGCTGAGAGACTGATTAGCGCCTCGAACAGTTTATGCTTTCAGTCCAGGGGGTGTGGTCTTTGTGTCTTGGGTCAGCTGGACACGTTAGGTATGGGACCACTGCACGCCCTCGCTGTGACCACGTGGACCCACTTTCCTGGCAGTTGTCTGAGCCATTCAGGGAAAAGAACCTGAGGTGGCATCGCCCTTCCGTTTGGACCAAATGAGCAGATACACTAAGGATGGATGGAAGTGCGGAAGGGCCCTTACACGTTGCCGCCGAGATCAACACGTGTGTTATTGTCTGAAAACCGAAAAGACCATGAACCTTGAGCCCCCGATTCACGGGCATCGCCTCTCGCCCGGCGTTTTGACTTTGCAAATTCTTCTCAAACCCGAAGTTGCCGATGCAACGAATCCCACATCGATGGACTTCACGGCCTCCTCGCCAGGCCCCTAAGCACAGTGTGAGAGCGTGAGCTTCAGCAGGCCCTTGGTGTGCATCCTGTAGAGCAGCTTGAACTCGGCGGGCAGCTGGTGGGACTCCTGCCACTTGGTGGTGAACTTGGTGCCCTTCTTGTCGTAGTAGTGGTAGGGCAGCTCCTTGCCCGTGTTGGGGTCCCAGCCGAAGGGCCAGAAGCCGTACAGGTGGATCTGATCGCACATGGAGGAGGCCAGCGTGTACATCAGGATGCCCGTGCTGAGCCGCTTGGGGGACAGCTGCTTGGTCTTCCAGTAGCTGGTGGACACAGTGGACACATCTGCCCTCAATACACGTTTACAGTTCAACTCAAATTGAAATCCTGAAGTAAGTGTTCAGCGTTGAGAACAATTCAGCACCGTTGGTCAAATGAAAATGTACAAATGAAATGAAAACGGAAAATGAGCATCTCACCTGCGAGCATCCAACACTGGAAATGACATATAAGTGATTGAAAAACAAACGTTCGCCCCAAGTTCAGCACAAGGATGTGGCGAAGTTTTAAATGGGAGAAAAACACACGTTGTCAACATCAAAATGATTGTGATCATTTATGGTCTTTGTTGTTACTTTGTACTTTGACATTTTTCGATGTATTCTATCATCTACTGATCCGTCCATCCATCTATCTATCTGTCTGTCTGTCTGTCTGTCTGTCTGTCTGTCTGTCTGTCTGTTTATCTGTCTCACATTGTACTCCTGCCTGAAAAATCATTTTCAACATCAGGATTTCTTTTATTAATCTTTTTGCACAAAGCAACATTGAGGCAGCCGTGCAGGTTGACACTGACAAAAGCCGGTGTGTGTGTGTGTGTGTGTGTGTGTGTGTGTGTGTGTGTGTGTGTGTGTGTGTGTGTGTGTGTGTGTGTGTGTGTGTGTGTGTGTGTGCACTCTGAGCTGCTTAACATGGTAATTCTTCCAGAGCTGAAAGGTTTAATGGGATCGCTGCAGATTACTGTACTACCAGTACAATATACATCTACAACACCAGGATAAACCCCCACCACCCACACACACACACACACACACACACACACACACACACACACACACACACACACAGACACACACACACACCGGACTCTGTGCCGTACCTTTCACCAACAGCTTTTTGTTTCTAATCCGGATTTAGAGCCGAAATCTGCTGCTTCCATAAAGACCAACCACTGAGCAACACACTGACACAAAGACAGACAGACACACAGGCAGACACACAGGCAGACACACAGGCAGACAGACTGTTCCTGTATATCTATTTAATAGTTAATTTTAGGTTTTGCCAAATGTTTCTATTTGAAGTTAACTGTACCCCTCTCTACACCTGTACTCCACCTCTACTCCACCTGTACCCCACCTCTACTCCACCTGTACCCCACCTCTTCTCCACCTGTACCCCACCTCTTCTCTACCTGTATACCACCTCTACTCTACTTCACACTCCCCCTCTACTCCACCTCTACTCTACCTGTACTCCACCTCTACTCCACCTGTACTCCACCTCTACCCTACCTGTACTCCACCTGTACTCCAGCTGTACTCCACCTATACTCCACCTGTACTCCACCTCTACTCTACCTCTACTCTACCTGTACTCCACCTCTACTCTACCTCTACTCTACCTGTACTCCACCTCTACTCCACTTGTACTCCACCTCTACTCTACCTCTACTCTACCTGTACTCTACCTCGATTCCACCTCTACTCTACCTCCACTCCACTCCACCTCTACTCCACCTCTACTCTACTACCTCTATTGTTACTCTGTAGGTAGTTGATGAGGGAATCCACCATTTTACACATTATGTGGAGGAAACCCGATGTTTTTATTTGCTGCATCAACACCATCACCACATGTAAGACGGACATTGTGTCTGTAAAACAATCACTGAAGAGTTTATTCGTTGGAGTTTCCCTTACAAAAGATGAGTGACACTCACTTGTTGACGTACTGCATGATGTTCCCCGGCCAGGCCAGCCGCACCTTCAGCTGACCCCGGTGCTCCACGAAGAAGTCCACCAGGGTCCTGGTGACGGTGGCGGAGGTGTGGAAGAAGAAGGCGGGGATCCAGAGGATGGCGCCGTCCAGCTTCTTCAGGCTCAGGAAGAAGTTGTTGCGGTCCTGGACGGTCAGCAGGTTGTTGTAGTACTTCTCCAGGATGCTGGGGTTGAAGGTGGTCATGTTGGTGCTCCGCCCCACGTCCTTCTTGAAGAACTCTGTGGGCGCGAAGTTGCAGCGGAAAACGAAGTCGAACTTGTCGATCTCCGGCCCGCAGCGCGAGCCCGTCAGGATGCCGCTGTTCCCCACCACGGCGCACACGTTGTAGTGCTGGTGGAGGACGGGCGAGGCGTCCGGCAGCAGCGAGCGGAAGTTCTCGCCGATGGAGAAGACGTACTTGTGGCTGGAGTAGTCGTAGTGCATGAGCTGGCCGACCCGCACCGCGCCCCGCGTCAGGGAGAAGTTGTGGGGGACGTCGATGTAGTGAGCGATCTCACTCCTGGAGAAGCCGAGCGAGGAGGGGAACAACAAGGCTCTGCTTCAGGTTCTGGTCTTTATGTCCCTCAAGCTGATAATTATGACTTCTAATGATCAGATTTACCTGGTGCATATAATCAATATAATCAATATAAGCACAACCAGAAGCAACTTTGTATTTTAACTTGGGCTCGGTGTAAAAATTAAATACTTTAATGGTACAGACATTTGAATGAAATAATCCTTGGCATTCAACACCAAATTTTAGTACCCATCTAGTTCATATTAGGGCTGTACCCGGCTCGGAGTTTTGTCAGTCGAATCGGATTTCGATGCGAATAATCGACTATTCGGCAGAGGGGGGGCAGGGGGGGTAGGTACTGACCGGGTTGGAAAGCGACCGTCCCGGTATTTAACAGGTCCCAATAAAGCGTGGTACCGGTACTGGTAACGGTAGGTTAATTTAGGTTATATAACAGGTTTAAAAGTTGAAATAACATTAAGATAATTGTGTAAGCAGCATTTTCTCTCTTATCAGAAGAGACGTCTCCTCTCTCTCTATGGCTGGAGATATGGGCGAGGGGGGCGGGGCCGATTCTGCTTACACTTAAAGCAAAGAACTTTTGCCCATGGTCTTAAATGAAAACAACACTCAAGATGTCAAATGTGTGAATTCAATCTTAAAATACATCAAATATTCAATACTCAATTTTTAAATTAAAGCTTGAAGCAACATGACACACGCATGATACCTTCTTACATCAAACACTGTAGTGAGTGAAAAAATATGATTAGATCCTTCCCCAGTCACTGAAAGTAACCCGTACGGATCAGGGAGCATCTACGTTCCCATACACCACTAAGACCATCCCTACGGAGCCCCACTCCTCCACGACTAACGACTAAAAACAAACGTTTTTTAGTCGCTTCATTTGGAGGAGCGGGGCGGGGCGATGAGGGTGCACAGAGAACCGTGTTTGACTCACACTTATAATAATGTATTTATGATTCCCCTTATTCATAATTCCTTATTTAAATCTTATTCCTGTGCATTTTGTAAACTTCTATCTGTTTTATCCTGTTACTGTTTTATCCTGTTACTGTTTTATCCTGCTTTGTTTAGCTGTAGGAACAGTTATACATGAAGTTTCTTTAAAACAACCGTTTATTTTTTACCTTAAACCAAACCTTGTCATTGTTATAACTCACATACACTGGAGTGGATTCAACTTGTCGTGGTCACGAGTTTTTGTGGATTCGTGTTTTTATTTTTTTTTCATGAATCTGGCAAAGTAGTGTGGACCAAAAAGATAAAATATCAAGCCAACAGATCTACTGACATCTCCCAGGTAAGAAGTTACAATATATATAATATACATATATAATATACACGTAAACGTAAAGTTTGTACTCTCTAACCACTACAGTGACCGAGTCCACGCCGCACACTGGACACAATGTACATTCTGAATCAGAATCTGTACATTTATAGTAAATAATATGATGACGTCATAAAGCGTATTAATGTAAATATCATTTACAGTAAATAATATAATGATTTCATAAAGCGTCTTGATGTGAAAATCATAGAGCGCCGTGATGATAAAAACTAATGCCGGGAAAAGAGTTAAATTATATGGAGATGTTATTTGGGCTGATATTATTCTATTTTATTCAAAGTTGACACACTTGATATTCTGGTTTTGAAATCAAAAAAACAAAAAGCTCTGCTCTAAACTCCGGGAAGAAACGGTTTCCCCCATCAGCACCACCCCTTCCAACCGTCCCACTAAAACAGGGCTCCGTCGGGTTGGGGACCCGTCTTAAAGTCCATATACAGTATAATACAGCTGTTTGAGACGATAACGCCGATAGATTTGATTATTAGGTGACGTTCGATGGGCCCCGCCCTCCGTGTTTCTTTAATACCTCTGCTGCAGGAAGGCCGTCCTGTTGTACCTCCACTTGGATGAGTTCTCCTGCAGACCTTCATTCAGAGCGCTGGCCAGAGGGGCGAACGCCGGGTCCAGGTACTTCATGGCCAGCTGGGAGCTGGAGGAGGAGGAGGACGTTAGGGTGGAGGACGAGCAAGTTTGGATGGAGGTGGAGGAGGACGTTAGGGTGGAGGAGGAGCAGGGTGGGATGGAGGAGGAGGAGCAGGACGTTAGGGTGGAGGAGGAGCAGGGTGGGATGGAGGAGCACGTTAGGGTGGAGCAGGAGCAGGTGGGGATGGGGATGGAGGAGGAGGAGGTTGGAGATGGGGGAGAACCGAGCGGCGTCCTCCACCTCCAACCTCCCTTCCGGCCGCCCCCCTGGATGTTGACCCAGTTTGCGGCCGCCTGAGATGACGGTTGGGGTCCCGGTTGGATTTACATTTTGACTGCGGTTCACTTCGGGGGGTTTTCCTTTCTGAGGTTTTACATTGATTTGCTGCACAAGTACATTTTCCCAAGTATCTGCATTTCACTTTATTCAGTTTCGGAAACACGCAAACCAAAATCTATCCAGACGGACTTCCTAATGTTCTGAGTGCAAACTTGTCCAGCATGAGAAATGCCACCTCCTGCATGTGCCCGGCTCAGGTCTCGAGGTCAAACTGAACGCCGGCCTGAGGCTTTCAACTCCGACTGCTTATAATAGCGCCCCCTGTGGCCGAATTGGCGCCACGCTATTTGGACCAAGGTTTATCAGGGTTTACTATCCATGCCACATTTGAAAAGGATTTGCCAATCCAGGCCTGAGATATAATAATAATAATAATAATAATAATAATAATAATAATAATAATAATAATAATAATAATAATAATAAGAATAAGAATAAGAAGAAGAAGAAGAAGAAGAAGAAGAAGAAGAAGAAGAAGAAGAAGAAGGTGACGGTGCGGCTCTCAGTTCTTCAGAGCGCATGAAATGAAGGGTCCAGAAAGAGGTGACGGGCTCCGTGGAGCCAAGATGGCGGCGACCAGGAAACAACCCCTCTTCCAACGTGTCTCCAACCCGGCTCCCTTCAACACATTCCTCCTCTGGCGTGTGCGCTGTGTCACCACATGTTTCTAAATGAAGGGTGTTTCTGGAGCCCAGCTCTCGTTTCCAAAAATTGCTCCAAATTGAAAGCCGCACGGCCCCAGTGCATTGTGGGAAGGCTGCGCTCCTTTGTGTCCGCTCTCCAACACAAAGACCAAGCAGAAGCTTTAGGATCAATTTGATCAAATCACATTGTTATCAACAGCAGCAGCAGCAAAGGATTCTGGGAAATTAGATTTAGTGAGAACGTCTTGAGAGGAAGAACAGAGAGGATTAGGATGTGAAAGATAGAGATAGAGAGATAGATAGACAGACAGATAGATAGACAGATGGACAGATAGACAGACAGACAGATGGATAGACAGACAGATAGATAGACAGACAGACAGATAGACAGATAGATAGATAGATAGATAGATAGACAGACAGACAGATAGATAGACAGACAGATAGATAAACAGACAGACAGATAGATAGACAGACAGACAGATAGACAGATAGATAGATGGATAGATAGATAGATAGATAGATAGATAGATAGATAGATAGACAGACAGACAGATAGATAGACAGACAGACAGATAGATAGACAGACAGATAGATAAACAGACAGACAGATAGAAAGACAGATAGATAGATAGATGGACACAGACAGATAGATAGATAGATAGATAGATAGATAGATAGACAGACAGACAGATAGATAGACAGACAGACAGATAGATAGACAGACAGATAGATAGACAGACAGACAGATAGATAGACAGATAGATAGATGGACACAGACAGATAGATAGATAGATAGATAGATAGATAGATAGATAGACAGACAGACAGACAGACAGACAGACAGACAGACAGACAGACAGACAGACAGATAGATAGACGGACGGAGGGACGGACGGACAGACAGACAGACAGACAGACCAGTTGCTTCACCTCAGGTCTGGCTTCCGCGGTGGCCTCTCGCTGCAAGATGAATGTAAACAAAGAATGTAGAGAAAACGACAACAATGACATCACCATTGGAGGAAATCTCCACCTCCGTCATCCCTCCTTTATTTCTGGAAGAACGTTGTAATGCCCCTTTACATAATGTCTAATTTACACCTAGTATGTCTACTTTTATACCTACTATGTCTCGTAATATTACCAGTATGACTACTTTTAATACTAGTATATCTGTATATTTCATACAGTATATAGATGAGATCTTGCCTAATACACAGCCCTAATAACACACACACACACACACACACACACACACACACACACACACACACAGACCTGAAAGGCTACAGGCGGCAGAGGGACTGTAAATCAGCACCAGGGACAGTTCCCTGGAGCAGGACTCAACCTTCCCCAGATCAACAGCACAATAACAAACTTTACAAATATGACATTGAAAGGTTTTTAATTATGATTCACAAGCAGCTTTGAGTTATTTCCACAAAAAAATTGAACTTTCTCAATTTCATAATGATCACGAAAATAATGGTTTGACTCTCCTTGTTTTGGTGCCGGAGGAAAGAGAGACGCTTTAAACAGACAACAGATGAAGATTCAAAGAGGGAGAGTGGTAAGTTAAGTATCGGTGGCAAGTTTAGTGTCGGTGGTAAGTTAAGGCTCATGGTAAGATAAGTATCGGTCGTAAGTTAAGTATCGGTGGTAAGTTAAGGCTCATGGTAGGTTAAGGCTGAGTGGTAAGTTAAGGCTCAGTGGTAAGTTAGGGCTCAGTGGTAAGTTAAGGCTCATGGTAAGTTAAGGCTCGGTGGTAAGTTAGGGCTCAGCGGTAAGTTAAGGCTCAGTGGTAAGTTAAGGCTCATGGTAAGTTAAGGCTCATGGTAAGTTAAGGCTCATGGTAAGTTAAGGCTCGGTGGTAAGTTAGGGCTCAGCGGTAAGTTAAGGCTCATGGTAAGTTAAGGCTCAGTGGTAAGTTAAGGCTCAGTGGTAAGTTAAGGCTCATGGTAAGTTAAGGCTCATGGTAGGTTAAGGCTGAGTGGTAAGTTAAGGCTCAGTGGTAAGTTAGGGCTCAGTGGTAAGTTCGGGCTCATGGTGAGTTAGGTATCTGTGGTAAGTAAAGGCTTAATGTTAGGTTAAGGCTCATGGTAAGTTAGGTATCTGTGGTAAGTAAAGGCTTAATGTTAGGTTAAGGCTCATGGTAAGTTAAGTATCTGTGGTAAGTTAAGGCTCAGTGGTAAGTTAAGGCTAATGGTAAGTTAAGTATGTGTGGTAAGTTAAGGCTTAATGGTAAGTTAAGGCACACTACTCTGGTCTCTGGCTACTACTACGAGGCCTCCACCACCCCTGGTCCATGTCGCACAACATCTACAGCAGCAGAATCTTGATGAGGCTCCTGGATGTGTTTGCTGGAGCCGGTTCGGTTCTGAAGCACATTAAATACACACAGCAGCAACCATAACAACATCCAATCCAGTAGAAATTGATCCGTGCATCCTTACCGGAAGCCGGCGTGGAACATGTACATCCTCGGCCCGCCGTTGGGGCCGTACTTGGGGGTGCTGAACGGAAAGTCCTTCTTGATGGACACGTAGCTGATGAGGGACAAGATGAGCAGCGCCACGCTGAACATGACGAGGCCCAGTGCGCTGGCGATCCGTACCATCCTGCCTCTCTGCTGGCATGCCCGGGGCAGAGCACCGGCCACGGCGACGGCGAGAGCCGAGAGCGGCCGCATCAGCGGCACGGCAGCGGGGAGGAGGAGAAGAGCGGTGCGGCGGCGGCACGGGAGCGGCAAAGGAGCGGATGGGGAGCGGCGAAGTGTAGTTGGAGCGGAGCGTTCAATGCGGCGAGAGAGCGACGAGAGAGCGGAGGAGAACGGTACAAAAGCGAGAGGAGGCCCCGGGGAGCGGAGAGCGGGTAGGCGGGCCCCCGCAGGTCGACGGCGCGTCTCGGTGAACGGAAACGGGGGAGGCGGTCCGGCCGTTGTAAGATGAGCTCCGGGCTTTAACGTCAGCGCCGCGATGCGAGGCTGCGCGGCGGGCGGAGGAGGAGGAGGAGGAGGACGGTGGTGGTGACGGGTGGTGGTGGCA
>NC_137204.1:29804722-29814722 GCF_960531495.2 Zeus faber
AATCAGGGAGTGCGGTGGAGTAGTCAGGGTGAAGCGAGGGCAGCGATGAAGAGGATGAAGAGCTGAACGACGCTTGGTCCAGGTGACAAACCTGTGGAGGCATGGAGATGTTTAGGAGAGGTGGCAGCCGAGTTTTTAACACATTGTTTAGCACAACCTTGGTTTAGGGAGGAGCAGCACGGTTCCATCCCAGGGAAGATCACCAGGGATGTGATGCTGAATGATGACGGAGAAGTGTGGAGAAGGTGGAAGGAGTTGCTTTGTGTCTTTGTGGATTTAGAGAAAGCGTATGTCAGGGTGGAGAGAGAGGAGGTGTTGAATTACAAGACGAAGTCGGGAGGAGCAGAGAAGTATGTAAGAGTGGTGCAGGATATGTATGAGGGCAGTGTGACAGTGGTGAGGTGTGGTAGGAGTGACGGATGTGTTCAAGGTGGAGGTGGGATTACATCAAGGTTCAGGCCTGAGCACTTTCTTGTTCGCAACGGTGATGGACAGGATGACGGAGGAGGTCAGGAAGGAACCTCCGTGGACGAAACAGAACAGAAAGAAACAGAAACAGTCTTTAATCGTCACGCGACACTCCACAACACATGCTTGCACACACACACACATGCACATGCTTGATGGTGCCGGTGAAATGGCTCCTCTGCATTGAACCATCCTGGCTTGTCCTTCCTCCGGGGCCACAGCAGGAGCAGTGGGCAGCGTACGTGGACGCGCCCGGGGACCAGGTGATAAATGTCCATCGCTGGTCAGAGGATGATGGGTGCATGTTTTGGGTGGGGGTCCTTACTGACGTGAGGTGGAGGAAACCCCATGTGAGCACGGGGAGAACATGCAAACTCCACACAGAAAGGCTCCTGTTTGGGAGATAACCCACCGGAGCACGGTGCCAACAGAGCCCCAGGCGGGAATCAAACCCAGGACCTTCTTGCTGTGAGGCAGCAGTGCAATGCACTGCACCACCGTGGACGATGATGATCCGTGGTGAGATTAGGGAGCAGGTTGAGGAGAGCCCGGAGAGGTGGGGCAGGTTGAGGAGAGCCCGGAGAGGTGGGGCAGGTTGAGGAGAGCCCGGAGAGGTGGGGCAGGTTTAGGAGAGCCCGGAGAGGTGGGGCAGGTTGAGGAGAGCCCGGAGAGGTGGGGCAGGTTGAGGAGAGCCCGGAGAGGTGGGGCAGGTTGAGGAGAGCCCGGAGAGGTGGGGCAGGTTGAGGAGAGCCCGGAGAGGTGGGGCAGGTTGAGGAGAGCCCGGAGAGGTGGGGCAGGTTTAGGAGAGCCCAGAGAGGTGGGGCAGGTTGAGGAGAGCCCGGAGAGGTGGAGGTATGAATTGGAGAGAAGAGGAATGAAAGTCCTCTCCTTCCATCCAGTGAGGATAGAAGGAGTAGAGGTGGTAAAAGTGGATGAGTTTAATTGGTGGTAACTGTCTGAAGTAACAGAGAGTGTGGAGGAGAGGTGAAGAAGGAAGTGCGGGAAGGGTGGAGTGGGTGGAGTGGGTGGGGAAGAGTGTCAGGAGTGATTTGCAACAGAAGGGTCCCAGCAAGAGTTAAAGAGATTTTCACTCGGTCTCACCACCACTTTTACAAGGTGGTGGTGAGACCTGCTATGTCGTACAGTTTGGAGGCGGTGGCACCGAAGAAAAGACAGGAGGCGGAGCTGGAGGTGGCAGAGGTGGGGGTGCTGAGATGACAAGGATGGACTTGATCAGGGTGGAGCTCAGTTTACATTATTACAGATTACATTACATTGATCAGACGCTTTTATCCAAAGCGACTTACAATTATTCAAACAGTGATGGACGCAGCCATCAGGAGCAATGAGGGGTTAAGTGTCTTGCTCAAGGACACTACAGCATGCTAGCAGGAGGAGCCTGGGATCCAACCAGCAACCTTTACATGACTAGACCACCAGCTCTACCTCCTGAGCTACCATCCCACATGTTCAGACGGTTCGGAGACGGTTTGGACATGCATGGAGGAGACATGCCGGGTATGTCGGGAGAAAGATGCTGAGGCAAGAGGACAAGAGGGAGGTCAAGGTGGAGGTCTGTGGGCGTGGCCAGACAGGTGATCCGCTGTGGCCACGCCCAACGGGAGCAGCACAGAGAAGAAGAAAGAAGAAGACAAGATAATATGATGAGAGCTTCAAAACTGAGGTGTGAAGGCGGAGAAGGTGAAGAAGTGAGACACATTCAAGATTTTAGATTTTCTCCCTCTCCACCCATCCTCCCATCCACCCATCCATGCATCCATCCATCCACCCATCCACCCATCCATGCATCCATCCATCCACCCATCCACCCATCCATGCATCCATCCATCCACCCATCCATCAATCGCTCTCTCTCTCTCATGTTCTCTTCATCCAGCAGGATCCTGGGTATTGATCCCACCTTGTCTCTAATCGCTTTGAGTGTCTCCCGGTCACATCCCTCCATCCTCCAATCGCTCCATCCTCCCGTTGCTCCATCCTCCATCGCACGGAGCCCAATTACCTCTCCCTCTTTTTTTGCTCTCCCTTAACAGATCGCCGTGTTCCTCAGCTCATCATGTGAGATGGGTGGAATTTGTGTGTTTGTTTGTGTGTTTGTTTGTTTGTGTGTTTGTTTGTATGTTTGTTTGTGTGTTTGTTTGTATGTTTGTATGTTTGTTTGTTTGTTTGTGTGTTTGTATGTTTGTTTGTTTGTTTGTATGTTTGTTTGTGTGTTTGTTTGTATGTTTGTATGTTTGTTTGTTTGTTTGTATGTTTGTTTGTGTGTTTGTTTGTATGTTTGTATGTTTGTTTGTTTGTTTGTGTGTTTGTTTGTTTGTTTGTGTGTTTGTTTGTATGTTTGTATGTTTGTTTGTTTGTTTGTGTGTTTGTTTGTGTATTTGTTTGTTTGTTTGTTTGTTTGTGTGTTTGTTTGTATGTTTGTTTGTGTGTTTTTTGTGTGTTTGTTTGTTTGTTTGTGTGTTTGTGTGTTTGTTTGTTTGTTTGTTTGTTTGTGTGTTTGTTTGTATGTTTGTTTGTGTGTTTTTTGTGTGTTTGTTTGTTTGTTTGTGTGTTTGTGTGTTTGTTTGTGTGTTTGTTTTTGTTTGTGTGTTTGTTTGTTTGTTTGTTTGTTTGTTTGTGTGTTTGTGTGTTTGTTTGTGTGTTTGTTTTTGTTTGTGTGTTTTTTTGTTTGTTTGTTTGTTTGTTTGTGTGTTTGTGTATTTGTTTGTTTGTTTGTTTGTTTGTTTGTGTAGTTTCATCTGAATGTGTTTCGATTTGGTTTCAGTTGAAGGATCGACTCAGAATTTAAACACAGGATTAGAACGTAACACCACAGTTTACAGGGAATAGAACGCCCAACCCCACAGTGTTAGTGCCTTGCTCTAGGGAAAATAATATAGAATATATGTGCATACAGTATATAATACTCTATATATAGAATACAATCTGTGCACATACTGTGTGTATCAGGGTGAACCAAACTACTGTCTCCAGGTCAGTAGGTTAGATGCTCTGGATGCTCTAGATCAGCGGTCGGAAACCTTTTTGGCTGGGAGAGCCACAAAATCCAAATATTTCTGAATGTATTTCCTTGTGAGCCATATAATATTTAATCAAATTTAATGTGACATAATGCGTTCTTTAAGTAAGGCATACATTTTTAACGTATAACACATCTCTGAGAACTTCAAAAAGAACTATATGTACTACATTTCTCTTGATTCCTCTTAATAATATTGTTGTTATACTGCAGCTAACCGATAATAAATGAAATACTTTTTAACATGGATGTGACTTGTGGTGCTGCCTGGTTTTGCTGGTGGCCTTGTCGTCTGCTTCATACGTAGTGAGGTGGAGCTTCATGCTGCGTTGAGGCTCCATCAGTTCAACCTGAGCGGAGGTTGCTCTTCATGTTTCTCAGACGACACAAAGACGGCTCACATGCGTATGTAGAGCCAAACATGCTCCATACAGCAATACACTCACACTGTCCTCTCAACCCGGCCCCAGGTGGTTAGGGTGGTGCTCTGGACGCTCTGGATGTTTTGAATGGTCTGGACGCTGCAGATGCTCTGGAGGCTCTGGATGTTTTGAATGGTCTGGACGCTGCAGATGCTCTGGACCCTCTGGATGTTTTGAATGGTCTGGACGCTGTAGATGCTCTGGACGCTCTGGATGTTTTGAATGGTCTGGACGCTGCAGATGCTCTGGAGGCTCTGGATGTTTTGAATGGTCTGGACGCTGCAGATGCTCTGGACGCTCTGGATGTTTTGAATGGTCTGGATGCTGCAGATGCTCTGGACGCTCTGGATGTTTTGAATGGTCTGGACGCTGCAGATGCTCTGGAGGCTCTGGACGCACCGGACACTCTGCATGCTTTGGATGCATGGACGCTCTGGAGCCTCAGCTTCATCTCAGACTCAACGGGAAGTTGAGTTTTTCCTTTCCATCAGCAGTCCATCGATATCCACATCCACACACGATTCCCCGTCGCTGCCCGATCCCATTCAGAAGCGACAGCGTTAACAAGTCAGTTATTGACGTGAGCAGGAATCAAATATTTATCAAGTAGCTTTTTATTTTTAAAATGTAATCAATGGTTAAGTGTAGAATCGTGAAATACACACACGATCCCACTTGTTTACACCGATATGAGCCTGTATTGATTGGGCTTTTCCAAATGGAGCAGGATGCCCTTGTTGCCGTAGCGACCGGACGATGGAGTCTCTGGATGGGGATTGGCTTAAGTTCTCATCCAATAACTGGATATTGACCTTTTTTTTTTTTTTTTTTTTTCTTGTTTCTGTTTTTTATTTATTTTTTATCATCTCAGATCTTCAAAGTGATTCAACACCTGAGCCCCCTCTGAGCGGCGGCCTCTACGTTATTATCCCTTACATAGCAAACATGATGGCTCACCAAAACTATAGGAAATAATAAGACCTTCATAGAAAAAGAAAAAAAAAGGTAGAAAATTTATAGAAAATAAAAATGTACAATAAAGAATAAAAAATTATAATGAATAAAAGACATACACCTAAAAATGAACAAGAAACAAGAAAGAAGAATGTCTCAAGATAAATAACTTCCAAAACACCCTCCCCGAATTCAACAGCCCCACCCGCCCACTGGAAGCTCTCTGAGGACTTTCACATGGAAAAGAGAAAAATAAAAAATAATATAAATGTAAAAATATTAGGTAGTTATGAAAACAATAAAATATCTGATAACACAATTATATCTATCTACATATATACCTGTTAACATCGACAATTTAATTGTGCAAGTTTGCATACACATAGAGTACATCTAGATGTACATATATACATAGATGTATGTATATACGTATATATATTGTAGATATATGAAATAAAACATTAGAACAGGATAAGTACTAGTGGCTACACTTAGTATGGAGCACATTAAATAACATGAGAAGATGATAAGCGCTGCACTGGGATTTCAAGGGATTTAAGGTGGAATTTCTTTGTTAGTGTTCTGCAAGCTGAGCCTGGCCTAGTTCCAGGACATGATCTCTACAAAGCGTTTTAAACAGTTCTCCCTTAAAACCCCAAAAGGTCCATCAACACGCTGACTGCTGCCCATCCCACACCAGGAACCAGGCACATGTACACAGGGGAGGGGAGAGGGAGGGAACGGCGAGGGAGGAAGAGGGAAGAGACACATCTACCTGCTGACCTACTGACCTTAAAACACAACACTCTGCATCATGGGAAAGATAAATAAATGAACGGTAGAAACCAGGAGTGATTCAGTTCTGAACAGTCTATAATTCCAGTATTGATCCCACTCCCTCCCCCCTCGCTTACTCCCTCCCTCCCTCCTCCCTCCCTCAGGTGGGGTTAAACCCGAGCTCACTGGCTTTCTGTTTCCCAACATCAGGGCGGAGGGGGCTCGGTGGAGCTGTCCAACATCTAATCGCTGCCGCTTTACTTTCTAATCAGCGCTGGTGTCCCGGGCCGACGCGGCGGCTTAGCGCCGGCTTAGGGTTACTAACGGCCGCTAAGACGGGGTAGTATTATGGGATTGCGGGGAAGCTCAGGGATATTCAGAATTGTGTGTGTTGAGTGTTTAAATGGGGTGAGAAAGACGGATCCGAGATGGAGACACTTTGAATACGCCGCAAAAAATGACTTGAAATGTTGAGTTTCACATTAATTACAGGAAGGAGCAGAGTAGTTCACAAGTTATACAAGTAAACATTCAAGTTATACAAGTAAACATCCAAGTTATACAAGTTAACATTCAAGTTATACAAGTAAACATTCAAGTTTAACAAGTAAACATTCAAGTTATACAAGTAAACATTCAAGTTTAACAAGTAAACATTCAAGTTATACAAGTTAACATCCAAGTTATACAAGTTAACATTCAAGTTATACAAGTAAACATTCAAGTTTAACAAGTAAACATTCAAGTTATACAAGTAAACATTCAAGTTTAACAAGTAAACATTCAAGTTATACAAGTTAACATTCAAGTTATACAAGTTAACATTGAAGTTATACAAGTAAACATTCAAGTTATACAAGTAAACATCCAAGTTATACAAGTTAACATTCAAGTTATACAAGTAAACATTCAAGTTTAACAAGTAAACATTCAAGTTATACAAGTTAACATTCAAGTTATACAAGTTAACATTGAAGTTATACAAGTAAACATTCAAGTTTAACAAGTAAACATTCAAGTTATACAAGTAAACATTCAAGTTTAACAAGTAAACATTCAAGTTATACAAGTAAACATTCAAGTTATACAAGTTAACATTCAAGTTATACAAGTAAACATTCACGTTATACAAGTTAACATTCAAGTTATACAAGTAAACATCCAAGTTATACAAGTTAACATTCAAGTTATACAAGTAAACATTCAAGTTTAACAAGTAAACATTCAAGTTATACAAGTAAACATTCAAGTTATACAAGTAAACATTCAAGTTATACAAGTAAACATTCAAGTTATACAAGTAAACATTCAAGTTATACAAGTTAACATTCAAGTTATACAAGTTAACATTCAAGTTATACAAGTAAACATTCAAGTTATACAAGTTAACATTCAAGTTATACAAGTAAACATTCAAGTTATACAAGTAAACATTCAAGTTATACAAGTTAAGATTCAAGTTATACAAGTAAACATTCAAGTTATACAAGTAAACATTCAAGTTATACAAGTTAACATTCAAGTTATACAAGTAAACATTCAAGTTTTACAAGTAAACATTCAAGTTTAACAAGTAAACATTCAAGTTATACAAGTTAACATTCAAGTTATACAAGTTAACATTCAAGTTATACAAGTAAACATTCAAGTTATACAAGTAAACATTCAAGTTATACAAGTTAACATTCAAGTTTAACAAGTAAACATTCAAGTTTTACAAGTAAACATTCAAGTTATACAAGTAAACATTCAAGTTTTACAAGTAAACATTCAAGTTATACAAGTAAACATTCAAGTTATACAAGTTAACATTCAAGTTTAACAAGTAAACATTCAAGTTTTACAAGTAAACATTCAAGTTATACAAGTAAACATTCAAGTTATACAAGTAAACATTCAAGTTATACAAGTAAACATTCAAGTTATACAAGTTAACATTCAAGTTTAACAAGTAAACATTCAAGTTATACAAGTAAACATTCAAGTTATACAAGTTAACATTCAAGTTATACCAGTAAACTTCCAAGTTATACAAGTTAACATTCAAGTTATACAAGTAAACATTCAAGTTTTACAAGTAAACATTCAAGTTATACAAGTTAACATTCAAGTTATACAAGTAAACATTCAAGTTATACAAGTAAACATTCAAGTTATACAAGTAAACATTCAAGTTATACAAGTTAACATTCAAGTTTAACAAGTACACATTCAAGTTATACATGTAAACATTCAAGTTATACAAGTTAACATTCAAGTTTAACAAGTTAACATTCAAGTTATACCAGTAAACATTCAAGTTATACCAGTAAACTTCCAAGTTATACAAGTAAACATTCAAGTTATACAAGTTAACATTCAAGTTATACCAGTAAACATTCAAGTTATACAAGTAAACATTCAAGTTATACAAGTAAACATTCAAGTTATACAAGTCAACATTCAAGTTATACCAGTAAACTTCCAAGTTATACAAGTAAACATTCAAGTTATACAAGTTAACATTCAAGTTATACCAGTAAACATTCAAGTTATACAAGTTAACGTTCAAGTTATACCAGTAAACTTCCAAGTTATACAAGTAAACATTCAAGTTATACAAGTTAACATTCAAGTTATACCAGTAAACATTCAAGTTATACAAGTTAACATTCAAGTTATACAAGTAAACATTCAAGTTATACAAGTTAACATTCAAGTTATACAAGTAAACATTCAAGTTATACAAGTTAACATTCAAGTTATACAAGTAAACATTCAAGTTATACAAGTTAACATTCAAGTTATACAAGTTCAAGTTCAAGTTCAAGAGATTATTTGTCACATAGATACACATACGGTCGTACATATATGCAGTGAAATGTCATGACACCCGGTGATTAGCCACAATAAGCTCTATAAGCTCTAAAAATACTAAAAAACACCAAAATGTGCGTAATCGACACGAGGTGCTCGCGCAGGCAGCCGCAAAGGGAGGCGCCACAATCGCGATTCTGGGTTCTATAATTATATAATAGAATTAATTGACTGTGTTGTATTAAATATACATTTAAATCCTCCGAAATGAAACTAACCTGAACTTACGTGACTCCAGCACTTACCTCACAGAGTAGAAGTCCTGGCTATTAAAATTATTAGAGGATACTAAAACTTGGTAAATGTTTGCATAATTGGGACAAGTAAACATTTGAGATATAAAAGTAAACATTCAAGTTATAAAACGAAACAAACTAGTTAAATCATGTAATCTATCTATCTAACCAGTATTGCATCAGTGTATTATTTTATTCAGTAGTGTGTCTATGTAGATGTATATGTGAAGTGTATAGATAATGTATATAGCAGTGTGTATATGTAGATGGATATGGTATATGTATAGACAATGTATATAGCGGTGTGTATATGTTATATGTATATATCATGTTAATAGCGGTGTGAGTATGTCGAGGTATATGTTATATGTTTATATAATGTATATAGCAGTGTAAGTATGTAGATGTATATGTTATATGTATATATAATGTATGTATAGTAGTGTATATGTAGATGTATATATAAGATGTATATATATTGTATATTGTAGTGTATATGTTTTATGTATAGATAATGTAAATAGCAGTGTGTATATGTAGATGTATATGTTATATGTGTATATAATGTATATAGTAGTGTGTATATGTAGATGTATATGTTATATGTGTATATACTGTATATAGTAGTGTGTATATGTAGATGTATATGTTATATGTGTATATAATGTATATAGTAGTGTGTATATGTAGATGTATATGTTATATGTGTATATAATGTATATAGTAGTGTGTATATGTAGATGTATATGTTATATGTGTATATAATGTATATAGTAGTGTGTATATGTAGATGTATATGTTATATGTGTATATAATGTATATAGTAGTGTGTATATGTAGATGTATATGTTATATGTGTATATAATGTATATAGTAGTGTGTATATGTAGATGTATATGTTATATGTGTATATAATGTATATAGTAGTGTGTATATGTAGATGTATATGTTATATGTGTATATAATGTATATAGTAGTGTGTATATGTAGATGTATATGTTATATGTGTATATAATGTATATAGTAGTGTGTATATGTAGATGTATATGTTATATGTGTATATAATGACCGTCTGGCCGTTATTCGTTACTCATCTTATAACTAATGTTATGTCGTGTTATCTCTGATTAGTTCATTGTGCTCGTCAGTGTGATTCTTGGTGTGTGAAGAAGACAGAGGGATGATAGAGGGATGATAGAGGGATGATAGAGGGATGATAGAGGGATGATAGAGGGATGATAGAGAGG
>NC_137204.1:29824722-29862222 GCF_960531495.2 Zeus faber
AGGTATAAGGCAAGGTATAAAGTAAGTTAAGTAAAGGTATAAGGTAAGTTAAGTAAAGATATCAGGTAAGTTAAGTAAAGGCATATGGTAAGGTATAGGTAAGTTAAGTAAAGGTATAAGTTAAGATAAGGTATAAGGTAAGTTAAGTAAAGGTATAAGGTAAGATAAGGTATAAGGTAAGTTAAGTAAAAGTAAAAGGTAAGATAAGGTATAAGGTAAGTTAAGTAAAGGTATAAGGTAAGATAAGGTATAAGGTAAGTTAAGTAAAAGTAAGAGGTAAGATAAGGTATAAGGTAAGTTAAGTAAAGGTATAAGGTAAGGTATAAGGTAAGCTAAGTAAAGGTATAAGGTAAGTTAAGTAAAGGTATACGGAAAGTTAAGTAAAGGTATAAGGTAAGTTAAGTAAAAGTATAAGGTAAGCTAAGTAAAGGTATAAGGTAAGTTAAGTAAAGGTATACGGAAAGTTAAGTAAAGGTATAAGGTAAGTTAAGTAAAAGTATAAGGTAAGTTAAGTAAAGGTATAAGGTAAGTTAAGTAAAGGTATACGGAAAGTTAAGTAAAGGTATACGGAAAGTTAAGTAAAGGTATAAGGTAAGTTAAGTAAAGGTATACGGAAAGTTAAGTAAAGGTATAAGGTAAGTTAAGTAAAAGTATAAGGTAAGTTAAGTAAAGGTATAAGGTAAGTTAAGTAAAGGTATAAAGTAAGGTATAAGGTAAGTTAAGTAAAGGTATATGGTAAGTTAAGTAAAGGTGTAAGGTATAAGCCAAGTTATGTAAAGGTATAAGGTAAGGTGTAAGGTAAGCTATAAGGTAGTTAAATAAAGGTATATGGTTAGGTATAAGGTTAGGCATAAGGTAAGGTAAGGTACAAGGTAAGGTATAAGGCAAGTTAAGGTATAAAGTAAGTTAAGGTACAAGGTATAAAGTGTAAGGTAAGGTTTAAGGTATAGTGTACGATGTGTAAGGTATGGTAAGCTAAGGTTTAAGGTGAGGTAAGATAAGGTATAAGGTGAGGTGTAAGGTATGGTAAGGTATAAGGTGAGGTATAAGGTGAGGTAAGGTATAGGGTGAGGTATAAGGTGAGGTAAGGTATAAGTAAGGTAAGGTATAAGGTGGGGTGTAAGGTAAGGTATAACGTAAGGTAAGGTAAGGTATAAGGGGAGGTATAAGGTAAGGTAAGGTAAGGTAGGGTAAGGTTAGGTAAGGTGTGAGGGATAAGGTAATATAATGTAAGGTAAGGTTAGATAAGATAAGGTAAGGTATTTCATAAGGTAAGGTATATGGTAAGGTATAAGGTAAGGTAGGGTAAGGTATAAGGTGAGGTATAAGGTACAGTATAAGGTATGTTAAAGTTAGGTAAGGTATAAGTAAGGTAAGGTAAGGTATAAGGTGGGGTGTAAGGTAAGGTATAACGTAAGGTAAGGTAAGGTATAAGGTGAGGTATAAGGTAAGGTAAGGTAGGGTAAGGTTAGGTAAGGTGTGAGGGATAAGGTAATATAATGTAAGGTAAGGTTAGATAAGATAAGGTAAGGTATTTCATAAGGTAAGGTATATGGTAAGGTATAAGGTAAGGTAGGGTAAGGTATAAGGTGAGGTATAAGGTACAGTATAAGGTATGTTAAGGTTAGGTAAGGTATAAGTAAGGTAAGGTATAAGGTGGGGTGTAAGGTAAGGTATAACGTAAGTTAAGGTAAGGTATAAGGTGAGGTATAAGGTAAGGTAGGGTAAGGTTAGGTAAGGTGTGAGGGATAAGGTAATATAATGTAAGGTAAGGTTAGATAAGATAAGGTAAGGTATTTCATAAGGTAAGGTATAAGGTGAGGTATAAGGTAAGGTAGGGTAAGGTATAAGGTGAGGTATAAGGTAAGGTATAAGGTGAGGTATAAGGTACAGTATAAGGTATGTTAAGGTTAGGTAAGGTATAAGTAAGGTAAGGTAAGGTATAAGGTGAGGTATAAGGTAAGGTAGGGTAAGGTATAAGGTGAGGTATAAGGTAAGGTATAAGGTGAGGTATAAGGTACAGTATAAGGTATGTTAAGGTTAGGTAAGGTATAAGGTAAGGTAGGGTAAGGTATAAGGTGAGGTATAAGGTAAGGTATAAGGTACAGTATAAGGTAAGGTAAGGAAGGTATAAGACAAACCTAGGTGTTTGCCAATACTAGTAAATGGGCGTTATGGTCTGTTAGATTCCCTGGATGTTTATTTCTCCACTAGCACTGCACAGCATTATGGGATGTTCACCACTGTCCAAGGAACCACGGGGTGTTTCCCTCCCCCTTCCTCGCAAGGAGACAACGGTACAGTCTGAAAGCCACACCTACTAAAACCCTATCTTTTTGTTTTCTACGTGGAAGTGGATTTTCCATTTACCACTGACGGGGCGCGGCCCATCTGCGCCACATCTCCATAGCAACATGGCTGCAAGCAGACCGCCCGAGGACCCGCAGGGCAAAAGGAACTGTCGACGATTCCTCAAATCAACCCATGAAATGATTTGTCATCGAGGTGTAACATGATCTCAAATGATAAAATGTCACTGGGGGAGTAATAATGTTTGAGTGCAGCGCTCAAGCTTCCAGATGTCAAACCTTAACTGAAGCCATTCAACACCAAATCAAAGTGTCAAGTGGAGAGTTCTGAATGACGTCTAATAAGATGGTGGAGCCGGAGGAGGATGCAGCAGCAGCAGGTGGAGGTGGAGGTGGTTGACAAAACCTTGGAACCTTCTCGAAGTAGAAGCTCATTATATTTCTGAATTTAAAGTGGAGCCAGACTAAAACCTACACAGAGGTAAACGTCATTACAATTACGGACGCGTGGTGTCCGTCGGTTGAGAATAGAAGTTGGTGCAGTCACTGTAAACAGGTACAGATCAACAGATCAAATCCCCTTCAAAATACAGGAATTAAAGGCCCTAGAGGTGGTGAAGCAGGCTGCCACCGTCAGTTTGATGAGTGACGGATGTGCTGTCCATGAGGAGTGTGGGCGGGTCCTTATCCCAGCCATGACACGTGACAACACGCCAGCCCCGCCCTGAGTCAAACGCGCCGCCTCTGCGGTTTGACTTTGGCTTTTCATCCGACCGCCGCTTCGCCTCGCCCTTGATTGGTGTGACCTTCAGGCGCCGCCCTACAGTCCCGCTCACTCTCTTCCTTTCTGGCCGTCACTCCCTCAACTCTGCATAGAATCCCTGAGGATGGGCGCTCGCTCCCTGAGACGTGGACAAAACCTCATGTTTCCGGTTCAGCCATTAATGAGTGGTGAAGAGGTCGTTGAGGTACTTTTCCTATTAGTAAAACCATAACTAGTATGAGTATTTCTGGCTGAGTATTTCTGTTTCACCGAGTCCTCCTGACTGTATTTCCTCCAGGATTAATTGGCTATAAATTTTGTGATGTCCTTTCGTCCAGAAAGTACCTTTGTGGTACTTTTCAGGTCTCTCCAAAAAACACAACCTTCATACTGTCTGCACCTCTCCTGGGGCACATTTAAGGAGCAGCCATGCTTCATGTCAGATGACGGAGAAGTACGTTGGGATCTCAAACTCAGGAAAAATCACCACAATCAAGTCTGTTTTTATTTTACATGTGGCCGGACTCACTCTCAGACAAATCCCAAAATAAAGAACAAGACTAAACTACAAACAGGGAAACGGTTGCTTTGTCTGTTGTTGAATGAAAGGTTTTGATGGAGAAGGCTCATCTGTGAAATTCTACACCTGGACACCTGGCAAATACAGGGTATCAAACCGTTTGAAAATGTAGAATAGAAATGTTTGTGTCATGGTTGACTGGCCCTTTGGAGCGAAGGATGGTGAATAATAGTGAGTTAGTCAAACCATCTACGATCAACTCTGTCCATGAATCAAACCTCCAATTACCAATAAACTGATCAACTGACAAATGTCTCCTAGAAACCTAAAAACCAGGCCTGAGGCTGAGAGGTGCATGATTGGTCCGTGTGATGTCTGATCCTATCTTACATTTTGTCCCAGTGAGCGATAAGATAATGAGTATATAAGTATATATACTGTATATATATATATATAAGTATAACAACAGACCAAAGTGGAACATTCCGGCTCCATATAGAGCGTGAGGTGGTAAAAACCAAATCAATACGACACAATCTCAGCTGTACCACAATAGGATGTGCCTGGGAGGCCTGTTCTGGAAGGCCTGTCCAGAGGTGTGTTGGGCTACCGTACCTGACACTTCCCGGTGCGAACGTCGTAAAGGGCGACGGAGCCCTGGCGAGCCCCGACGGCGATGCGGTGGCTCCGGTCGCAGTATCCCACCATGTAGAACCTGGAAACACAGCACACACTGCTGCCAGTTCCATCCAGCTGGAAGAGCAAAAAACTACAGAGGGCCGTGGAACGTCCTCTAGGATGAAGTAGGTGTGAACTGAGAGGGACGTTCTCTCCAAACTGAAATGGGGGGCGGGGTCGTTTAAGGACTTGACTGTCTCACACTAGCATCACCATGGCAACAGGGAAACAGACCAAGAAGCAGGTTGGCACCCGACCACAGACACGTACTTGCAGATAGCAGGGAAGCACTCCTGCAGACCCTTCTTCTTCACAAGAGAGCCCTCAATGCAGTACATGATGATGTCCATCACCTGGAGGAAGAGGTGTATGTTGAGTGTACCTCGTTACACGTGATACACATGTACACCTAGGTTCTACGTGTACATTGCGTGTACCTCCACCAGCAGGTCCACCACGTCTCCGGGCATCTTCTCGATCAGGATGTCGATGACCCTCAGGATCTCGGTCTTGGCCCGGGCTAGCGTGGTGGTGTGCACGTTCTGCTGCGACTGGGAGTTGGCCTGGGCGGCGTTGAAGCGGTGCACCTGGAGCAGGATGGTACAGTATGTAAACCACCATCGTGGTGATGATCCTCCACTATGTCTACTCGGTCCCTCTACTTGAACAGTACTCAGAACAATCCTCTACAATAACTCTACTCTCCCTCTATTCTACCCTTTATCTACTTCTCATCTTCCTTAGTTTGCCTCTACTTTATTTCTATCTACTCCACCCTGCTTCTACTCAACCTTTCCACCACAACAATAGTAATCATCTACAGGACCCCTTCTCTAGTTCTACTCTTCCATACTCTACCTCTACTCCCTAGTCTAACCCTCAACTCTACCTCAACTACCTAGTCTACCCCTCTACTCTACCACTACTCCGTAGTCCACCCCTCTACTCTACCACTACTCCCTACTCTACCCCTCAACTCGACCTCTTCTCCCTAGTCTACCCCTCTACTCTATCACTACTCCCTAGTTTACCCCTCAAGTCTACCTCTCCTCTGTAGAGAACTAATGAGGGAATCCACCATTTGAGTCACTATCTTGACAACGGGGCTATAAATGTTGTTGACAGCATCTAGCGCCTGGTCCTGGAACCCGGTCCTCACCTCTCTGGCGATGGTGGTGATGAAGGCAGGAGGGCGAGCGGTGGCGATGAGAGAGAGAGCGTGACGGGCCGAGCGAGCAGAGTCCGCTGGAGGGTTGAGTGGGAGACCCATAGTAATACTAGAGAGAGAGAGAGAGAGATCCATGATTTCACCCTCGAGCAACGTTAACGTTCCCTTTTAAGTGTGATAATCATCATAGTCAGGCAGCCAGGCGGGCATTAAGCACAAAGGCTCTTTACAATATTATTACGTTAAAATCTGTTTTCTCCCTCCAAGTGAGGCCCAATTATTTAACTACAGTTATTTACTCCCACATAAACACCAGGTATAAGGTGTGCCAGGTTCACACGGCGTGTGAACCTGGCACGAACCTGGCAACATGAGCACATTCACAGTATCACACTGATATTATCCAGTCAATACTATGACACACACACACACACACACACACAGTATTAGAACCATTGATTTTTTGTGTGAGCTTCGAGGGGGTAAAAATAAATCTATGACCTCATAGATGTGGTGGGACGCAGCGTGGCACCTACAGGAGCCTCACACTCGCTGAGCACCTTATGAGGTGCACCTGTACACCTACTTATTCATGCAGCACATCCTGCAGATGGGGGTCAGCAGCTTCACCTCATGTTCACATCAACCAGGGGAAGCAATGTGATGTCAGTGGTTTCCGCTGTGGCGTGATTGTTGGTGCCAGACGGGCTGGTCTGAGTATTTCTCCGACTGCTGATCCCCTGGGGTTTTCAGGCACAACAGTCTGTAGAGTTTACTCAAAAAACATCCGGCGTGCGGCTGTTCTGCGGAGGGAACGCCTTGTCGATGAGCTCAACGGAGAACGGCCAGACTGGTTGGAGCTGACAGACTGGCTACGTCACTCAGATGAGCGCTCTGTACAATGTGGTGAACAGAACAACATGTCAACACAACAGGTGGAACCTTGAGGCGGATGGACTACAACGGCAGAACCACGTCAGGTTCCGCTTCTGTCAGAAGAACAGGAAGCTGAGGCCGCACCGGGCACAGGCTCCCAAAAGTGGACGGACGTAGCCTGGTCCGATCAACCTCCATTTCCGCTGAGAAACACAGGGTCAGAATTTGGCGGCAACAGCGTGAACCCTTGGACCCCACCTCCCTGGTGTCCACAGTCCAGGCTGGTGGTGGTGTCATGGTGTGGGGAATGTTTTCTTGGCACACTTTGGACCCGTTAATACCAATCTGTCGTGGCCTGAATGCCACAGCCTGTATGAGTACTGTTGCTGACTGTGCGCTTCCCTTCGTGGCCACGCCCATCTTCACCTCCAGCTTGATGAAGCACCGTGTCACAAAGTAAAAGTCGTCTCCACCCGGTTTCATGAACATGATGATGACTTGAGTGTTGTTCAGTTTCCTTCCCAGTCACCGGGTCAGAACCAACAGAACCTTTGGGATGTGATGGAGCAGGAGATTGGCAGCTTCAAGGTGCAGCTGAGGAATCTGCAGGAACTGTGTGATGGAGTCATGTCAACATGGAGCACAATGTCAAAGGGATGTTTCCAACCTCTTGTGGAATCCACAACAAGAAGAACTGAGGCTGTTTGAGAGCAGAGGGAGGCCCCGCACGCTATTACTATAGTGTCCCTAATAAAGTGTGAAGTGATTGTGTGTGTGTACTGGATGAGAGCACTGCCCTGATTGGTCGCTGGGGTGTTTGTTCATTCATTTCAGATCACTAAGAGACTAAATGTGATATAATGTCTTTATTTTGACAAATTTAAGAATCAAAGCGCATTAAATATTTTCATCAAGATATTGAATAAAATCAGTCATCGAGGAGTAGAGGCAGAGGGTAAACAATAATAACAACTAACGGCATAATAACTATATCATACTTAACTATATAATAACTGTATAATAACAAACTGTATAATAACTAATGGTATAATAACTATATCATATTTAACTATATAATAACTGTATAATAACTATATAATAACTAACGGTATAATAATTATATCATATTTAACTGTATAATAACTATATAACAACTAACTATATAATATCTCACTGTACAATAACTAATGGTATAATCACTACATAATATTTGACTATATAATAACTCACTGAATAATAACTGTGTAACAACTATATAATACAGTAATTGTATAACACATATAACTATAGTACTGAGCACTGGTACAAGGGGGAGTTTGTATTCTCTCCCTGAACGACCTCCAGAAAGCTTCCAATCATTACTGCAATGTAAGGTGTAACACACACACACACACACACACACACACACACACACACACACACACACACACACACACACACACACACACACACACACACACACACACACACACACACACACACACACACACACACACACAGTGTATTTATCCCTGCATGACATTCTGATTTCCTGCATCGATGACAAATAGTCGCCCACAGACCCAAAAGATATTATTATAATTATTATTATTTATCTCTGGGTGATAAATGATCAACAAACACAACAAAAGGAGGGCGGCATCGACCAGTCAGAGAGTGGCAGGGCCCAACGTGTGGTTGGAGGCCCACAGGTAGGACGCCGGCTGTTGAGTACAAGTAGGCGCCTGGACGCTCCAACAGAAATGCTTTAAAATACATTTGATTTGGTGTTTTTCTTTTGTTAGGAGTGTGTGTGTGTGTGTGTGTGTGTGTGTGTGTGTATCTCTGTGTGTATATTTGTGAGTCAGGATGGATGCATTTCCCTTAGGTTTCCCAAATCTCTGCCTATTGATAAAGGATTACCTCACACACACACACACACACACACACACACACACACACACACACACACACACACACACACACACACACACACACACACACACACACACACACACACACACACACACACACACACACACACACACACACACACACACAGAGCTTGGCAGGGAGTGTATTGATGACTTGGATCGCTGGATCAAGGACAAAGACCCTTGCTGCAAGTCAACTGCATGGAAATGGTGTGTGTGTGTGTGTGTGTGTGTGTGTGTGTGTGTGAACTTGTAGAGCGGGAGCAGCAGAGTGTTGCTGTCTCGCTGCCTTCATACAACTCACTGCGTCTGAATTAATACAAAGACAGAGACAGACAGGTTTAGATGGAGAGACAGACAAGTTTAGATGGAGAGACAGGTTTAGACAGAGACAGACAGGTTTAGATGAAGAGACAGACAGGCTGAGACAGGGACACACAAGTTTAGATGAGAGAAAGACAGGATTAGACAGAGACAGACAGGTTTAGATGGAGAGACAAACAGGTTTATACGGGGAGACAGACACATTTAGCCCGAGAGACAGGTAGGTTTAGATGGAGAGACAGACAGGTTTAGATGGAGAGACAGGCAGGTTTAGTTGGAGAGACAGGCGTCCAGATATATTTAAATATTAGATACAGTTACTAGATATATATATATATATATATATAGTAAATTATGTCATAAAAAATGTTCATTCCGCATGTTTACACAGATATATGAAAACACACACACACACACACACACACACACACACAGTAGTAGATATATAAAAAAAACACACACACACACAGTAGTAGATATATAAAAAACACACACACACACACACACACACACACACACACACACACACACACACACACACACACACACACACACACACACACACACACACACACACACTAGAAGATATATAAAAAACAAACACACAGTAGTAGATATATGAAAACACACACAGTAGTAGATATATAAAAAACACACACACACACAGTAGTAGATACAGTGGGGCAAAAAAGTATTTAGTCAGCCACCAATTGTGCAAGTTCTCCCACTTAAAAAGATGAGAGAGGCCTGTTATTTTCATCATAGGTTCACTTCAACTATGAGAGACAGAATGAGGGGAAATAATCCAGGAAATCACATTGTAGGATTTTTAATGAATTAATTGGTAAATTCCTCGGTAAAATAAGTATTTGGTCACCTCCAAACAAGCAAGATTTCTGGCTTTCACAGACCTGTAACTTTTTCTTTAAGAGGCTCCTCTGTCCTCCACTCCTTACCTGTATTAATGGCACCTGTTTGAACTCGTTATCAGTATAAAAGACACCTGTCCACAACCTCAAACAGTCACACTCCAAACTCCACTATGGCCAAGACCAAAGAGCTGTCAAAGGACACCAGAAACAAAATTGTAGACCTGCACCAGGCTGGGAAGACTGAATCTGCAATAGGTAAGCAGCTTGTGAAGAAATCAACTGTGGGAGCAATTATTAGAAAATGGAAGACATACAAGACCACTGATAATCTCCCTCCATCTGGGGCTCCACGCAAGATCTCACCCCGTGGGGTCAAAATGATCACAAGAACGGTGAGCAAACATCCCAGAACCACACGGGGGGAACCTAGTGAATGACCTGCAGAGAGCTGGGACCAAAGTAACAAAGGCTACCATCAGTAACACACTACGCCGCCAGGGACTCAAATCCTGCAGTGCCAGACGTGTCCCCCTGCTTAAGCCAGTACATGTCCAGGCCCGTCTGAAGTTTGCTAGAGAGCATTTGGATGATCCAGAAGAGGATTGGGAGAATTTCATATGGTCAGATGAAACCAAAATAGAACTTTTTGGTAAAAACTCAACTTGTCGTGTTTGGAGGAGAAAGAAAGCTGAGTTGCATCCAAAGAACACCATAACTACTGTGAAGCATGGGGGTGGAAACATCACGCTTTGGGGCTGTTTTTCTGCAAAGGGACCAGGACGACTGATCCGTGTAAAGGAAAGAATGAATGGGGCCATGTATCGTGAGATTTTGAGTGAAAACCTCCTTCCATCAGCAAGGGCATTGAAGATGAAACGTGGCTGGGTCTTTCAGCATGACCATGATCCCAAACACACCGCCCGGGCAACGAAGGAGTGGCTTCGTAAGAAGCATTTCAAGGTCCTGGAGTGGCCTAGCCAGTCTCCAGATCTCAACCCCATAGAAAATCTTTGGAGGGATTTGAAAGTCCGTGTTGCCCAGCGACAGCCCCAAAACATCACTGATCTAGAGGAGATCTGCATGGAGGAATGGGCCAAAATACCAGCAACAGTGTGTGAAAACCTTGTGAAGACTTACATATATATATATATATATATACAAAGTATTGAGATGAACTTTTGTTATTGACCAAATACTTATTTTCCACCATAATTTGCAAATAAATTCTTTAAAAATCAGACAATGAGATTTTCTGGATTTTTTTTCTCATTTTGTCTCTCATAGTTGAGGTATAGCTATGATGAAAATAACAGGCCTCTCTAATCTTTTTAAGTGGGAGAACATGCACAATTGGTGGCTGACTAAATACTTTTTTGCCCCACTGTATACGAAAACACACACACACACACAGTAGTAAATATATAAAAAACACACACAGTAGTAGATATATAAAAAACACACACACACACACTAGTAGATATATAAAAAACACACACAAACACACACACAGTAGTAGATATATAAAAACACACACACACACAGTAGTAGATATATGAAAAGACACACACTAGTAGATATATAAAAAACACACACACACTAGTAGATATATAAAAAACACACACACACAGTAGTAGATATATGAAAACACACACACACACTAGTAGATATATAAAAAACACACACACAGTAGTAGATATATGAAAACACACACACACACACACTAGTAGATATATAAAAACACACACACACACTAGTAGATATATAAAAACACACACACACACAGTAGTAGATATATGAAAACACACACACACAGTAGTAGATATATAAAAACACACACACACACACACACACACTAGTAGATATATAAAAAACACACACACAGTAGTAGATATATGAAAACACACACACACACAGTAGTAGATATATGAAAACACACACACACACAGTAGTAAATATATAAAAAACACACACACACACACACACACACACACACACACACACACAGTAGTAAATATATAAAAAAACACACACAGTAGTAGATATATAAAAAACACACACACACACACACACTAGTAGATATATAAAAAACACACACACACACACTAGTAGATATATAAAAAACACACACACACACACTAGTAGATATATAAAAAACACACACACACACACACTAGTAGATATATAAAAAACACACACACAGTAGTAGATATATGAAAACACACACACAGTAGTAAATATATAAAAAACACACACACACACACACACACACAGTAGTAAATATATAAAAAAAAACACACACAGTAGTAGATATATAAAAAACACACACACACACAGTAGTAAATATAAAAAAAAAAACACACACAGTAGTAGATATATAAAAAACACACACACACACAGTAGTAAATATATAAAAAAAAACACACACAGTAGTAGATATATAAAAAACACACACACACACAGTAGAAAATATATAAAAAAAAACACACACAGTAGTAGATATATAAAAAACACACACACACACACACACTAGTAGATATATAAAAAACACACACACACGCACAAACACACACACACACAGTATTAGATATACTGTATAAAAACACACACACACACGGTTACATCAGCGTATTAACCTGCAATTAGATTAAAGCATGACTTCATATCTCACCATGTCAGCTCAACACCCCATGATACTCAGTGTGTGTTTTCATATACTGTAGCTACTACTGTGTACATACGTGCGTGTTAGTATATGTGTGTGTGGACTGATGGTTGTTGAATGTATTATCACACTAATCTCAATATGGAATTCAACACAATATGATTGTATAGATTTATATATCCAAATTGAAGACTATTCAATGACCTTCAAGGTCTCATAAATCCAAATTGAAGACTATTCAATGACCTTCAAGGTCTCATAAATCCAAATTGAAGACTATTCAATGACCTTCAAGGTCTCATGAATCCAAATTTAAGACTTTTCAATGACCTTCAAGGCCTCATGAATGCACATTTAAGGCCGTTCAATGACTTTTAAGACCTCAAAGCCACATCCAAATCTATTCAGACTTTTAAAACACGGTAAAGGTTTCAAGGTTGAAACATTCGGGAAGCAGAGGCGTGGGCTTCTCGGGCGCTTACTTGGCGAGCTGCTTCTCGGCGTCGGCGCAGAGCTCCAGCAGCCCCATGAGCACGGCCGACACGTCCATGTAGGGCTCCCACACGGTGAAGCCGCGGCCGATCAGGTCGATGGCGGTGCGGCGGATGGTGCTGTGCGGCGGCAGCTTGGGGCTGGGGGGCTGCAGCAGCAGGAAGGTCAGCGCCTTGCCTGGAAACACACAACCACACACGGCTTAGCCAGCGGGCGGAGTCGGGCGTGGTCCCAAACACACGCCGGCCGCTGCGGGTGCGGGCTACGATTGGTTTATGGAAGATGTCGTCACGCAGCATTTTGTAATACCTTGCAGAGAGGTCATGTATTCAGACTTTGAATATATATGACTACACGGTTCTGTAGAATACTGCATCCTGATTGGTGGATACGACAGTCAGCACAGCACAGCTATTACTGAATAACGACTGAATTAATACTAATGATCATTGTTAATAATGACAAATACATATGATACTAATGATCATTGTTGATTGTTATTGATACATTTTTTCTCAGTGGAAGCTCTTCAACTAGACATGCTAGTTATATGATTTATTAGTTAAAACTAGTCATAGTAATTATAACACTAAACACTAGTTAAAAAACTAGTCATGCTAGCCATATCAGTTGTAAAACGTTACTTAATAGTTATACAACTAGTTATAAAACTTAACATAATAGTCATAAAAACGAGATACACTAGTTATACAACTAGACATACTAGTAATACAACTTGACATACTAGTTGTAAAAATGGACATACTAGTTATATAACTAGACATACTAGTTGTAAAAATAGACATAAAAGTTATAAAACTAGATATACTACTTATAAAACTAGATATACTATTTATAAAACTAGACATACCAGTTACACGACTAGACATACTAGTTATAAAACTAGACATACTAGTTACACGACTAGACATACTACTTATAAAACTAGACATACTAGTTATAAACTAGACACTAATTATAAAACTAGACATATTAGTTATAGAACTAGACATATTAGTTGTAAAAATAGACATATTAGTTATACAACTAGACATACTAGTTATACAACTAGAAATACTAGTTATACAACAAGACATACTACTTTTAAAACTTGAAATACTCAGAAAAAACCATACTAGCTTTACAACTAGACAAACTAGTGCTACTTGTTTTACTTGATATAGTAGTTATGAATAAAACTTGAAATACTAGTTATACAGTAAGACACAATAGTTATTAAAACTAGACACTCGTTTTAAAACTTGACGTGTAAATAATTGCATCTAAATGTCATACGTTATTCATGAGTATATATAATGTATACAGTATTGTCTATATGTAGATGTATGTGTTATATGAATATATAATGTAAATAGTAGTGTGTATACGTAAATGTATATGTTATATGTATATATAATGTATATACAGTAGTATGTATATGTAGATGTATATGTTATTTGTATATATCATGTATAGAGTAGTGTGTATACGTAGATGTATATGTTATATAATGTATATAGTAGTGTAGTAGTAGAAGTAGTAGTAGTGACCTCCACCCGAGCTCCACCCAAACACAGTGCAGTCAGGAGGGGACTGTCCTCCACTCACTTTCATCACATGTTTATTTGTGGCTTGCACTGCACATCAGGGGGGCGGGGCCTTTTCAACGCTTCCTTCTTTATCTTTACTTGCATTTGTCTGTTGAACCAACAACCTTTTTACATTCACTTCAACGTGCATCTCCTCAAATGAAGCCTGAAAGCTCCACCTTTAGTATTCTCCTGGATGGACACGTTCAGGTGGAGTCCAACAGATCCACGGTCACGCTGAGCGTTAGCCTGATCAGCTGCATCTGGCAGAGTTTTATCATCAGCGTTTTATCATTAGCGTTGAGCGGCGATCTCCCTCCTTACTGCCTAACACACACACACACACACAGACACACACACACACACACACACACCCGATGGAGCGCACCATGAAGGATGTAGCTGGAGGCTAACTGCGTTACCAACACGGCCCCAGACCGCGGTAACGCACAGAGGCATCGACTGACGGGGCCGCTAAGCAAGTTAGCATTGTTGTGCCAGGTCGTTACAGGCGATCCGGGGGCCGAGAGACGGACGGCGGCGCGCTAATGTCGTTAGCCGCCGTGCTGCGTCCAGACGCCGGCGGAGACGGCGATGAGCGACGTCGTTGGCATGCGGTGACAGTGTTTACAATGTCTGCCGAGGGACTTATCGTACGCTAGCGCGCTAACGACCCACATGGTCAACGTCACAAAGCAACAAGCTACATGGCCACTTACTATTATTATTACAACTATTACTGCTATAATTATTAGTACTATTACTATCATTATCATTATTAGGGGTCAAGCCGCATTCTCTGAATTTTGAAATCTTATACTATTTGAAACAGAAGAAAGGCAGAAACGACAAACATGGTTGACAATGTCACAAACAGCTTGGATAATATTCACTATAAACTATATTTACAGTAATACGCTTTATGACGTCATCATATTATTTAGTATAAACGATATTTAAAGTAAGATGCTTTATGACGTCATCATATTATTTAGTATAAATGACATTTACAGCAAGACGCTTTATGACATCATCATGTTATTTAGTATAAACGTACAGGTTGTGATTGAGAATGTCCAGTTGGACCGTGTCCAGTGTGGGCGTGGACTCGGTCACTCTGTAGTGTTCAGACGTTACCAAACGATGTATTTATGTGTATATTTATATAACTTCTCACCTGGTAGATGTCAGTACATCTGTTCGATTGATATTTTATCTCTTTGCTTCACATTACTTTGCTGGATTTATGAAAAATAGAATAAAAAAATAATCCTAAAAATGTTGTCAGCGCGTCCCTCGTAAACACTGAAATGTACAACTGAGTGATGCGTTCAAGATCCAGCGAGGCATCGCAAAAGTAGAAGGCATGCAATGGGAACTACTCACAGAAATACCACAACTAACTACAATTACTGTTATTATATATACTATAATTATATTTATTATTATTATTATTATTTTTACTATTACTTTTATTATTACTTTAATTATATGTATTATTACTATTATTATTACTATTAATTTTATTATTACTTTAATTGTATTTATTATTATTACTATTACTCTGATTATTACTATTATTAATATTATGACTATTACTCTTAGTATTATTATTATTATTTGATTAAGTTTTGGAAAAGTTCAACTCTGACTTCCACACACACAAACACTTGTGTGTGTGTGTGTGTGTGTGTGATACACAGCATTTTCTAAATATCATAAAGTAAGTTTCGTCTCGCTCTCCAGGGTCAGTCGGCCTTCCAATAAACTTTATTGAGTATTGCACTTGCACACACTGTGTGTGTGTGTGTGTGTATGTATGTGTGTGTGTGTGTGTGTGTGTATATGTGTGTGTGTGTGTATGTGTCATGGATAAATGCCTGGGGGCAGGAGTTCATTTCTCATAAATTTGGGCACTCCCTGCTCTTTGTTTGCTCTGCGCTGGCGTCACGTGATGTTGTTCTTGTTTTTGAAGCGCGCTGTGTGGCACCGACCTGCAGCGTCCTGATCAGGGTTCCCCCGGAAACGCTGTTCGTTCCGGTGGCAAGTACGGTCAGGGTGTAAGAGAGCGATGCTGAGCGTCCCCGTTCCGCACAGTGCTTTTGTTGTCTCGTTCAAAAAGAGAATTCAGTAAAATGAAATATTTATTTAAAAAATAAAAATAAATAAACATTCCAGATCTGGACTTTTTTTTTATGAACGAACTCCATTTGTCCTTCATTACTTTTCATACGCGTTTCACATGTTAACCAACAACAGTCAGTTTGTATGACCCGGACGCTGTCTGTAGAGGCCGTCTGTCCACCTCTTCTCTGATTGGCTAAGGGACCGTAACGTGACGTTGACGAGCGCCGCTGCTGATTGGCTGATTGGCTCATCACGTGTCATACAGATGAGTCCAAGCAACAAGCAATGTCTATTTTTCAGGTTTATTATTTATTCAAACTGTAAATTATTGTATTTTACTACGTGATTCATTTTAATTTTGTGATGTAAAGTGTCTGAGTATCTTTAAAAGCACTAAATACAAATAACATTTATTATTATTATTATAATAATTATTATTATAATATGTTTATTCATAGTATGTATGTTTTAGTAGATCAGTTTTTCTGTTTGTTTCTCAGACTGTTAAGCTTATCAAGACTAATTCCTCGTAGATTAAAATGTTTGAAGTTTTAATGAATCTGGTTCACACATGAAAACAGAAACACCCCAACAAACCGCGCCCAACCCGCACGGCGTTGAGCAGGGGCCCATGAGCAGGGGCCCATGAGCAGGGGCCCATGAGCAGGGGGTCAGAGGTCACGAGTGTGAGGGATGATGGGATGATATGGTGGGTGGTCTGGATAATAGACCCTGTGAATAACCCCCCGCCCGGCGCCGCCCGGCCCCCGCCCGCCCGCGCCCACCCCACCCGGCCCCCACCCGACCCACCCCACCCGGCCCCGCCCTTTTCTCAGTTCTTCCTCCAGGATCTGGTCACGAGACGGAACGCAAGACCGTGAAAATGGAATTGTTTGATTGGAAATATGATTTATCAAATTAAAACCAAAACTGAAAAGACACAAATGATCAGGATGCGTCAGTGGTTTTGTTTTTCTAAATGTGCCTTGTTAAGGCAAAGTAATAAGACCAAACATCAACTAGAGCACAAACCAACAACCAACAGAGGAGAAGAATGAAGGTAATAAGAAGGGGGGCGGAAGCTGGCAGGAGGAAGGAAGGAAAGAAAGGAAGCCAGGAAGCAGGGAAAGGGTGGATAAAGGAAAAGGAGCTATGAAGGGCAGGGGTGGATGAAAGGCGGAGTAGAGCAGGGACTCATATTTTACACTGTCAAGCCTTGTGGTCTTTGTGCTTATTACACAGCAGAGACCCCGGACCACCCCCAGAGCGGCTCCAAAGGTCAAAGGTCAAAGTTCTAAGCATCAAGCGACAACAAAATGGTGATGATGGCGCCAGCGGAGTGGGCGGGGCCACCCTGTTTGTGGGAGCCTGGTGTTCCGAACGACACTTCCTGGCGGCGACGTTCCGCAGCCGCGTCACTTTGGGTGCCGTCTCAAAGACCTTCCAGGTTCCACCGTAAGGATCTTCAGGGGTCATCTTGAAGGACCTCTGGGTTAGGGTTAGAGGGGATCTGTGATGCACAACTCCCCCTTTTCCCCCACATGGGGTCACTTTTCACTACTGACACAGCGTGAAACAAGAGCACGCGGTCAGCCGCTTGTGAGCCGCCCGCTTGAGAAAACATGTCCCAAAAGGAGCCGTTGAGCTTTGAGAGCGAGCGGCGCTCCCCTCTGAGGAGCCGCAGCGCGGTGGGAGCCGCTGGCGTGGCAGCAGGGAGCCGGTGAGGGGAAGTGCTCTGTTGTTGGCTGCAGGGACCAGCACAAATCTCTCCTTCCGTGCGTGCCCAGGCGAGCTTGGGTGGAGCGCTGCTGCGGCCATCGGCTCCGTGTTTCTCCAAACAAAAGTGTGCATGTATTTACTTATTCTATTTTCTGCCGTTTCCGTGACTGAATGAAACACAAAAAGCCCCGGGGCCCCGCCCTATCCGGCGCTGCTCCAAGCTCCTCGCTGCTCCAGACTCAGGAGTTCACTACTCCCTACATAGTAAAATATAGAGTGTCCACTACTCCCTACATAGTAAAATATAGATAGTTCACTACTCCCTACATATTTAAAATAAAAATATTGATATTAATAATAATATAAATATAAATATTAATTTTCTTATTGATATTAACATTGATATTAATAATAATATAAATATAAATATAAACATTAATATTAATATTAAAATTAATAATATAAATATCAATATTAATATCATTATGAATATTAAACCTTCCTCTTGCTTTCAGCCTCGTGCAGTTTCTATATTTCATTGGCATTTAAAGTTTATTTGTTTACATTTTTGGAGTGAGGTTCGAACAACCAGTCAACAAAATGGCCGACTTCCTCGTCAGTGCATCCAGTCAACCTGCTCCTGGTTTAAAGCACCGCGCCTCCCTATGAATGAATGAATGAATGAATGAATGAATGAATGAATCAATGACTGTGACAAAGCAGCAGGCGCCATGATGACTTGTTAGTTGGAGCAATAAACATGTCACATGAACAAGGAGAGGGGGATGAGGGGAGGAGACACTGATATGAAGAAGAGGAGGTGAGAAAGGAGACACCGAGGAGTGGAGGAGTAGAGGAGGAGGATGAGGGGAGGAGACGCTGAGGAGGAGGAGAATCAGTAAAGTAGTGATAATCCCTCGTTCTTTACACAACAGGAAGTGATTAAAGACTCAGTAGAAAATGTATTTCTATTTTCTCCTCCTCTTCTCTTCCTCCTCTCCTCCTATTCTTATTTTTTAAGTTAAATCAATGTTGGCTTTGGTCTGTGACGAGAGGAGAGAGAGGGATGCTGCCAACACACACACACACACACACACACACACACACACACACACACACACACACACACACACACTGTGATTTTTTGCCAGAATCAACGCATCCTCCACCTTCCTCCCTCCATCTTTCCCTCCCTTCATCTTTCCATCCCTCCATCTTTCCCTCCATGGGGTGGGGGCGTAGCAGGGTCCGCCCTGGCAGAGCATCAGGCTCCACAGCCCATCAGCGTGACCCAGCACGGAGCCCAACCAGAGGCATGTCTGCTTAGTGCAGCCAGGTGTGTGTGTGTGTGTGTGTGTGTGTGTGTGTGGGTGTGCATGGCTGTGTGTGTGTGTGTGTGTGTGTGTGTGTGTGTGTGTGTGTGTGTGTGTGTGTGCGCATGGCAGTGTGTGTGTGTGTGTGTGTGTGTGTGTGCATGGCAGTGTGTGTGTGTGTGTGTGTATGTATGTGTGCGCGTGTGTGTGCATGGCAGTGTGTGTGTGTGTGTGTGTTTGTGCATGGCAGTGTGTGTGTGTGTGTGTGTGTGTGTGCGCATGGCAGTGTGTGTGTGTGTGTGTGAGTGTGTGTGTGTGCGTGTGTGTGTGCATGGCAGAGTGTGTGTGTGCGTGCGTGTGTGCATGGCAGTGTGTGTGTGTGTGTGTGTGTGTGTGTGCATGGCAGTGTGTGTGTGCATGGCAGTGTATGTGTGTGTGTGTGTGTGTGTGCATGGCAGTGTGTGTGTGTGTGTGTGTGTGTGTGTGTGTGTGTGTGTGCATGGCTGTGTGTGTGTGTGTGTGTGTGTGCATGTGTGTGTGTGCATGGCAGTGTGTGTGTGTGTGTGTGTGTCTGTGCATGGCAGTGTGTGTGTGTGTGTGTGTGTGTGCATGGCAGTGTGTGTGTGTGTGTGTCTGTGCATGGCAGTGTGTGTGGGTGTGTGTGTGTGTGTGTGCATGGCAGTGTGTGTGTGTGTGTGTGTGTGTGTGTGTGTGTGTGTGTGTGCATGGCAGTGTGTGTGTGTGTGTGTCTGTGCATGGCAGTGTGTGTGTGTGTGTGTGTGTGTGTGTGTGTGTGTGTGCATGGCAGTGTGTCTGTGTGTGTGTGTGTGTGTGTGCATGGCAGTGTGTGTGTGTGTGTGTGTGCGTGCATGGCAGTGTGTGTGTGCGGTGTGTGTGTGCATGGCAGTGTGTGTGTGTGTGTGTGTGTGTGCGCGTGCATGGCAGTGTGTGTGTGTGTGTGTGTGTGTGTGTGTGTGTGTGTGTGTGTGTGTGTGTGTGTGTGTGTGTGTGTGTGTGTGCATGGCAGTGTGTTGCTGAATGGTAGAATCGATCTTCTTCCTTTAATTCACAAACTCTAATCCAGCTCAAGTTCCGCTTCCTCCAAACTTCTGTGTTTCCCAAACTGTGGCTCGGAACCCACAAGTGGGACTGAATTTTGCTTTGAGTGAGTTTCTGTGTGTGTGTGTGTGTTTCAGTGTGTGTGTGTGTTTTTGTTTGTGTGTGTGTTTCTGTGTGTGTGTTTTTTTTTCTGTGTGTGTGTGCTTCAGTGTGTGTGTTTCTGTGTGTGTGTGTGTATGTGTTTCAGTGTGTTTTTTTTCCTGTGTGTTTCTGTGTGTGTGTGTGTGTGTGTGTGTGTGTGTTTCAGTGTGTGTTTCTGTGTGTGTGTGTGTTTCAGTGAGTGTGTGTTTCAGTGTGTGTGTGTGTGTGTGTGTGTGTGTGTGTGTGTGTATGTGTTTCAGTGTGTGTTCCTTCGTGTGTGTGTGTGTGTGTGTGTGTGTATGTGTTCCAGTGAGTGTGTGTTCCTTCGTGTGTGTGTGTGTGTGTTCCAGTGTGTGTGTGTGTGTGTGTATATGTGTTTAAGTGTGTGATCCTTTGTGTGTGTGTGTGTGTTCCAGTGTGTGTGTGTGTGTGTGTGTGTGTGTGTGTGTTCTGTACTCACAGGTATGTCTGGCCAGGGAGTAGTTGGACGAGGCCCCGCTGGTCAGGCCGAAGCCCTCGGGCGGGGCCTGGGCCCCCAGGCGGGCCCGGGACGAGCCCCGGGGCGGCTCGATCTCTGCCCCAAACTCCGCCCCGACCACGCCCAGCAGCACAATGGCGGTGGCCTGCTTCCTGCGCTCCTCGTAGGAGTTGGAGATCCTCTTGGCGTTGGGAGGGAGGTTGGACAGGCAGCCTGGGGGGAGGACAAGCTGTCACGGTTCATCTGTTCATGTACAGCAATGTGCATTTGAACCTGAAGCAGTTTGAGCAGCGACTGAATGACGGACGCTCACGGACAGACTGACACCAACACACCTTCAACATGTAAGACCAGCACCACATTTTAAACCCGGACATTTGTGAACCTGATCTTCAGGCTCCCACTGGGACTTGGGGAGGGGCCCGTTTGGTGTGTTTGTGAGTGTTTGAGCAGAGGGGGGAGGCGGGTGAGGGACCTCCCCCCTCCCTGCGCTCCTGTTTCCAGGGTGGAGGGCGTCGCAGCAGCTGGAGCGTCCAAACTCTGTTGAACAGGAGCTAACAAGTGAGCGGGCACGCTTACATTGTGCTGCTATTAGCCATTAGTTACACCCCCCCACCCACACACACACACACACACACACACACACAACAAGCTGTGTGCACACACGTGTGAATAGGCACACTTCATATTGTCCCGCTGAAAGCCATTAGTCACAGTGCACAGAGAGTGAACACACACACACACACACACACACACACACACACACACACACACACACACACACACACACACACACACACACACACACACACACACACACACACACACACACTCCTCCCTCCTAGTTGCAAACAGCATCAATGCTGCAAAAGGTCTTTGAAAATGACCCTGAGTGAGACTGTTTCTTGTGTGTGAAAGAGAGAGAGAGAGCGACAGAGTAAGCAAAAGAGAGAGAGAGACAGGGGGGGGTCAGTGTCTCCAATGATGGGAGTGCTGCTCTATTGTCCACCTAGAGAACCCCCGAAACATCCCTGTGTGTGTGTGTGTGCGTGTGTTTGTGTGTGTGTGTGTGTGTGTGTGTGTGTTAAACAGGAAGTGGATATTGAAGAGGTGGACCACAGCCACTTCCACACAAAATAAACCAAAGAAATTGCTCATGAGCAACAAAACTAAACATAAACAAGACAAATAAATGATAAATAATTTTAAATATAGTGGTGCAATGATCAATAAATAAACAATAAACCTGACAATTAAAAAAACGGGAAAACTGTCTATATATATTAAATATTTATATATAAACCTAAAAAATACGAGAAAAAAGAGAAAAAATGGCAACATACAATAAACCTAAACAATAAACCACAAGAAATTGGCAATATTAAAAAATCCTAAAAAGTTATAAAACAAACTGGCAATAAACCTTACGATTAAAAACAAGCAACAAAATTAAACATTGACAAGAAAAATAAACAAGAAAAAGGATGACATATTAATGCTAAAACATCAGACAGCACACTGCAGGAGGAGTGAGAGCATCACATCTCGTCCCACATCCTTCCACATCTTAGATTCTCTACATTCTGTATTCTCCATATGCTCTATTCCATATTGCATATTGTATATAATGGGATTGCTGACGGCCAGCTGTCACTGGGCCAGGCCTGATAAATGGATTACAGATGGCATCCATCCCTCAGGCCGGCCTGGGAGCCCAGATAACAGCATTAGGGAGAGAGGGGGGGGGGGGTCCCTAAAAAGTTAGGCTTTTCAGCAGGACCAAGAGGAGGAGGAGAGAGAGAGAGAGAGAGAGAGAGAGAGAGAGAGAGAGAGAGAGAGAGAGAGAGAGAGAGAGAATGGGGGGATGGACTGAGGTGAGGGGGGAGAAAGCTGGTAAAGGACAAGGGCAAGGAGTGAGGGGGTGAGGCAGGGGGAGAGGGGGGGAAGATAAGCTGTTAAAGATGGAGAGAGGTAGAGGGAGAGAAGCAGGTGGAGGTGTGAGAAAGTTGGGGATGAACATGAGAAAGACAGGAGGAGGAAAAGAAAAGAGAAAAAGAAATGTAAATGTAAAGAGAGTAAAGAGTGAATTCCCAGAGAGAGAGAGAGAGGGAGGGAGAGGATTTTTCTATCTACAGTACCTGTAGTAATCCTACCTGCTTTGGCAAATTAACTGAGAGAGAGAGGGAGGGAGGAGAGGGGAGAGAAAGAGAGGGAGGGAGGAGAGTGAGAGAGTGAGTCTCTCCAGGTGTCTTGTGCACAATAGAGTTCAAGGCTGCGAACACCAACACATTCACTATGCACCTGCCACACACACACACACACACACACACACACACACACACACACACACACACACACACACACACACACACACACACACACACACACACACACACACACACACACACACACACGTTCTGTTTCAGTACAACCTCATTGCAGTTTATTGTATATTTATAGTATTGACTATAAATTATTATATTAACTATTTACTCATATAGAACATTCAGAGTATAAAGTTTCCATCTTCGTCTTATTTTTCCTCCCAATTTATTCACATGGATTTCCTCATTATTTTATTTCTCTTTTATAAATATTATTTTATATATTTTACACAATTGTCTTTCATCTGTGCCTTTGACATTATTATTTATTATACAAAATTGTCTTTTATTTGCCTTTTTAACCCAGGACCCAGGACGGCAGCCGTTTTGACAAGAGCTACATGAATGAAGTTATTACTACGGGAACCATATTGTGTTGTTTGGATTTTTATTACTATTTTTCTCTTTGGCATTATTCCGTTGTTAAGTGTCTAGTGCACAGCAACCACCGAACCCACAGACACGAATGAGGCGTCGCTGGATTCAGGGCAGTTCAGACATTTTGTGATCCAAGTTCGACCCACATCAATCTATATTTAGAGCAGGAATTAGCGAAAAGCTGTTGCCAAAAAAAGTAGCCGAACGTTGGGGTTAGTGGGGCGGGCGGCGGTGGTGGCACTGGCTGGGTTGGCAGAGCGGGGTGCTTTGTGACATCATCATCCAATTTGTTATGTATGTGCAGGGCCTGGCTCTGGGGGTATTTGGGTGGGGGAGGGGGCGAGGTGCGCTGCGCTCCAGACTCTGTTGGTACGTATTGGTTTGTGTTTGCTGACTTGTAAAGAAAAAACACTTTTATCAATAAGTCACTTTTATTTGAATAGTAAAAATGTTAAATCACAACAATTTGCGAATATTTAAACAACACACCTAAACGGTTAAGAGCTTTAGCAAACCTGGACTTTAGAAGAATAAACAATAAGTTACTTATTACACTACTTTTAATTCACTCACCAAAAAAAGCGCAATAAAAACGGATGCAATTTTTGGCAACGGGGAACACCGGTGGTAAAAGGCAAATGACCGCCTGCCGCTGCCATCGGAGCCGCCTCCTCTCCAAACAGAGCAAATAAAAAGTCGAGATGCATTTAATTTACCCCGTTTCCTGCCACGCTCCGAAGCAGATCGCAGACAGCTTGAGATTTTGAAGTTCGAAATTTCGACGGATCTTGGATTTCGAAATGGGAATCGTGACACGCCCAGAAGTGATGCTGCGTCTCACGGGAACTTGGAAAACTGTGATTTGCGACTCAGGCAAGAACCTGGACCCTGTGCCTGGCTGCCTACAGCTATATTATTTCATAATTGGGGGGGCCACTGTATATGTTAACACCTTTAACTTGTCGTTTCATTGATTCATCGGATTGTTCTATCAATTAATGGGATTATTTTCTTCCGTCTTTCCTTTATATCTTTATTTAACTCTTTCAGATTCACATTCTGACCCGTGCATGAGGAGTCTTTCCCTGCCGCTCATTCCGCGGCCGCACGGATCCGCAGCCGATCGATGGCTTTCCCCCCCAGACGGCGGATCCATTTTAACCAGGTTGGATCAAACCTAACCCAATAATAAGGAAAAAATGATATAGAGATAGAGATGAGATATGTAAGCGTACAAGACTGCGCTTTCCTCCTCTCTCCCTCACTTTCTGATCAAACAACCAGGGGATGGATTGATTGGGGTAAAAAAAAAAAAAAAAAGAAAGGATGAAATTGAATCATCCATCCCAAGAATGAAGAAAGGAAGGAAGGAAGGAAGGAAGGAATCCTTTAGACATAATGCAGCGACCTGTGGACTCTCGAATAATAATAATAATAATAATAATAATAATAATAATAATAAATATATCTATAGGCAGCAACACACAGGGTACAGTTTAGTCTTGTTAGGCATGCATTACAGTTTTCCGGGCTCTGGGAATCGCAGCACGAGTTACAATTTTCAGAGTCTACATTGAACGCCAGCGTTCTTTTTCCACTGGCTGTTTCATGACTTTTTTTCAAGGACTTCTGATATTTGTTTGGTCTTTTCTTTAACACGACTGTGACGAACCCTCAAGGATGGATGTTCTGTCCACGCCTTCTTTACTGACCTGCGGCCCGGTCGGGCGGCGCCGAGGGAAACCCGTGGTGCTCCAGGGTTGCTCCCAGTCCGCCGTGTCCACTGCCCGGTTGGGGCGGAGGGACGCCATTTTGTTTTTTTAATGTCAATTTATTGTTTTTTAAATAAATAAAGACATGTTTACTTTAAATGAAGTATCTCATTCTTCATGTGTTTTGGTGCAGGAGTGTCTCACTGCACGTTCGTCTTCCTTGGCTCAGTGTGAACGTCCCTGTAGAACGGTGTTTTAACAGCTCCCGTCCTTCCTGCGTCGCATGGTGCGGACACCAAACAAAGCTTCCTCCCAAGCTTCTCACAACTTCCTGCCGTGCGACCACGCCTCCTGTCACCGATTGGAGCTTTTGGGGGGTTTAGGAAACGCAAGTGCAAGTTACAGTTTTCCAGGTTTCCTTTTAACGCAGCGTGGGCTCAATTTGTCCGTGTAGCTCTATGTGCGCAAGCGTGAGGTTTCATCCTTTAAAAAACAGAAAGGTGAGATCAAAGAGCCAAAGAGCCTTCCTCTCAGAGCCGCTGGTAGAGAGTCAACGGGAAAACCAGCTTTTTTTCCCCCCAACAACAAATGACTCATTTTAAATGCCTCTTTCTAGATTATTTTCATAATTCTAATTTTCACACCTGCAATTACCCTTTTCTCTTTGATATCTTTCAACTTCACTTGTTAACGTGTCCCTTTTGCGTATTGTATTATTAATTCTCGTTACCATTCAAGGTGAATTTGAAAGAGAAGCTTTTAAAATAAATGCATTCAATAAAAATAATATCAGACAAAAATATATAAACATATATTTTTAAAAGACAGAGGGTTTAGCTCAGCTCAGCTCAGAAATGCCAAAATCGCCGTGGCTGTGTTTCCATGGAGACACTGATCCGACGACGCTGATATCGGGAATAAGGAAGAAACATTAAATACCTCGATGCGTTTGTGCCTCTGGAGGTTTTTAACCTCATTCAAGTGGAAAATGGATGGCCCACAACTTCCAAACATGGGGTTGATATTAACATCTCTAATTCCATTCACACATTGAAACAATAGAATTGAATCGTATCAAAATATTGATTTTTCAATGTCACAAAAACCTGAACTGGAACTCCCACAAGCGGGGGGGTGCGGTCGGTTATGACTTGAAGCATATCTCTGTACAAATACGTTTTCGCATCGACGACAAAAACCTAAATTTAAACAAATTAATATGTAAGGTTTTCCAGCTGCATCTAGATTTTCATCAGGTCAATGGAGACGATTTATTCCAAAGACGTAAAAGCTCTTCAAGGACTTCCTGTCAAGCCCTGTCTTATGGGGTCCAACGGGGGCTTTTTGGGATTATTAAAGTTGCTTCATTCACTGGCAGCAACTGCTTCTGAACCACCAGCATGTCTTCCTTTTTAAGAAGCTGTGGGCTCTCACTCACTCTCACCCCGCCCCCACAGCCCGACCGTGTTTCCCATCATGCACCTTCAGCCAACCCAGCCCTGCCTCCATCGGTAATCAATGGGCGACTGGTAAAACCCGATCACCGGGGATTGTGGGTCGGGATCGATAACAGCAGCAGGAAATTCATGTGAGAAATAAGAGAGTGAAGAGAGAGAGAGAAAATAGAGTGAATTCATCTTGAGATCTTGTTTAACTGTAATAAACTGTAAATAAACACAGCGATCAGCCACAACATTCAAGCCATCGACAGGTGAAGTGAATTACACGTATCATCTGGTTCCAATGACACCTGTCAAGGGATGGGACCGGTCTGTGGCTACCCTCCCATACGCAGCAAGCTGCCATGCACTGTGTGTTCTACACCTTTCTATCACAGCAGCATTCACTGTTTCAACAATTTGTGCTGCAGTAGTTCTACTGTGGCATCGAACCAGACGGACTAGACTTCACTCCCCACCTGCATCAATGAGCCTTGGGCCCCGTGACCCTGTGGCCGGTTCAGCGCTCGTCCTTCCTTGGACACTTTTGGTAGTAACCACTGCAGAGCGGGAACAGCCACAAGACCTGTGCTTGTGGAGATGCTCTGACCCAGTCGTCCAGCATCACAATGTGCTCCTTGTCAAAGTGGCTCAGATCCTTACGCTGCTTCAACACATCAACTTCAACAACTCACTATATATATTATGTTGTATGTTATATATATATATCATATATAACACTATATATATAATAATAATATATAACATTATATATATAATAATATATAACATATATATATAATAATAATATATAACACTATAAATATATAATATATAACACTATATATATATATATAATATATAACACCATATACTGTATGTATATATAATAAATAACAGAATATATATTATAATATATGACACTATATATATATATATATATATATATATATATATATATATCCCACACCTTGACAGGTGCCATTGGAAGCAGATGATCCATGTTATTCACGTCTCTGGTTTCATGTTATGGATGATCAGTGTATATATTATATATACTGTATTCCATCTTTACCGACCTGTCCTGACACAACAACTTCAATTCCACTTGGACAAAAGACAAGAAGTTTGTTAAAACAAAGAGGAGTGACATTGTGGTGGAGGTGGAGTCATTGTCCTTACAGCAAATGTCAGTTGACAGAAAAAAAGGAGGGAAAAAAAATTGAAAACACAATTAAGTTGATAAAGAGAAATGTTTAAAAAGCGGAGGCTGGACCCTGCCCTTCCAGAAGGTTAAGTGTGTTTCAGCGTCTTAAGACAAGAGCAGGAGGATATCTCTGCTGGAGCAGACTTCAATTAGGGAATATGGAGGGTGGGAGAGCGGGAGGGGAGAGGGGGGAGAGAGAGGTGAAGAGAAGGGAAGGAGAGGAGGCGTGGGGGAGGGGGGGGGGGCGACGAAGAGGAGGCGAGGAGGAGGAGGAGACCAGGAAAGGGAGAAGTGGAAATGGGGAAGAGGGGGGAGGAGGAGAAGAAAGAGAGGAGGAGGACAGGAAAGAAGGGAGAATAAAAAAGAGGAGAGGGGAAGGGAGTGGAAATGGAATTGTCTTAGAACCATATTTGGTCTTTGGAACCACGAGTCCATATAAGGGCATATAAGGCTAAGACCATATTTGGATTCAGCCTTTGCCCAAATAAGGGCTGGTTGAAAAGCGCTCGATGGTGTTGTGTATGGACAGAAAAAAATGAAGCCTCTCGCCACATGGTTCATGTCCCAACTTTTGGATCCGATCTGGTTGAGTGGAAGGATGAACAATCAGAGCATCATCATCATCAGATCATCATCATCATCATCATTAGATCATCATCAGATCATCATATCATCATCAGATCACCAGATCACCATCATCATCAGATCATCAGATCATCATCAGATCATCATCATCATCATCAGATCATCATCTTCAGATCATCAGATCATCATCATCATCATCAGATCATCATCATTATCAGATCATCATCATCATCATCAGATCAGATCATCATCAGATCATTACTGAATTATAGATTATTGTAAAGGGTCGAGTGGCCGTATATTAAATGCTGTACATACAACTGGTAAATGCAGCTTTGTAGAGATATAGAATGATAGATACAAAGACAGGATGAAGACAGAGAGAGCCATCGATAGAACAATAGAATGATAGATAGATGAACAGAATAATAGATAGAATAGGTAGAACAATAGATAGAACAATAGATAGAACAATAGATAGATAGAAGAAGCTCTCTGTTAATATGATGATGATAAACATGCAGCGTCTCAAGTGATTTATTTGCAAAAGAAAAAGAAAAGCATGAAAAGTGATGGATGGAGAGATCCAATGACAGAAAGAGAGGTGGAGAGGTGGAGATATGGAGTGGTGGAGAGGTGGAGGTGGAGAGATGGAGTGGTGGAGAGATTGTGTGGTGGAGAGATGGAGAGATGAGAGGTGGAGAGATGGAGTGGTGGAGAGATGGAGAGATGAGAGGTGGAGAGATGGAGTGGTGGAGAGATGGGAGGTAGAGAGATGGAGAGGTGGAGAAATGTAGTGGTGGAGAGGTGGAGAGATGGAGAGGTAGAGAGATGCAGTGGTGGAGAACCCGAGTAGAGACCGTCTACAGAGTCTTGAATGCGGCACAACTCAATTCATTGTGAATTGACGACGCTACACAAGAAAAGACAAGAAAACACAGTGAAAGAAAGAAAGAGAGAGAGACAGAGGGTGAGGGACAGACTGACAGACAGACAGACAGAGAGACAGAAGAGAGAAAGAGGAGTTAGATTAAAATGGTGGGATTAGGAGGGAAGGACGGATAAAAGAGGAGTAAAGAAGGAGGGGGAACGTCTCTCTCTCTCCATCCACCCTGATAACCCTCCGTTCCCATGGCGCCGTGGAGCAGGCGGTCGATGGTCGTGACAGGAGGAAACAGACGGGAACGGGCGGTGAACGCCGCGCTGTGATTGGTTCACTGCTGCGTGTGGCTGTTCCAGCCTGGGAGCAGCAAAATGACACCACCGGGGGCAGCGTCAGCACATTCACTGCGTCCACTGCTTGGATTTCAGTGCAGACATTCCGGCGAGCGTTCACGGCGAGGGTGTGGGCGCGCATGGAGAGAGTGCACGGCGAGCACGCACGGTGAGTGCACGGCGAGCACGCACGGTGAGTACGCACGGTGAGTGCACGGCGAGCACGCACGGTGAGTGCAGGTGGAGGTTGGTGCTGCTGCGTCTGAAGCAGCTCCTTGGGATCTGGGAAGATGTGGCTTCATTTCCCTCTAAAGTCGACTTCACACCGAGTCCAAAAACGGATCTGACTGCCAGAGCGGCACCCCCTGGTGGCCAGGGTTGTAGTGCATGCGTTTGTGATTTCACATCCCACAATATGTGGGAGAAAGCAGGAGGAGCTGGGTCTAACTGGGTCATAACTCCACAACAACGTTCATAACTCACGTTCATAACTCTATGACAATGTTCATAACTCACGTTCATAACTCCATGACGACGTTCATAACTCCATGACAACGTTCATAACTCCATGACAACATTCATAACCTACGTTCATAACTCTATGACAACGTTCATAACTCCATGACAACGTTCATAACTCACGTTCATAACTCTATGACAACGTTCATAACTCCATGACAACGTTCATAACTCACGTTCAAAATTCCATGACAACGTTCATAACTCACGCTCATAATTCCATGACAACGTTCATAACTCACGTTCATAACTCCACGACAACGTTCATAACTCACGTTCATAACTTCATGACGACGTTCATAACTCCACGACGACGTTCATAACTCACGTTCATAACTCCATGACGACGTTCATAACTCCATGACGACGTTCATAACTCCATGACAACATTCATAACTCACGTTCATAACTCCATGACAACGTTCATAACTCACGTTCATAACTCCATGACAACGTTCATAACTCACGTTCATAACTCCATGACGACGTTCATAACTCCACGACGACGTTCATAACTCACGTTCATAACTCTATGACAATGTTCAAAACTCACGTTCATAACTCCATGACAACGTTCATAACTACATGACGACGTTCATAACTCCATGACAACGTTCATAACTCCATGACGACATTCATAACTATGACAACGTTCATAACTCACGTTCATAACTCCATGACAACGTTCATAACTCACGTTCATAACTCCATGACAACGTTCATAACTCGGGTTCATAACTCTATGACAACGTTCATTACTCACGTTCATAACTCCATGACAACGTTCATAACTCCATGACAACGTTCATAACTCTATGACAACGTTCATAACTCACGTTCATAACTCCATGACAACGTTCATAACTCAGGTTCATAACTATGACAACGTTCATAACTCACGTTCATAACTCCATGACAATGTTCATAACTCAGGTTCATAACTCCATGACAACGTTCATAACTCACGTTCATAACTCCATGACAACGTTCATAACTCAGGTTCATAACTCCATGACAACGTTCATAACTCAGGTTCATAACTCCATGACAACTTTCATAACTCCATGACAACGTTCATAACTCCATGACGACGTTCATAACTCACGTTCATAACTCCATGACAACGTTCATAACTCATGTAATAATAATAAATAAAATAATGAAATAATAATATTTCATGTAATAAACAGTGAGTCAGTCACAGCGACGGATTAGAAATGTGTCACAAGAGCTGAAACATTTCAACGAGCACGAAGCCTCTTTATCTCTCCTTCATTCTCTCCTTCTCTCCTTCATTCTCTCCTTCTCTCCTTCATTCTCTCCTTCTCTCTGCTCTTAATTCTTCCTTGGTTCCTGACTCTTCAGTGACAGATCTTTTCCAAATCTATTGAATAATTTCATTTCAGCTTTGAGTGTTTAGTGTTTAATACAAGGCACTTTGTTTATGGTGTGTGTGTCAGTGTGTGTGTCAGTGTGTGTGTCAGTGTGTGTGTCAGTGTGTGTGTCAGTGTGTGTGTGTGTGTGTCAGTGTGTGTGTGTGTGTGTGTCAGTGTGTGTGTGTCAGTGTGTGTGTGTGTCAGTGTGTGTGTCAGTGTGTGTGTGTCAGTGTGTGTGTCAGTGTGTGTCAGTGTGTGTGTGTGTGTGTGTGTGTGTGTGTGTGTGTGTCCTCCAGCTCCAGTGAAGGCAGCAGTGAAGCTGTGGAGTCGCTGGTAATTCAATCCTGCAGACGATCGATAGACAACTTGTTCCCTGGTGTTCCCACGTCCAGCCAGTGGCTCTTCATCTTCATCTTCATCCTTATCTTCATCTTGATCTTCCCATCTTCCTCTTCCTCTTCATCTTCTTCACATCAGGTCATGTGACGGTGCTCCAGTCATGTTGTTGATAGCGAGCGCTGGAAACCCCAACACTGGTGAATGTTTCTTGGAATGCATCGCTCTCAGGCGGGCCCTGCCCCTCTGCACCAGGCCCCGCCCCCTATGCCGCGCCGTATTTCCACGTGCCCCTCGCGGCGCTGGGTCCCGTTCAAGTGTTGAGACGTTGAAACTCTTGAGACAATTTTGGGGTCCGCCGCCACAACAGGAAGTTGCTGTTTTCATTCAACCTGATTCAGTGTAAAGCCCAGTCAGAGTAGAGAAGGAAGGTGAGGAGGGCCCCGTGAGGAGGGCCCCACGAGGAGGGCCCCACGAGGAGGGCCCCACGAGGAGGGCCCCGTGAGGAGGGCCCCGTGAGGAGGGCCCCGTGAGGAGGGCCCCGTGAGGAGGGCCCCGTGAGGAGGGCCCCGTGAGGAGGGTGAGTGTAAAGCCCAGTTATGGTGGAACTGGGACAACAACATGGAGGGAAAAGTCACAGGAGGCTCCTTATCTTCTCCTCTGGTCTGTGGTTCACTCCTTCTGTCTGTGTGTGTGTGTGGGTCAGTGTGTGGGTCAGTGTGTGTGTGTGTGTGTGTGTGTGTCAGTGTGTGTGTGTCAGTGTGTGTGTGTGTGTGTGTGGGTCAGTGTGTATGTGTCAGTGTGTGTGTGTCAGTGTGTGTGTGTCAGTGTGTGTGTCAGTGTGTGTGTGTCAGTGTGTGTGTGAGTCAGTGTGTGTGTGGGTCAGTGTGTGTGTGTCAGTGTGTGTGTGTGTGTGTGTCAGTGTGTGTGTGTCAGTGTGTGTGTGTGTGGATCTGTGTGTGTGTGTGTGTGTGTGTGGGTGTCAGTGTGTGTGTGTGTGTGTCAGTGTGTGTGTGTCAGTGTGTGTGTGTCAGTGTGTGTGTTTGTGTGTGTCAGTGTGTGTCAGTGTGTGTCAGTGTGTGTTTGTGTGTGTCGGTATGTGTGTCGGTATGTGTGTCGGTATGTGTGTGTGTGTGTGTGTGTGTGTGTGTGTGTGTCAGTGTGTGTCAGCGTGTTTGTCAGTGTTTGTGTCAGTGTGTGTGTGTGTGTGTGTGTCAGTGTGTGTGTGTGTCAGTGTGTGTGTGTGTGTCAGTGTGTGTGTGTGTCAGTGTGTGTGTGTGTGTCAGTGTGTGTGTGTGTCAGTGTGTGTGTGTGTGTCAGTGTGTGTGTGTGTCAGTGTGTGTGTGTGTGTCAGTGTGTGTGTGTGTCAGTGTGTGTGTGTGTGTGTGTCAGTGTGTCTGTGGGTCAGTGTGTGTGTGTGTGTGTCAGTGTGTGTGTGTGTGTGTGTGTGTGTCAGTGTGTGTGTTTGTGTGTGTGTTTGTGTGTGTGTCTGTGTGTGTGTCTGTGTGTGTGTCAGTGTGTGTGTCAGTGTGTGTGTCAGTGTGTGTGTCAGTGTGTGTGTCAGTGTGTGTGTCTGTGTGTGTGTCTGTGTGTGTGTCTGTGTGTGTGTCTGTGTGTGTGTCTGTGTGTGTGTCAGTGTGTGTGTCAGTGTGTGTGTCAGTGTGTGTGTGTTTGTCAGTGTGTGTGTGCTTGTGTGTCAGTGTGTGTGTGTCAGTGTGTGTGTGTGTGTCAGTGTGTGTTTGTGTGTGTGTGTGTGTGTCAATGTGTGTGTCTGTATGTGTGTCAGTGTGTGTGTGTGTGTGGGTGTCAGTGTGTGTGTGTGTGTGTCAGTGTGTGTGTCAGTGTGTGTGTGTGTGTGTCAGTGTGTGTGTGTGTGTGGGTGTGTCAGTGTGTGTCAGTGTGTGTGTGTGTCAGTGTGTGTGTGTGTCAGTGTGTGTGTGGGTGGGTGTGTGTGTGTGTGTGTGTGTGTGTGTGTGTGTGTGTGTGTGTGTGTGGCAGGTGCACAGTGAATGTGTTGGTGTTCGCAGCCTTGAACTCTATTGTGCACAAGACACCTGGAGACTCCCTCCCCCCTCCCTGTCTCTCCCTCTCTCTCCCTGTCTCACCCCCTCCCTCCCTCTCCCTGTCTCACCCTCTCTCTCTCTCCCTCTTTTCTTCCTGCTCAGCATGTTTCTCAGACAGACTCCCTTCACTCCGTACATAATCTGTGCCGTGATGATCTCTCTCTACCTCCCTCTGTCTGTCTGTCTCTACCTCCCTCTGTCTGTCTGTCTGTCTGTCTGTCTGTCTATCTCTCTACCTCCCTCTGTCTGTCTGTCTCTCTACCTCCCTCTGTCTGTCTATCTGTCTCTCTCTACCTCTGTCTGTCTGTCTCTCTACCTCCCTCTGTCCATCTGTCTGTCTCTCTCTATCACCATTTGGTGTCCTCCCTCCCTCTTTCTTTCTCTTTAACTATTTCAAGTGTTTGTTTATAATTTGAGCAAATTTCAAAAACAAAAATTTCCCCAAATTCCCTCCTTCTCTCAAACAAGGTTTGAAAAATGTGTCGTTTTTTAAGAGTGAAGGTCTTTAGTTACCATCCTTAGGCGCTGCCATCACACACACACACACACACACACACACACACACACACACACACACACACACACACACACACACACACACACACACACACACACACACACACACACACACACACACACACACACACACACACACGTCCTATGGTTGAATAAAGGTGTGATATCACACACGGGGTGATGTTGAGTTGATGAAGTGTGTGTGCTTATGCACGTGTGTCACCAAGATAAAGCACTGGCCTTGGGTGTGTGGAGGGTGTGTGTGTGGGGGGGGCTGTGTGTGTGTGTGTGGGGGGAGGGGGGGGGGTATGTGTATGTGTGTGTGGGGGGGTATGTGTGTGTGTGTGTGTGTGTGTAGGGGGGTGTGTGTGTGTGTGTGTGTGTGTGTGTGTGTGTGTGTGTGTGTGTGTGTCTGTGTGTGTGTGTCGGGGTGTGTGTGTGTGTGTGTGTCTGTGTGTGTGTGTCTGTGTGTGTGTGTGTGTCTGTGTGTCTGTGTGTGTGTGTCTGTGTGTGTGTGTGTGTGTGTGTGTGTGTGTTCATTTAGACTGATTGGCAGAACGTTGCGTTGTAGAATGGTGGAATTTCAGAGCAAAGGGAAATTCTCAGAGAAAAGAGGAAAAGCACAGAGCTAACGACTGATGGAACGTAACAAACTGACAGGTCGAACCGACTGACGGAAGGAACCGACTGACGGATCGAACCATCTGACGGGTGGAAAGAGCAGACGGGTGGAAGCAACTGATGAAGCTACAGACAGATGGAAGCAACTGATGGAGCAACAGACGGGTGGTAGCAATAGATGGAGCGTACCAACCGACGGGTCGAACCAACTGTTCCCTCAATTGACTGAGACAGAGACCTTGTCCCCGGAAACACAAAAACCCGAACCCCATGTTATTAAATCAGTGAGACCATTTTCAACCTGTCCTACGCCCTCTACCTCCAGCGTTCTCCACCTGTTCTCCACCTACTTTTAAGAACACTGATGCCGGCTCCTTCCCTCGCTTGACGTCAGTACGGAACCTTCACAGTGCATCTGGGCTAAAGTGTACTTTTTAACATGTCTTAATAACACTCAAATCACATTTTAGTTCAAACTAGTTTTTGTAATTGTCACCTGACATCCAGAGCGTGACGCTGGCCACAGCAGGTTGCCAGGAGGAAGCGACGCTACTTCCTGTTTCTCGTCTCTTATGTTAGCACGGCCATAACCCTTGCGGTGCAAGTGGGTGTGGGAAGAGAGTGGGGAGCAGAGGAGAGGAGGAGCAGGGTGGAGGAGAAGCAGGGTGGAGGAGGATCAGGGTAGAGGAGGAGAAGAGGAGCAAAGTGGAGGTTTGGGGTGGAGGAGATGAGTGGAGGAAGAGGGGAGAGGAGGAGCAGGATGGAGGAGAAGGGTGGAGGAGGAGCAGGAACCTTGTTAACCACCTGCTCCTCTTTTCTTCTCTTCATACCTCCTGCCATTCTTTAGAAAGATACAGACAACGCTGTGTGTGTGTGTGTGTCTGTCTGTCTGTGTGTGTGTCTGTCTGTGTGTGTCTGTCTGTGTGTGTCTGTCTATGTGTCTGTCTGTCTGTGTGTCTGTCTGTGTGTGTCTGTCTGTCTGTGTGTGTCTGTGTGTGTCTGTCTGTCTGTGTGTGTCTGTGTGTGTCTGTCTGTGTGTGTGTCTGTCTGTGTGTGTCTGTCTGTGTGTGTCTGTCTGTGTGTGTCTGTCTGTGTGTGTGTCTGTCTGTCTGTCTGTCTGTCTGTGTGTGTGTGTCTGTCTCTGTCTGTCTGTCTGTCTGTCTGTGTGTGTGTCTGTGTGTGTGTGTGTCTGTGTGTGTCTGTGTGTGTGTCTGTGTGTGTGTGTGTGTCTGTGTGTCTGTGTCTGTCTGTGTGTCTGTGTGTGTGTGTCTGTCTGTGTGTGTGTGTCTGTCTGTGTGTGTGTGTGTGTCTGTGTGTCTGTGTGTGTGTCTGTCTGTGTGTGTGTGTGTGTCTGTGTGTCTGTCTGTCTGTGTGTGTGTCTGTCTGTGTGTGTGTGTGTGTCTGTCTGTGTGTGTCTGTCTGTCTGTGTGTGGGTGTCTGTCTGTCTGTCTGTCTGTCTGTCTGTCTGTCTGTCTGTCTGTCTGTGTGTGTGTGTGTGTGTGTGTGTGTGTGTGTGTGTGTGTGTGTGTGTGTGTGTGTGTGTGTGTGTGTGTGTGTGTGTGTGTGTGTGTGTGTGTGTGTGTGTGTGTGTGTGTGTGTGTGTGTGTGTGTGTGTGTGTGTGTGTGTGTGTGTGTGTGTGTGTTCAACAGCAGCTCAAGGACAATAGATAAACACCTTCACGAATCAAACAAACTATTTCTCTGTATCAGAGATAGAGGGATGAGAGAGAAAAAGGTGGAGGAGAGGGAGTCATTTATTATAACTGTGCCACATGGATTATAAAAAGGAGAGGAGGAAGGGAGGAGAGGAGGAAAGGAGGAGAGGAGGAAAGGAGGAGAGGAGGGGAGGAGGAAAGGAGGAGAGGAGGGGAGGAGGAGAGGAGAGGAGGAAAAGAACAGAAAACATGAGTCTATATGATAATACAATATGGAAGAAAAGGTAGAAATCTAATTTCCTGGTGAGGGTCAACCTGCAACGTAGTGCATGAAGCACATCACTTCCTGTGCAGCTGCACTACTTCCTGTGCACTGTGCAGTATGCAGATCAAGCACATAGAATTATTCTATATTCATATTCTCTGAGTTATGCAGATGGTTTTTTTCAGGCCCGTTAAGAGAGTCAAGTGCTGCTGCATCGCCCCCAATA
>NC_137204.1:29869722-29899722 GCF_960531495.2 Zeus faber
CACCCTCTACTCTACCTCAACCTCTAACTTTACCACTACTCTACCTCACCCTCTACTCTACCTCACCCTCTACTGTACCTCAACCTCTAACTCTACCACTACTCTACCTCACCCTCTACTCTACCTCACCCTCTACTCTACCTCACCCTCTACTCTACCTCAACCTCTAACTCTACCACTACTCTACCTCACCCTCTACTCTACCTCACCCTCTACTCTACCTCAACCTCTAACTCTACCACTACTCTACCTCACCCTCTACTCTACCTCAACCTCTAACTCTACCACTACTCTACCTCACCTCAACCACTACTCTACCTCACCCTCTACTCTACCTCTACCTCACCCTCTACCTCAACCTCTAACTCTACCACTACTCAACCTCACCCTCTACTGTACCTCAACCTCTAACTCTACCACTACTCTACCTCACCCTCTACTCTACCTCTACTCTACCTCACCCTCTACCTCAACCTCTAACTCTACCACTACTCTACCTCACCCTCTACTCTAACTCTACCACTACTCTCCCTCACCCTCTACCTCACCCTCTACCTCTAACTCTACCACTACTCTACCTCACCCTCTACTCTACCTCAACCTCTAACTCTACCACTACTCTACCTCACCTCAACCACTACTCTACCTCACCCTCTACTCTACCTCAACTCAACATTTGGCTGTACATGATTTGATAGTTTCATTTGTTGTCAACATAAAGACCTTATACACACACACACACACACCTTATCTACAGTGTAGTTGTGAGGACCGGTCAGGAACATGGGTCCTCCCTTTGATAGCTTAACAATGTGTGTGTGTGTGTGTGTGTGTAGTGAAGTGTGTGTGTGTGTTAATGAAGTGTGTGTGTGTGTGCGTGTGTAGTGAAGTGTGTGTGTTAATGAAGTGTGTGTGTGTGATTTCAGCACAGTAATAAGTGTGTGAATATCTGTGAGTGCATGCGTTTAAAAGTGTGTGCAGTGTGTGTTAATGAAGTGTGTGTGTGCTTGTCAAGTATGTGTGTGTGTCCGTGTGTAGTGAAGTGTGTGTGTGTGTGTGTGTGTTAATGAAGTGTGTGTGAATGGACTTCGTGGACCATGTGGACCCTGTCTTTCTCCTCACCCAGCCACGCATGCTCCCCCTGGGTGAGGAGCCTCCCCCCTCTCCCCCCTCAGCCCTCACTTTCACCATCTGACACCTTACACTCATATTACAAGGAACAAACTCAGGCTGATACAGAAATTCAACATTTAAATGAATTTGTGACTGTGTGTGTGTGTGTGTGTGTGTCTTAATTCAAGTGGTAAATGGATAATGCATAACTTCCAAACAACAGAACGTCAACATTACAATCACAGTCTATAACCAGTGCAGAAATCGAAACAGTAGAGCAAGAGAGATGCTCGGGGAGATGGACGGACAGGCAGGCAGGCAGGCAGGCAGGCAGGCAGACAGGCAGACAGACAGACAGGCTGACAGACAGGCCGACAGACAGGCAGACAGACAGACAGGCAGAGCAGGCAGGCAGACAGACAGACAGACAGACACACACACAGGCAGACAGACACAGGCAGACAGACAGACAGACACTAAATCCTCAGTTAGTGAACTCCCGCTCTCGTCTGTCTCTCTTTTGAACAGTGTCTTATCCTGTTCTTTCCTATAATACTCGTGACCTTTCATTATATTCATTCATAGAAAGTAAATAAAACTTTGCTGTCGCCACGTTGAACATGGTTGTAATTATATTTAACTGTCATTGACATCATGATGTCATAATAAGTGACTCTCTGTGGGCGGCCAGCGCCTGGCTGCTGCGGTGTACACACAGAGGCACATCCAGGAAGCCGCCTACACAACACTACACAATACTCCACAATACTACACAATACCACTGTCCATGTTACCCGAAAGTACACACAGTACAGACTGTAGTACATCAACTACAAACACCAGCTGTTCACTGACGTGGAACTTAGGACTCAGACGTCCGTTGCCAACGCAACACTGTCATTCATACAAAACACCTCCCGCCCCAACGAAGACACCGAGCACCATGTCCATCTCAACAAGCCCAGGCCGCGGCGCGTTTGTGGACACCCTGACCCAAGGAAGCGTCGGTTCGATCCCCGGCCCCTCTTTAGAGCCTGCTGCGCGCCTCCTTGCTCCCCGGGAGGCTCGCATGGCCGCCTCCACCCGTGTCCCGATAAGCCGTAAGTCGCCTTGGACAAAAGCGTCCGATCAACAATGTCATGTAAATGCAAATGGAGTCGGGTGCCTTGACACCACCTGTGTGGTTCATCTTTAACATTATCATTGCTGTGGCTCCTCACTTTCAGGTAGATGAGGAGACGCGCGCTGTACTTACGGGAGCTGGCGCTGTCCACGTACTGTGGCAGGTAGGGGGCCCACATGTCGATGGTGTCCTTGCGACCCGACTGGCCGATCCTCCTCAGCTCGGCCAATAGGAGCGCCTGGGCCGCCTCCCGCACCTGCATACAGGAAGTGAGCGATGGCTGAGTGCGTTCCCCGGGGCGGCGCCGAATCCCGACACGCACACGGACACGGACGTACCTCCAGGCAGCGGTCCTGCCACCTCCTGGCCAGCATCTCCAGGAGAGGAGGCCTGAACTTGTCCAGACCCAGGAGGTCAGGCAGCATCACGCAGTGCATGGCCGCCAGCTGACTCCACCCTGGAGACACACACACACACAGACACACACACACACACAGACACACACACACACACACACACACACACACACACACACACACATTAACACACACAGGAATTCACAATGGCATTTGTACAGACAGACAGGAAGGGCGATCAATTCTCTATTATATCTCTTATCATATCTACTATTAAATCTATTATGATCTGGTGTTTATGATACTGTATCTGTCACTGATTGACACACACACACACACACACACACACACACACACACACACACACACACACACACACACACACACACACACACACACACACACACACACACACACACACACACACACACACACACACCCCCGTACCACTTTTACTGGGGTGGTCCCCGTCTAAGCCCCCATCACACCCTGGTGGATGCCTCCATCGCAGACAGGACGACCTCCATGTCACTACGCTTGGTGGCTTGTGTCCTGAATAGCAGATTTCAAACCACCTCGGCTCGGCCCCCCCCCCCCCCCCCCCGAGGGAGCGCGACCAAACGCCGGCCACACTTTGATCAGACCCGGAGCGACGCCTCCCACAAGGCTGTGAGGAGCGCAGGGCGGAGCAGCGGTTCATCCCCCCGGAGCCACGTACACCAGAAACATGAACGGGCATCGAACCGGACACAACACGGAAACTTGCATCATCTCCCACATGTTCGTGAGGGAACAGGGGACTGGGATGTGCCACGTGCTGGTGCTGCCCCACACGGACCACACATCCCGCTGAACATACATCACAAATATCACAGATATCACATATATCACATATATTCGTTCAATATATGTGCACTGAGGTGCACTGAGCACATGGAACAACAACAAAGAAATGTTTCCTCTGGAGATTTCTTTGCTCCGGACTTACCTCCTCCGTGGAAACACGAGGAGAGAAGGGACGTGACAGGTTTTAAACATCATTGTCCACGGACGGAACCACGGATCAAACAACTTCTGTACGACCGTGTTTCCAAGAGAAGAAGCCTTTTAGCAGCGCACACGGTCGTGATGGAAACACACGCTGTTGGTTTATCTCACCAATGTACAAGCATTATCAAACAATAAAAATGTGGGGTTTTTTTTAAGATGTCCTGGAGTTTTAGTCTCTCACAACAAGTGGGATTTAAGACAGTTTATTGTACAACTGGTCCATCTCTAGTGATACAAGTCCCCAGTCCGACAGAAACTCAAACGTCCAAATCATTTTGTTTTGACAGGTGAAAAAATTCAACTACAATTGCTATTTTATTCACTAAAATAATGATTTTTCAAGCAACTAATGTGAAAAAATATGTTTCTCATCAGCAACCCAGACTTGTACAGCCCAAAAACAACAGTCGTGTCACCAGGGGAGCGGGAACAATGTTGCTCCGCTTGCTTTTTCAACATGAGAACCAGAAGGTTTCATCGAAAAGCTCAGATTTGAAGAAAGGGAAATAGCAAACAAACACATTTTTACACATTTTTGAGTGATTACGTTTAAGAAGAAATCCATCGTGGTGGGGAAGGTACTTCCTGTGGGGGGGGGCGGCAACAAAAGTTAATTTATATTTACCGGCTACCAAGCCACGGGAGAGAAAATCCCCCAAAAAAGCTAAACATTTAGGAAGGAGATGAAACTAACTTGCACTTATTATCCATCCCCTTTTCCCTGAAGCCAGATACCGTTCCTCATCATGGGGGTTCATCTCAGCCACGCAGTTTCAGCCTGTGAACGGCTTGAGCTGCAGTACCTCCCCCTGCAGCCAGGGGGAGAGGTACTGCAGCCAGCAACAACAGGAATCTGGTGAAGACTCAAAATCTTGTATATTTTTTTATTTTCTTCATTCATTATTATCTTCTTCCCCCTTGAATCCTCCTGCTCGACATGGAGCTGAATTTGTCGAGTCTCTGGCAGAACATTTTATTCTACGCTCATTTAATTTGAGAAACTCTTTGTCTATCCTCTTCCTCTTCTCTTCATCCTCCCGTACGACAGGTACAAAACGACACATTCCTCCACACCTTTGTTTGTGATGGCGGCGGTGGTTTGTGTACCGCGGAGGCCATTCCACCAACCACCAAGAGGATCGGCCACTGCCCCCAGGCGGAGGCCCCGGTGGAGGCCCCCGAGCGCAGAGCGTTCACGTGGCGGTTTGTTTTGGATCCGAGGTGTAGAACCATGTGACTTTGTTCTCTTCAGGCCTCACCACCACCATCGGGTGGAGTCTCTCGTTATCTTTGAAATGTTCATGCTCCCTCATGTGAAAAGAGCAAGCACGCACACGTAGGACACACGGACGGACGTTAGCGCGAGGACGGACAGAAAAGACTTGATTAGAGGGCAACAATAGAAGAAGACAGAGACAAGGACACAGGAAACCAGGACAGACAAGGACAGAAGGACAGACAAGGACACACCAGGACACCAGGACCCCACGACACACCAGGACACAAGGAGAGACAAGGACACCAGGACAGTTGAGCAGCAGCAGTCCTGCACTGCTGGGCTGCTGCTGCTCTGGGTGCATCCAGCAGATCCACTCCCTCAGTGGAACTTGAGTTTGGGTGGTTCAACCCTAGAATCCACACGGTGCCTGCATAACCCACCTCAAATGTAGTCTAATGTTGTATGTAGGGTTTTACTTTAAGTCTTGACAACTCCACTGAGGAATTCCTGGAATGTTAAATTATTCAAATATTATTGTTTGGAAAATGCAGCAAGAAGACAATGACTCGGCTCATTTTGTACCTTTGGTTTGGATTCGAGGGTGAAGAACAGTCCAGAGTCCAGATCAGTTTACTTTCAGAGACATCAATTCAGACTCTGCCGACCCCAAAATAAAATATAAAATAATTATTTGGGGTAATTTTTGTCCAAAGGAGGAGAGTGTTGACTACTTTGGAAACCAGGTCTGAAGGGGATCTATGATGCTCCTTTTCCACAAGTTTACAGAGTTCTCTGAGGTCCTCACAATGTCTTTGAAGTTGTCTGCTTGAAACGCAACCCAGATGATGCCTTCTAGCCATTGTAACATGCCTCTAAAGCATCGTCTTCCAAAACGGGCTGTGTCTTGTGGGTGGAGCCGCCCTCCTGAGGCCCCTAGGTCTGTGAGCCCGTGCGGTTTTCGCACGGCTTCCGGGCTCCGCTGAAACCAGCCGGTAAACTTTCAGTGATTTCACCTCATCGGTCGGACAAAAACAGTCCTGTTTCCGGACAAATTTGAGGCGAGAAATGAGCGGCTGCTTATTTTGCGGCTCCAGTTGCTGAACCCTCACTGGTCCACAGAGCCTCGTCTAAAAGTCAGTTCCCACTTGCTCCGCAGCGGCCGCGTGGAGCTGGGAGATGACTAGCTCCGTGCTCCCACGCCAGCGGGGCTCTCATGTGCCTCGGTGCGACGTAGCACTGAGGCACAAAGCTCAAGGGCTCCTTTTGGGACATGTTTTCTCCAGCGGGCGGCTCACAAGCGGCTGACCACGTGCTCTTGTTTCAACGCTGTGTCAGTAGAACCAGAGACACAGGCATGTGCACCAGCAGCCAAAAAGGGAGTTTTGCATCACAGATCCCCTGTAACCCCAACCCACGTCCTGAACGTCCACAACCTGAGAGTCACCCCATGTGAAGACGGGATTGACCTCAGCTTGCAAAGAGACAGACGGACAGACAGACGGACAGACAGACAGACAGACAGATAGCGCTGGAGACCAAACAAGGATGAAGACAGGGGAACGCCAAGCGGGGAACTGCTAGTAGGAGCAGGACTGACACAAAAGAGAGGGAGGAAGAGAAATGTGAGAAAAACAGAGAAAGGAAAGAAGGAGACGAAGAGAAAGGGAAGAGAGAGAGAGAGAGAGAGGGAGAGATAGGGAGAGAGGGAGGAGGAGAGGAAGGGAGGGAGGGGGAGAGAGAGAGAGGGAGGGAGGGAGAGAGAGAGAGATAGGGAGAGCGGGAGGAGGAGAGGAAGGGAGGGAGGGGGAGAGAGAGAGAGAGGGAGGGAGAGAGAGAGAGATAGGGAGAGCGGGAGGAGGAGAGGAAGGGAGGGGGAGAGAGAGAGAGAGGGAGGGAGAGAGAGAGGGAGGGAGAGATAGGGAGAGAGGGAGGAGGAGAGGAAGGGAGGGAGGGGGAGAGAGAGAGTGAGGGAGGGAGAGATAGGGAGAGATGGAGGAGGAGAGGAAGGGAGGGAGGGGGAGAGAGCGAGAGAGAGAGGGAGCGGGGGAAGACAGGGGGAGGAGGAGGACTGGGAGTCCCGGGTCCCTGAGCTCTAGGTCTGTACCTTCGTTGACTGAGGGGATGTTATGGGAGGCGGGGACGGGACCGGGGGAGCCCGGGGCCCCCGCCGGAGGAGGCCCCGTGGCGGGGGGCCCCGGGGCCCCGGCTGGAGCGGTGGAGCGAGAAGGAGGAGGAGAAGTAGCAGCGGCTACAGCAGCTTGTAAAGAGAAGGAAGAGAAGGAGAGACAGCGTCAAGGAGGAGGGAGGCGGCGGCCATATTGGATTGTTTCACAAGGCGAGTGAGAGAGAGAGAGACGGAGGGAGAGAAGAAAAGATCATTTGAGGAGGAACAAAGATAAACATGATAGAAAAACAAAGTGTTAAAACAAGTTTTATAAAGGAGAGAAGTGGAACCTGAGTAAAAGAATAAAACTAAGAGAAAAATGAGTTTAAAAGAGAAGAACAGACAACGACATGTTTCCCAGGATGCACTTTGAGAAGAGAGGGAAGATAATCTGTTAGTCCAGAGAGAGAGACAGGGAGATGGGGGGGAGACAGAGAGAGAGAAAGAGAGAGAATAAAAGAGACAGGTCATTTGAAAACAGACAGATTGTCAGCGTTGTGAAAAGCCCAAACCAAACGGTGGGTGAAACAGGAAGTGGACAACAGGAAGTGGACAACAGGAAGTGGAGAGCAGGAAGTGGACAACAGGAAGTGGAGAGCAGGAAGTGGAAGCAGCGCTGCTGGTGATGAAACCATGGAGACGGAGGTAAACATGCTGTCCACCACGTTGTTGGTTTCCGTTTCCACTTTTAGTTTTGATTGTTTTATTAAACCTTTATTTGCCCCTGATTCAACAACACTGTTTGTACCCCCTGTGGCCCCTCTGGGTACTGCAACGCCCTCAACTCACTCTCTCTCTTCCCTCCCTCCCTCCGCCCGTTCTGTCTCTCCTCCCTCCCCCTCCCTCCGGTCTCTCTCCCTCTTCCCTAAATGCTGTGGCCCCTCCACTCGGGGCCTCTCTGCTGATTTGCATCACAACAGCACTCTGCAGGGTGTCGGACTCACAGAGCGGGCTAATGCTAACTCTAACAGCGCTATCCCCCAGCGGCCAATCAGAGCGGCCGCTGGGAGCGGTGTGGGGAGGATGGGGCCAAAGCGTGCTGTAAGCAGGGTCGGGGGCCCGGCCTCAATAGGTGTGCAGTGTGAATAAGAACCACCAAAGAGTCCACACGCTTGTCACGCCTGGCTCCCATGAGGCCGCCACAAAGGCCCCGGGGCCCCAACACGCGTGTGCACCCCCCAAGACATGCGTCGCTGTGTGTGTGTGCATCACCATGTGTTCCAGCAACTATGTAATAGAGGAGCCCCCCCCAAAAACACCCTTTTTGTAAAGAACCCTTCCTACAATATTCCCAGAACTGTTCCGATAATATTCCCGGTTCTATAAAGAACGGTTCTTAAAATGCTTTGCACCTCTCTGGCTCAGCCAGTGTATCCCAAGCTCCTGCCATGTTGTCCAGTGAACCCAGCTCCTTCAACGCCGTCTGGCATTTCTCTGGATAACCTCCAACTTCTCTAACTAACCTCCGTGTTTTGCAAGGTTCTCCGCCCAGCCGTGAGTGAAATGTCTTCCATTAAACGTCCCTCGCATCCAGCCGGCGCGGCACCACAGCCGACGAGGAGCCGCCGCGGCGCGGAGGGTTCATCGGCGGCAACTCCAAGCAACACCGGCCCCCCAGCGCGGACGGGAGCCGGAGACTTAAAGCAGCGACGGTTGGACGATTCAAGGACCTTGTTGCCTTTGGGCGGTGACACGACGACACCTTCCTTCCTTGTTTCCTCTCCGGCCCCTCCCCCCAACGCTTGCCCTCCCCTCCCACCCCACCCCGCGGGGCCCAGGGGCCTGGGGGTCCACCAAGCGCCTCCTTTTGTAGGTACCTTGTTTGATCTGGGCCTGTAGCGCCGGGTTGGAGGGCGGAGGAGCAGCGGAGGAGGTCCTTCGAGGGCTCTCAGGGGTCCCCGGGCGGGGAGGCCTGGAGGAGGACAGAAAGAGTGGAGGGCATGAAATATTAAGGAGGGAGGAAGGGCGGGAGGGAGGGATGACACGCTCTCACACTGTGATAAGCATCGGTGCTGCCACGTTCTGAGAAAACCAACCTGGCAAAATACTGACGTAGTAGCGCAGCGACAGGAGGTTGTCCTGGGTTCGGGAGGTTCACTGGGTCTGGGGCACCACCTCATGACTGCATCCACACCTCAATGCCACATGAGTGGAGTGGGGCCGCATCTACGCCTCAATGCCACATGGCTGGAGTGGGGCCGCATCCACATCTCAATGCCACATGGGTGGAGCAGGACCACATCTACGCCTCAATGCCACATGAGTGGAGTGGGGCCGCATCCACATCTCAATGCCACATGGATGGAGCAGGACCACATCTACACCTCAATGCTACATGGGTGGAGCGGGACCGCATCTACACCTCAATGCCACATGGGTGGAGTGGCATTGTGTTGACGTTGCACACAAACCCAACTTTTCAGTGTCACCATGTGACGAGCGGCAAAAATATTTTATTTCATCAGCAAATTCAGTCCGACACAGACGTGAAATATTTAAACTCATTTGTGACTGTGGTGCTACACCATTCAAATGGAAACACCCACGTTAACACCTCCCTACCTTCTCACCCATCTCTCCAACTGTCTTCCTGATCGCCTCAATGTCCACCTTCCTCCCTCCCCCACCCATGTATCTACCTACATCTCTGCATTCCTGCCTTCCTGCCTTCCTTCCTTCCTTCCTTCCTTCCTTCCTGCCTTCCTGCCTTCCTTCCCTGCCTCTCTCCATCAGTGCCCACAGGCAGGGCAGCTACAGTAGGGGCTGAGCAGTGCGGAGGGGAAGCTGGAGCTCCACCCATGAAAGAGAGATGGAGAAATGAAAAAAACTAAAACCAACGCCGTCAAATATTCACCAGCGCCAGACGAGGAAGACGAGGAAGCCTCCTGCTGCTCACACACAATACTGCTGGCTTCACTCTGTGTGTGTGTGTGTGTGTGTGTCTCTGTGTCTCTGTGTGTGTGTGTGTGTGTGTGTCTGTGTGTGTGTGTGTCTCTGTGTGTCTGTGTGTGTGTGTGTGTCTCTGTGTGTCTCTGTGTGTCTCTGTGTGTCTCTGTGTGTGTGTGTCTGTCTGTGTGTGTGTGTGTCTCTGTGTGTCTCTGTGTGTGTGTGTGTGTGTGTCTGTGTGTGTGTGCGTCTCTGTGTGTGTGTGTGTCTCTGTGTGTCTCTGTGTGTCTCTGTGTGTCTCTGTGTGTGTGTGTCTGTGTGTGTGTGTGTCTCTGTGTGTCTCTGTGTGTGTGTGTGTGTGTGTGTGTGTGTGTGTCTCTGTGTGTGTGTGTGTGTGTGTCTCTGTGTGTGTGCGTCTCTGTGTGTGTGTGTGTCCGTGTGTGTGTGTGTGGAGGGCATGAAATGGAGGCTGCTTTTCTGTTGTTTACCTTCAGTTCAAAATGTAACTCTAGTTGCTTTGTTGAAGAACAAAACAAAGTTCATTTTGGGAAACAAAACACGTCACTTCAAGACGTCTAGTTACACTCACCTCCCTCCCTCACTTTCCCTCCCCCCCAGTCTCTCCCCACTCTTCACTGTATTATCTCTCTCTCTCTCTCTCTCTCTCTCTGATGAAATGACAGGGCTGCTGCTGCTGCTGCTTCGATGCTAAATCATTCACAACTTGACAGAGCTCCCCCCCCCATCCACCCCTCCCTCCGTCCGTGGTCTCACCTGACGGGAGCCTTCTTCATGTGCTCCCCTACGAAGGTGGCGTTGGTCATCCCCATCAGTGTGTTGGCGAGGGAGATGACGGAGAGCAGGTGCTGCGTGGTGACGGCCCGCGACACGCCGTACGTGCCCTTCCCCACGATGTCCACCAGGGTGAGCCGCCGGCCCGTGGCCAGGGACAGCTGCCGCAGCAGGGACTCCTGCGGGATACAGAGCAAACACACGAGATGATACGGTGGTGGGCAATCGAGCAATACGATAAAAGTATGAAAAAGAAAGCGAAATATAATCATAATAAGGGAATATAAATATGGCAATATACACTAAACCTCAGAATAAAGAACAAATATAATCTAGAAATAACAAAAACAGTAATAAATATAGCTGCAGGCAGCAATACACGGGCTCCAGATTAGTCGTGTTGGGTGCAATTTACAGTTTCACGGGTTCTCTGAAACGCGGCGCGATTTTCCGAGTTTACTTGAACGCAGCACGGGCTCCCCACGGAGGACAGTGTTACCTTGAAGGTGGGCAGCATCAGCGACATGTGGCCTCCCCTGGAGATGAGGCCAAAGGAGATGGGGCAGTGGGGCTTGAGCATGCCCAGGCGCTCCAGGCAGACCTGGTCCAGGCCCCCGTTCAGGCCCCAGGCGTGCAGGCACGACATGAACAGCTTGGCCGTGTCCATGGTCAGGTTGTACTCCAGCAGGCTCAGAGACTTGGACTTCTCCTCGCGTCTCCTCATCTCCTCCTCCTCCTCCTCATCCTCGTCCAGGAGGTGCTCCTTGATGGTCTCCTTCATGGTCTCCTTCACCTGGGGGGTAGGGGTCTAGTGTGATTCATTGAGCGTTCTTCTGTGACTAAACCCTGTGATGCCGTAGGACCGGGTGTTTGGGAGATATTGATGAGACGGTTCACAATATGATTCTCTTCATTCATATTTATCCAATATGGGTTTGTTGAACGAATAAATAATCTGCCGTTTTCACCTTTTCATCCAAACAATAGGCAGTATTGATAAAAAGTACAGTTATGAACCGCATATATGGATCAAAAAGCTTTGGACAGACTCATTTCTAAACAAATGCTGTTAAAGTCATTTGCTCATAGTAATGAAGTAGTCTGCTTACAGTGTTCATTTTGGGTCTTTGTATAGATGACAAGGTATGGACATTTAAAAAAAAACAAAACACAGTAATTCTATTTTTCTTACTTCACTGCCGTAATATTTTGCCTGGCGCTAACCCGTCTGCAGTGGCGGCGCTACGCCTGGGTTTTGCTGGTGCTGTAGCCCCTTCAGGATTCTTTACTTCTATTTAAGAATGATGATTTTTAAAGCAGGCAGGTGTAGAGCAGTGGCGATCTCCGCTTGCCTTTTTTCTCCAAAAAATTGAATTAAATAAAAACAGTGTATTTTAATTTTAGATGTATTTATTTTCCTCCGTTTCCTAACTGAACGAAACAAAAAAGCCCGCTGCGTCCCCTGTCAAGGCCCTCGGAGCCATGGATACCACCAAAAAATGTGGTTCTAATAATCATCCACTTCTAGTGATGAAACTGACCCTGACAGATGTGATCACCATAAGAGGGTTTCCACCGTAAGAAAAAAGAAAGGAATAGAAAAACAGAAATAAAAAACTTGCACTTCTATTATTTCTATCTTTATTATTATTATATTCGTAATATATTATTATCGCTAAAATTATTAGTAATAGTATGAATACTATGGTGTGGTGTTTGGCACCTGCTTGAAGATCTTGTCAGCTCCAGCTTGGCTCTATACTAGTACTATTTGTAGTAGTGGTACCAGTAGTAGTAGTGGTACCTGCTTGAAGATCTTGTTGGCCAGGAAGGAGCCCCCCTTGTCGGCCCCGGCCTGGCTCTTCTGGAGGCTCTCAGGGGAGATCAGGGTGGGGTTGGGGCGCTGCGCCTCCTCCGTCAGCAGCTGGATGATGACGGCCTCCACGTCGAAGAACAGCACGTGCATGTCGGGGTCCGCCAGGTTGCTCTTCATGGCCTGCACCACCAGGGAGTTGTGCGAGTACTTCGGCAGGTTGCCCTGGAAACCATGCACACACACACACACACACACACACACACACACACACACACACACACACACACACACACACACACACACACACACACAGAGAGAAGACCAAGAGTCACTTTGGCACTCGAGCTAACCAATCACATTTTAATTTCTATCCAGATAATAATAATGACAATAATAATAATAATAATAATGACAATAAAAATAACAATAATAATAATAATGACAATAAAATTTATGACAATAATAATAATAAAATAACAATAATAATAAATACAATAATAATAATAATAATACCACCAATACTACTACTACTAATAATAATAATACCACCAATACTACTACTAATAATAATAATAATAAAAATAACAATAATAATAAATAACAATAATAATAATGACAATAATAATAATAATAATAATACCACCAATACTTCTACTACTACTACTACTAATAATAATAATAACAATACCACCGATTCTAATAATAAGCAATCAAATAGTAAAAATAAAAAAGCAAACAAAACAAACAAGCAAAATGAATTTCATAAAAATAAGTAAATATCAAACTCAAGAGAGGGGGGGGGTGGGGGGTGAAGGAAGAGCAAGAGAGAGAGACAGCGACAGGGAGACAGGGCAGAAGGAAGGAGGGAGAGAGAGAGAGACAAAGAGAGGGAGAGAGGGGGATGAAGAAAGAGGGAGAGGGAGGGATGAACGAGAGGGAATGAGGGAGAGATTATTATTAATATTATGATTATTACTTAAGTAGCTTTTGAAAAATCGAATTGATAGAATAATAATAATGACGATACAAATAATAACAATAATGAAAATATTAATAACAATATTAATATTAATAACAATAACTATAATAATAATAATAATAATAATAATAATAATAATAATAATGGCAATAATAATAATTATTATTACAAAATAATAATAAAATTACAATAAATAATAATAATAATAATAATAATAATAAACTGACCATAATCTAACTATAAATGCAGGCCAATTGATTTTTTCTGGCAGCAAATACACCTGTTGATTATTAAACTATTAGAAGGTCTGAGCTTCAACAAATATCACATTACACATGATGTGGCATCATGAGGTGAATACACATCATGTTATCACATGTGTAATAGTACCATTTCATTATATTACATACATGTCCTGTAACAGGTTATTAAATGAAGTTATGCCTGAAAAAAATATTATTTGGAATATGACGTTTACACTGTGTGTGTGTTTCAGTGGATGAATACTGCCACCTAGGGTCACAGAGCAGCAACTACACCAACACACCAACACCAACAATCAGAAGATGTACAGAAGCAAATTAGTAAATAGATGTTATTATTTATAACTAGATGTTATTATTAAGTTACTGAATGTGATTATTACATATATGTTATTATTTATAACTAGATGTTATTATTAGGTTACTGAATGTGATTATTTCATATGTTATTATTTATAACTAGATGTTATTATTAAGTTACTGAATGTGATTATTACATATATGTTATTATTTATAACTAGATGTTATTTTTAAGTTACTGAATGTGATTATTTCATATATGTTATTATTTATAACTAGATGTTATTATTAAGTTACTGAATGTGATTATTACATATATGTTATTATTTATAACTAGATGTTATTAAGTTACTGAATGTGATTACTACATATATGTTATTTATAACTAGATGTTATTATTAAGTTACTGAATGTGATTATTACATATATGTTATTATTTATAACTAGATGTTATTATTAAGTAACTGAATGTGATTATTACATATATGTTATTATTTATAACTAGATGTTATTATTAAGTAACTGAATGTGATTATTACATATATGCTATTATTTATAACTAGATGTTATTATTAAGTTACTGAATGTGATTATTACATATATGTTATTATTTATAACTAGATGTTATTATTAAGTTACTGAATGTGATTATTTCATATATGTTATTATTTATAACTAGATGTTATTAAGTTACTGAATGTGATTATTACATATATGTTATTATTTATAACTAGATGTTAGTATTAAGTCACTGAATGTGATTATTACATATATGTTATTATTTATAACTAGATCTTATTAAGTTACTGAATGTGATTATTTCATATATGTTATTATTTATAACTAGATGTTATTAAGTTACTGAAAGTGATTATTACATATATGTTATTATTTATAACTAGATGTTATTAAGTTACTGAATGTGATTATTACATATATGTTATTATTTATAACTAGATGTTATTATTAAGTTACTGAATGTGATTATTACATATATGTTATTATTATAACTAGATGTTATTATTAAGTTACTGAATGTGATTATGAAATATATGTTATTATTTATAACTCGATGTTATTAAGTTACTGAATGTGATTATTACATATATGTTATTATTTATAACTAGATGTTATTATTAAGTTACTGAATGTGATTATTACATATATGTTATCATTTATAACTAGATGTTATTATTAAGTAACTGAATGTGATTATTACATATATGTTATTATTTATAACTAGATGTTATTATTAAGTAACTGAATGTGATTATTACATATATGTTATTATTTATAACTAGATGTTATTATTAAGTTACTGAATGTGATTATTTCATATATGTTATTATTTATAACTAGATGTTATTATTAAGTTACTGAATGTGATTATTACATATATGTTATTTATAACTAGATGTTATTATTAAGTTACTGAATGTGATTATTACATATATGTTATTATTTATAACTCAATATTATTATTAAGTTACTGAATGTGATTATTACATAAATGTTATTATTTATAACTAGATGTTATTATTAAGTTACTGAATGTGATTATTACATATATGTTATTATTTATAACTAGATGTTATTAAGTTACTGAATGTGATTATTACATATATGTTATTATTTATAACTAGATGTTAGTATTAAGTCACTGAATGTGATTATTACATATATGTTATTATTTATAACTAGATCTTATTAAGTTACTGAATGTGATTATTTCATATATGTTATTATTTATAACTAGATGTTATTAAGTTACTGAATGTGATTATTTCATATATGTTATTATTTATAACTAGATGTTATTATTAAGTTACTGAATGTGATTATTACACATATGTGATTATTTATAACTAGATGTTATTAAGTTACTGAATGTGATTATTACATATATGTTATTATTTATAACTAGATGTAAATATTTAGTCACTAAATATGATTATTAGTTGTTATTATTTACAACTGTTAATATTTAGTCACTGAATGTTATCGTAAGTTATATGTTATTATTTATAACTCGATGTTATTAAGTTACTGAATGTGATTATTACATATATGTTATTATTTATAACTAGATGTTATTATTAAGTTACTGAATGTGATTATTACATATATGTTATTTATAACTAGATGTTATTATTAAGTAACTGAATGTGATTATTACATATGTTATTATTTATAACTAGATGTTATTATTAAGTAACTGAATGTGATTATTACATATATGTTATTATTTATAACTAGATGTTAATATTTAGTTACTGAATGTGATTATTTCATATATGTTATTATTTATAACTATATGTTATTATTAAGTTACTGAATGTGATTATTACATATATGTTATTATTTATAACTAGATGTTATTATTAAGTTACTGAATGTGATTATTACATATATGTTATTATTTATAACTCGATGTTATTTAGTTACTGAATGTGATTATTACATATATGTTATTTATAACTAGATGTTATTATTAAGTTACTGAATGTGATTATTACATATATGTTATTATTTATAACTAGATGTTATTAAGTTACTGAATGTGATTATTACATATATGTTATTATTTATAACTAGATGTTAGTATTAAGTCACTGAATGTGATTATTACATATATGTTATTATTTATAACTAGATCTTATTAAGTTACTGAATGTGATTATTTCATATATGTTATTATTTATAACTAGATGTTATTAAGTTACTGAATGTGATTATTTCATATATGTTATTATTTATAACAAGATGTTATTAAGTTACTGAATGTGATTATTTCATATATGTTATTATTTATAACTAGATGTTATTATTAAGTTACTGAATGTGATTATTACACATATGTGATTATTTATAACTAGATGTTATTAAGTTACTGAATGTGATTATTACATATATGTTATTATTTATAACTAGATGTTAGTATTAAGTCACTGAATGTGATTATTACATATATGTTATTATTTATAACTAGATCTTATTAAGTTACTGAATGTGATTATTTCATATATGTTATTATTTATAACTAGATGTTAAGTTACTGAATGTGATTATTTCATATATGTTATTATTTATAACTAGATGTTATTAAGTTACTGAATGTGATTATTTCATATATGTTATTATTTATAACTAGATGTTATTATTAAGTTACTGAATGTGATTATTACATATATGTTATTATTTATAACTAGATGTAAATATTTAGTCACTAAATATGATTATTAGTTGTTATTATTTACAACTGTTAATATTTAGTCACTGAATGTTATCGTAAGTTATATGTTATTATTTATAACTAGATGTTAATATTTAGTTACTGAATGTGATTATTACATAGATGTGATTATTTATAACTAGATGATATTATTAAGTTACCGAATGTGATTATTACATAGATGTGATTATTTATAACTAGATGTTATTATTAAGTTACTGAATGTGATTATTACATATATGTGATTATTTATAACTAGATGTAAATATTTTGTCACTAAATATGATTATTAGTTATGTTATTATTTACAACTATGTTAATATTTAGTCACTGAATGTTATCGTAAGTTATATGTTATTATTTATAACTAGATGTAAACATTTAGTTACTGAATGTGATTATTACATATATGTGATTATTTATAACGAGGTGTAAATATTTAGTCACTAAATGTGATTATTAGTTATGTCATTATTTACAACTATGTTTATATTTAGTCACTGAATGTTATCGTAAGTTATATGTTATTATTTATAACTAGATGTAAATATTTAGTTACTGAATGTGATTATTACATATATGTTATTATTTATAACTAGATGTTAATATTTAGTTACTGAATGTGATTTTTACATATATGTTATTTATAATTAGATGCAAATATTTAGTTACTGAATGTGATTATTAGTTATATGTTATTATTTATAACTGTTAATATTTAGTTACTGAATGTGATTATTACATATATGTTATTATTTATAATTAGATGCAAATATTTAGTTACTGAATGTGATTATTACATATATGTTATTATTTATAAATAGATGTGATTACTTATTGCCAGCAAACAAAGGAATGAAAACAATATGAGAATTAAAAACATTAAATAAAACACAAAGAGGGAACTGGAGTCTACAGGTGACCAGTAAACAAGTTAAATAATAAATCATCAAAATCTCCATTTAATATTGTATATAAATAATATGATTGTCCTGATTCCCCCCTTCTCTCTTTCTCCCTTTTCCTCCCCACTCCACTCCCCAACTCCTCTTTCATCCTCTCCCCCTTTCTCCCTCTACCCTTCCCTGTCGCTCTCCCTCCCTCCCTTGCATCCTCCCCCTCTCCCCCAACTGCTCCCTTCCTCTCTTCTAAGCCTTCCCTGCCGCTCTCCCTCCCTCCACCATCTCTTTCCCTCCCCCCTCTAGCTTCCTCCCTCCTTCCCTCTGTCTGTCTGTCTGCCAACTCCTCTTCCACTCCCTCTTCTCCCATCCTGGCTGCTTCCTCTCCTCCCTCCATCCTCCACTCTCATAGTCCTTCCATGCCGCTCCCCCTGCCTTATTTCACCCCCCCTTCGCCCCACTCTTTTCCACCCTCTCTCACCCCCTACTTCATTCCCTCTCTCTTCATCCCCACTTTCCTTGCATCTTCCAAAGGTCAGTATGTTTAACAACACTGTCAGGGGTAAAACGCACACACACACACACACACACACACAGGTTAGGAGGTGTAATGGCTGGGTTGATTGTCAGACATTTCATGGTCATTACTCACAGCAGGGGCATCTGGACACACACACACACACACACACACACACACACACACACACACACACACACACACACACACACACACACACACACACACACACACACACACACACACACACGGGTAATTTTGACTTGTTATTAGAGGAGATATTGGTGAGAGAAAGGGCGGAGCTATGAGAGCAAGATGAGAAAGGAGAGAGAGGGAGATAGAGAGATAGAGAAAGGTGGGGATGGACAGAGAGAGGGGAAGAGGATGGAGAGAGAGAATCCACAGAGCAAGAAGAGGAGACAAAGAGAAAGAAGAGAGGAGGGGGGACGACAGACTCTTTAGCTCTACTCTCCCTCAGTTCTGCAGTACAGTATACAACAGCACAGCAATACAGTAACACCGAACAGAACAGCAATACAGTAACAGTATGCAGTGTGCAATACAGTATGCAGTACAGTATGCTACATACAGTACAGTAAGGTAGTGGGACCCCTGGTGAGGTCAGCGTTGACAGTTCTTCTGTCTTGATGTAGAAACTCCGTCTCAGTCTCTCTGTTCTCGCTGTGTGGCTGTGGAGGCTCTTGCTCGACCAGTCCGTTGTTGGAACAGTCCGTTGTTGGGGTGGTGAGGATCCTTCATGATGCTGCAGCTCTGCTACTACACCTCCTGGTGTATAAGTCCTGCAGGGAGGGGAGGGTAGTTCCAGTGGTACGTTGGGCTGAAGGCACCACCCTCTGCAGGGCCCTCCTGTCCTGAGCAGTACAGTACAAAGCAGGCAGTGATGTTGCCTGTCAGGATGCTCTCCACCGCTCTACAGTAGAAGGACTTGAGGATCCTCACCGAGACCCTGAGTTTCCTCAGCTGCCTGAGGTGGTAGAGACGCTGCCTCGCCTTTCTCACCAGAGTGTCTGTGTGAAAAGTCCATGTTAAGTCCTCTGTGATGTGGACTCCCAGGTACTTGAAGCCTGTCCCATGAATCACCAACAGCGCGTGCATCCTCGGTTGTAATCCACTCCTAAAGTCCACAATCAGCTGCTGAGTTTTGCTAACGTTCAGGAGGAGGCTAGTGTCCTGGCATCAGAGTGACAGGTCAGTCACCTCCTCGCGGTAGACCTTCTCATCGTTGTCATTAATCAGGCCACCACAACAGTGTCATTAGCAAACTTGATGATGGTGTTGCAGCTGGACCTGGCCACACAGTCATGTGTGTACAGAGAGTACAGGGAGGGGGTTGAGGACGCAGCCCTGGGGGGATCCTGTGTTTAGGATGAGGGAGCTTGACATGTGCCTCCCCACCCTGACCACCTGGGGCCGGGCTGTAAGGAAGTCCATGGTCCAGGCACACAGCGGAGTGCTCAGACCTAGCTCCCGCAGCTTGACAGCCAGTCTGGTGGAGACTATGGTATTGAAAGCTGAACTATAATTGATGAAAAGCAATCTCACATAGCCCCCCTTCCGACCATCAAGGTGCGTGATCATGGTATGCAGTGCTGGGAAACCGCGTTGTCCGTGGATCTGTTTGGCCGGTATGCAAACTCCAGCGGGTCAATGGTGCGGGGGAGGTTAGCGCTGATGTAATCCTTAATTAGCCTCTCAAAGCCCTTCATGACCACCGAGGTGAGGGCCACCGGACAGTCGTCATTGAAGAAGGCTGGAGAGGCAATCTTCGGCACAGGGATGACGGTGGACCTCTTGAAGCAGGACAGGACCTCCGACTCGGGCAGGGAGGCGTTGAATATAGATACAGAGGGCTCTATATATAGAATATATAGAGCCCTCCTGACGTCATGCTCGGACACTGAGAGTGCGCGCTCATCCCCAGCGGTGTAACTCTAATTAGCCGGCGAGCTAGCGATGTTGTTGCCAGCCTCAAGCAGCACATAAAAGAAGTTCAGATCATTGGCTAGGGAGGCGTCCACACTCGTGGCTTGGGAGGGGCTTCTCTTGTAGTTGGTCATAGTCTGCAGCCCCTGCCACAACTGTGAGCACAGCTCCACTGTGTCCCTGTATTTCCGTTTAGCGTCACCGCCCTCCACAGTTTGTACAACGCCGCTTTGTAGTTGTCCATGGTGCCGGATAGAAGACCTTCGTTGTAAGTGGCCGTGCGAGCATTCAGAGCGCCAGGGACGGATTTATCGACCCACGGTTTCTGGTTCGGAAATATCCAAACTTTCACTGTGGGAACGATGCTGTCCGCTAGCGTAGCTATGAAGCACGTAGCTACTTCCGTAAACTCGCTGACGACACTGGAACTTGATCGGAACATGTCCCAGTCGACGTCAGTCAGAACGTCCTGAAGCTTGGCCAGTGACCATTCCCCGCACGCTGCATGGCCGCTAAACAGGAAGTAACGAGATGGTCGGATTTCCCAAAAGCAGAGAGCGACACGTTCTTGTATCCGTTCTTGTACGGTGTTTAACAATGGTCCAAAGTTCTTCTCCCCTGGTGGCACATGTGTTGGTGGAAATTAGGCAGAACTTTTTTAAGGTTAACCCTGTTAAAGTCCCGAGCCACCACCACAGCCACGTCGGGTTGTATGTTTTGAAGTCTGCACAACACATCATATAGGTCCGATAGTGCTGTGTCGGTGTCCTCGCTCGAAGGTCATCCATCTTGTTCTCCAGGGACTGGACATTGACAAGAAGGATGCTGGGCAGAGGTGGATGGTAAGTTTGCGTCCTCATTCTGACCTGAATGTCGCCTCGTTTACCGCAGTGCTTCCTCAATCGGTGCCCCCGTGGAACAGCGACTCCATTGTTGTTGTTGTTTTCCTTGTTAAGAGTGTTGGTGCTTAAAATATCCACTGGCCAATCTGGATCCGTGGATAAAACGCCCAAAAGTTTTCTTTCACTGATTTTTTTATATCCACAAGTGCATCGTGGTCGTAGGAGATCACTGTCGATGAGTTTTTGACCGACATAGCAATGTAATACTAAAAATACAAAAATTTGCATAATGGACAAAGGGCCACGCCACGATCGCAAAACCAATTGATTGTCCCTAACAAATCTCCTTTTGTCTCTTCTATATCTCCCTTTACCTCTGCTTTACCTCCCTTTACCTCCACTCTACCTCCCTTTACCGCTACTCTACCTCCCGTTACCGCTACTCTACCTCCCTTTACCTCCACTCTACCTCTACTCTACCTCCCTTTACCTCTACTCTACCTCCCTTTGTCTCTACTCTACCCCTCTTTTGTCATGATCTCCGCCTTCATCTACCTTCCCCTCCCTCTCCTTACCTGTCTCATTAATCCAACTCCATTCACCCGTGCACACAGCTGTTCCCGATCTGAAATCTAACCACTATATATGCCTCTCTCACCAGTCACCCATTGTCAGATTGTCTTCGATGCTTGCACCAGACTCTCCAGCGTTCTCCGGACTGATTCCCTGCTACCGACTCTGCCTCGCTCCGACCACGTATCCTGCCTGCCCCCCCGCCTGTCTTCTGTCTGCACTCCTCGTTATCGAACCTGCCTGTCCCCGACGATGTATCCTGCCTGCTCCCTGCCTGTCTTCCGTCTGCTCTACAAATAAAAGACATTACCAAATATCCCTGCCTGTCTTTGTGCTGCAATTGGGTCCTAACCACACCCGTTACAGTACAATCTGCTGCTGGCACGCCTGGGAAGGGTGGAGTCACAGCTCCAACACCAGGAGGCTGTCCGAGCCTCCCCCTCAGCGGACGTTTGGCTAGCAGCGGCTAGCCAGGATTAAGGGCTCGCCACGCTAGCTGCCCAGGTCCAGCAGCTCGCCATCGCTCTCAGTCAGTTCATCCTGCCGCCTGCTTCCCCAGGCCTACCGTCACCAGCACCGGCCCAGCCTGGGTACTCCCTGGAGCCCCTGGTGGGGGTTCCAGAACGCTACGCCGGAGACGCAGACGGCTGTAGTCCGTTCATTACGAACTGTTCCATCCTCTTCGCTCTGCAGCCCCACACCTTCACCTCCGAGGAAACCAAGGTGGCGTTCACCGTAAATGACCTGACGGGCCGCGCTCGGCTGTGGGAAAGCCGAGTGGGAACGACGCACACCAGCCTGCTCCTCCTTCCACGCCTTCGCCGCCGAGCTCCGCAAGGTTTTCGGGGTGACATCATGGGGTCCCGATGCTGCTGGTGGTCTCCTGGGTCTCAGTCAAGGGTCCCGCTTCCGTGGTCGATTACGCGATCGACTTCCGCACACAGGCTCGACTGAACGAGTGGATTCCGGCAGCCCAGATTGATGCGTTCCTGATGGGATTAGCAGAGTACGTAAAGGATGAGCTAGTTTCCCACGACCTGCCCACCTCTCTCGATGGCATCGAGATGGCAGCTCCAGCTCCGCACCAGACATGTTGGGGGTCCCTGCCGAGTACCTCGACTTCAGGGAGGTCTTCAGCAAGGCCAAGGCAACATCCCTTCCCCCGCACAGGCCGTACGATATTGCCATCGACCTCCAGCCCGGCTCCACCTCCCCCAGAGGCCGCCTGTACTCCCTGTCCGCCCCGGAGAGAGAGGCCATGGACACCTATATTAACGATGCCCTGGCGGCAGGCATCATCCGTCCCTCCTCTTCCCCGGCGGGGGATGGCTGCTTCTTCGTGGAGAAGAACGACAAGTCGCTTCGCCACTGTATTGACTATCGCCTCAACGACATTACAGTCAAGAACCGCTATCCCCTGCCCCTCATCTCATCAGCCTTCGAGCTCCTGCAGGGGGCCACGGTGTTCACCAAGGTCGACCTACGCAAAGCCTACCATCTGGTCCGGGTTCGAGAGGGGGACGAATGGAAGACGGCGTTCAACACTCCCTCCGGTCACTACGAATATCTGGTGATGCCCTTTGGTCTCACCAACGCCCCCGCCGTCTTTCAGGCCCTGGTCAATGACGTGCTCAGGGACATGCTCAACAAATTTGGTCCTGCAGCGCCTCCTGGAGAACTCACTCTTTGTGAAGAAGTGTGAGTTTCACGTCCCGTCCGTCTCCTTCCTGGGGTACGTCGTAGGGAGGGGGACCATCCAGATGGACTCCACCAAGGTCTCCACCGTCACCACCTGGCACGCCCCGGACACCCGCAAACAACTCCAGCGCTTCCTCGGTTTTGCCAACTTCTATCGGAGGTTCTTCCGAGGCTACAGCACGGTGGCTGCCCCCCTCACAGCCATAACCTCCTCCAAGGTGCCATTTCGGTGGTCCGCTGCCGCCAACGACGCCTTCCTGGCCCTGAAGGCACAGTTCACTTCAGCCCCCATTCTGGCATTGCCTGACCCCGAACGGCAGTTCGTGGTTGAAGTGGACCCCTCCGACGTTGGAGTCGGAGCTGTTCTGTCCCAGAGAACCGCCTCCGACCAGAAGCTTCATCCCTGCCCCTTCTTCTCCAGGCGTTTAACCCCGGCCGGGAGGAACTACGACATCGGAAATAGGGAGCTTCTCGCCGTCAAATTGGCCCTGGAGGAGTGGCGACACTGGCTAGAGGGAACCCAGCTGCCGTTCCTGGTGTGGACTGACCACAAGAACCTGGAGTATATCCAGTCCGCCAGGAGACTGAACTCCCCTCAGGCCCGTTGGGCACTCTTCCTAAGCAGGTTCAATTTCTCCCTCTCCTATCGGCCGGGGTCACGCAATGTCAAACCTGACGCCCTGTCCCGGCAGTTCTAGGAGGAGGAGGAGGACGCTGCTGACCCTGACACCATTCTACCGTCCTCCCGTCTAGTTGCCACACTCACCTGGGAGGTGGAAGAGAAGGTCAGAGCCGCCGCCCAGGACCAACTTGGACCCAGTGCATGTCCGCCTGACCGTCTGTTGGTCCTGCCTGACCTTCGGTCCGAGGTTCTCCAGTGGGCCCACAACTCCCGACTCACCTGCCACCCGGGGATCCAGCGGACGAAGGAGGTCATCCAGCGTCGCTTCTGGTCGCCCTCCCTTGGTGAGGACGTCCGAGGGTTTGTCAATGCCTGCCCCACCTGTAACCAGCACAAACCCTCTCTTCTTGCTCCTGCTGGTCTCCTACACCCACTGCCGGTTCCTCATCGCCCCTGGTCTCAAATCTCCGTGGACTTCGTCACCGGTCTGCCACCGTCTAGCGGCAACACTACCATCCTGACCGTGGTGGACCGGTTTAGCAAGATGGCTCACTTCGTGCCTCTACCGAAGCTCCCGTCGGCCAAGGGCACCGCCGAGCTATTATTGTACCACGTCGTCCGCCTCCATGGCATCCCGGTAGATGTTGTATCCGACCGGGGTCCCCAGTTCGCCTGGCTTCTGGAGGGAGTTCTGGGCGCTCCTGGGGGCCACCGTCAGCCTGTCCTCAGGGTACCACCCCCAGTCCAACGGCCAAACGGAGCGGAAGAACCAGGAGATGGAGACGGCTCTTCGCTGCATGACATCACAACACCCGTCGTCGTGGTCCCAGCAGCTTTTCTGGGTGGAATATGCCCACAACACCCTGACCAGTTCAGCCACAGGCCTCTCCCCCCTTCCAGTGCGCCTACGGCTTCCAACCGCCTCTGTTCCCGGCCCTTGAGAAGGAGGCTTCCTGCCCATCCGTCCAGGCCTTCATTCGCCGCTGCCGCAGGATCTGGACCTGGGCCCGGGCCCCCCTCCTCTGAGCCGCTGGCCGCAATGCCTCTGGCGCCAACCGTCGGCACTCCCAGGCCCCTGAGTACCAGCCGGGCCAGAAGGTCTGGCTCTCCACCCGGGACCTCCCCCTGAAGGTGGAATCCAAGAAGCTGGCTCCTCGGTTCATCGGCCCGTTCATGATCGAGAAGGTCGTCAACCCCGGTGGCAGTACGGCTCAAGCTCCCCAGGTCCATGCACGTCCATCCCACCTTCCATGTGTCCAAAGTTAAGCCGGTCCGGGAGAGTGCTCTGGTCCCCTTGGCGCCTCCCCCGCCTCCCCCGCCTCCTCCGCGCTTCATTGACGGGGGTCCTGCCTTTTTTGTCCGCCGTCTCCTACGTTCCCGCCGGCGTGGGAGAGGCCTGCAGTACCTGGTGGATTGGGAGGGTTACGGTCCGGAGGAGAGGTCCTGGGTCCCTGCGAGACACATTCTGGACCACACCCTCATCAGGAGGTTCCATCAGCGCCATCCTGACCAGCCCTCCAGACCAGCCCTCCAGACCGGGTCAACCCTCCCAACCGCAGACCCCACCACCTCTCTTGTCTGGACCCTCCAGCGATGGTTCAGAGGCGGACGATGTCGACCCTGTGGGTCCCTCCTCCAACGAGGAGGATGAGGCCCATTCAGCGCAGGACATGGAGAAGGACGGGGTCTCCGACGAGTACTCCGATGAGGATCACGTGACCCATTTAACGGAGGACCAGGAGATGGACGGGGTCTCCGACGAGTACTCTACCTCTACCTCCCTTTACCTCTACCTCTCTTTACCTCTACTCTCTCTCTCTTCACCTGTACTCTCCCTCTCTTTACCTCAACACTACCCTTCATCTACTCTACCTCCCGTTACCTCTACTCTACCTCTTGTTACCTCTACTCTACCTCTTGTTACCTCAACTCTACCCTTCATCGACTGTACCTCTACTAATTTTCTACCCTCCCTCTACCTGGTCTCTACTAGATTATACTAATACTATTACTACTATTATACTCTGCCTCTTCTCTACCAAACCTCAACTCTACCTTGCATCCACTCCAACTCAACACCCCAGTTCCTCCATCTCTACTGCATCTCCACCACACCTCTACTCCAACCGCTCCCATTTTAGCATTTGACCGCACACAGTGCTTGTCTGAGCATGTGACTAGAAGACATTTGTAATGTCACTGGGCAGGTAGTGTTTTGCTCAAAGGCCCAACGGTCTCACAGCCTCTGACGGGCAACCTTTCAGATAAACAGCAGTGGAGTTCGTCGCTACGTTCGGATTCAATGGCGGCATTTTCTACAAATACGTTCACACACACACTTTTATTTTTCATTTTATCGTTTTGACATTTAAGATACATCCACATCCTTCCCTCGGAGAGAGGAGCAGTGTGCTGGAAGGAAACACACACACACACACACGCACACGCTGCGGAGGTGACCTTTGCTTCATCTCCAGGAGAGTTTTAATTGGTCTGAGACTTCGGACAACAATCTGACCTAGATGACCATTGTGTGTGTCTCTATATATATATATATACAGTGGGGGAAAAAAGTATTTAGTCAGCCACCAATTGTGCAAGTTCTCCCACTTAAAAAGATGAGAGAGGCCTGTTATTTTCATCATAGGTTCACTTCAACTATGAGAGACAAAATGGGGGGGAAAGAATCCAGGAAATCACATTGCAGGATTTTTAATGAATTCATTGGTAAATTCCTCGGTTAAATAAGTATTTGGTCACCTACAAACAAGCAAGATTTCTGACTTTCACAGACCTGTAACTTTTTCTTTAAGAGGCTCCTCTGTCCTCCACTCGTTACCTGTATTAATGGCACCTGTTTGAACTCCTTATCAGTATAAAAGACACCTGTCCACAACCTCAAACAGTCACACTCCAAACTCCACTATGGCCAAGACCAAAGAGCTGTCAAAGGACACCAGAAACAAAATTGTAGACCTGCACCAGGCTGGGAAGACTGAATCTGCAATAGGTAAGCAGCTTGTTGTGAAGAAATCAACTGTGGGAGCAATTATTAGAAAATGGAAGACATACAAGACCACTGATAATCTTCCTCGATCTGGGGCTCCACGCAAGATCTCACCCTGTGGGGTCAAAATGATCACAAGAACGGTGAGAAAACATCCCAGAACCACACGGGGGGACCTAGTGAATGACCTGCAGAGAGCTGGGACCAAAGTAACAATGGCTACCATCAGTAACACACTATGCCGCCAGGGACTCAAATCCTGCAGTGCCAGACGTGTCCCCCTGCTTAAGCCAGTACATGTCCAGGCCCGTCTGAAGTTTGCTGGAGAGCATTTGGATGATCCAGAAGAGGATTGGGAGAATGTCATATGGTCAGATGAAACCAAAATAGAACTTTTTGGCAAAAACTCAACTTGTCGTGTTTGGACGAGAAAGAAAGCTGAGTTGCATCCAAAGAACACCATACCTACTGTGAAGCATGGGGGTGGAAACATCACGCTTTGGGGCTGTTTTTCTGCAAAGGGACCAGGACGACTGATCCGTGTAAAGGAAAGAATGAATGGGGCCATGTATCGTGAGATTTTGAGTGAAAACCTCCTTCCATCAGCAAGGGCATTGAAGATGAAACGTGGCTGGGTCTTTCAGCATGACAATGATCCCAAACACGCCGCCCGGGCAACGAACGAGTGGCTTCGTAAGAAGCATTTCAAGGTCCTGGAGTGGCCTAGCCAGTCTCCAGATCTCAACCCCATAGAAAATCTTTGGACGGAGTTGAAAGTCCGTGTTGCCCAGCGACAACCCCAAAACATCACTGCTCTAGAGGAGATCTGCATGGAGGAATGGGCCAAAATACCAGCAACAGTGTGTGAAAACCTTGTGAAGACTTACAGAAAACGTTTGACCTCTGTAATTGCAAACAAAGGGTATTTAACAAAGTATTGAGATGAACTTTTGTTATTGACCAAATACTTATTTTCCACCATAATTTGCAAATAAATTCTTTAAAAATCAGACAATGTGATCTTCTGGATTTTTTTTCTCATTTTGCCTCTTATAGTTGAGGTGAACCTATGATGAAAATAACAGGCCTCTCTCATCTTTTTAAGTGGGAGAACTTGCACAATTGGTGGCTGACTAAATACTTTTTTGCCCCACTGTATATCAAAACAATGAAAGACAGTATTTTGCCTCTCTCTCTCCCTCATCCCCCCTGTGTCTTTATCCTTCGTTCCCGGAGGTCTGTCTTCATTACCTCTTCATTTCTGTAGTTACATCTCTCTCTCTCTCTCTCTCGCTCGCTCTCGCTCTCTCTCTCTCTCTCTCTCTCTACGAATTATTTGTTGATTACACAGTAACTCTATTGCTGTTCATTAAAACCATAACAGTGCTATCCATTGTTTTAAATTGCATTAAAAACGCTTCAAAGGAAATTCAAAATCGATGTTACTTTAGATGAGACTAAATGAAACTTTTAATTGGCCAAACGCTTAAACTCGATGGGTTAGGCCTTTACACATACAAGGTTATTTCTCGTGCAGGAGCTCACAATTCAATTCTATAAGATTCAATATCGATATATTCACATTTTACACAAGATGAGATTTGCAGCAAACATTTCAGTTTCACCACATTACCTTGATTTTGAAATATGGAAAGAAATGTAGAACTTGTTTATCTAATACAGAATATTTACTCCTAATGTTTCTGTCAGGAAGATAAACATTACTTCACTGAACTTGCTTTATTGTAGGGAATTGGGCGTCCTCATGTAACCCTAAACCCGAGTTGGGCGTCCTCACCTTGTCGGCGTTGTCAGCCGCCAGCAGGTTGGTGGCAAGTGTCTGTAGCTTGTGTTGAGCCATGTTCTTGAGCGCCGCCAGACTGCGGCGTGTCATTGCCTGCTTCAGGTTGACCGCAGGGTGGCTCAGGGCGTCGACCGTGGCCGGGGCCAGCTCGTCGCAGGCGTTCAGGATCTCCACCGCCGTAATCCCCATCACACAGCGATCCAGAGCTCCTGAGAGGGAAGGATTTATATAACTGATATTTCCTGTTATCAATGTCAAACAATTCCCCACATTCCCATTCATCATCATCATCAAGTCTCCATTGTAGTTTCTATGGAGCCTCACCAGATGACTCCACCAGCTAGTGTTAGCATTAGCATGTAGTGGAGTGATACAAGGAATGTGAAACCAGGAGGAGAAGTGGTTGCTCATGGCAAGCCACAACTAACAACTTGGCAAATCCATACAATAATTTATCCCCATACCAATAAGTTATCCTGTGCATACAATCACATTTGTATATTCTCTATATTTTTATATATTTTACGATTTCTGTTTGTATTTTTTGGCTATTTTTATTTCAGTTTAATTTATACTTTACTTTTAATTCTATTCTATTTTTATTTACTTTTGTCAGATTGCTAAGCTCTTTTAATGCTAATCGTCAGTAGAAACGCACCCATTGTCACCATTGTAAATGTTAATGATCCTGGAGGAATAAACTGATTCTGACTGATCCAGACGGCGGTTTTCATTCACAAATAATACTATACATCTACAAGCAGGCTCTGACCAAGTCACACCCAACATGAGGGAGAGGAG